>NC_136484.1:8549713-9144713 GCF_053919585.1 Euprymna scolopes | reverse complement strand
TTAACTATTCGTTTGTCAGATAAATGACAATTAAGATACAGAGAAATAGAAGGGAAATATAAAGGTAACGGCGCATATTATATAAACATCGTCTTCAGAATCAAGCAAGCTAGGTGTGATTGGCTAGGAACAAGATTAAACATATAAATATAGTTTACAAATTGTAGTGGTATCTTATTGATGCATATTTTTTATGACAGAGGATATCCCACAATTTTTATGCATTGTATATTAAATATGCATTATATTAGAAAATGGTTTCAATGTCCATATAATGTATTTTCTCTTAGATAATTTTTTTTTATAATAGTTTGTGTGGAAGAATTAGAAATGAGTAGTGATGTTTTCTAAATTAACACTACATGTCATGAAACATGTAAGGGGTTTATATTTTTTCGTTTTCAGGAAAGATATTTAAATAATTCCATTAATTGTCAACGCAAAACGGCAGTATATTCTTAGCCATGTTCAGGCTCCCTTAGACTGGGGTCTTGAACAAAAACAGGTACTTCTTGAACATTACAAGGGTTAGGTTTTTTAGATTTGCACTCATAATTTTCCTTCAGGCCTTGAGTCACAAATATATTAGCACTGAGAATTGTCATCGATTATTTAGCCTCATATCTCAGTGTTAACCTTCCAGATTTTAAATACTGGATGGCATTGATCGGCATTCATTAATCTCCACTAATCGTTTACTCAAGCTCAAAATTCCTATGACTATGCTAGAAATATAATAAAAGTTACCACATGAGCTAGCATCAATTATTAAGACTAGTTTGTTTTTTTATTAAATGTACAACCTTACGTCCGTTACCTATAAATTAAATCAGACATTATACATCTATCATGAATACGGCCTTTTACGTGCCCAAACTATAATAAATTGTGTGGCAAATATTGTTTAATAAAAGAAATCCACATAAACAGTAGTAGTGGTCAAATAGTTTGTCTTAATTTTTTTCTAACGCTGTTCTTAGCTAAACTATTTGAATAAGACGCGGTACTCATTTTAGATTCAAGTACCCAAATCCATGAATTAGAGCACGCTTAATACTGTTTGAGTTTTGTGAGCTCAAATCAGAGGTGTGCTATGTCATATACTTTTTCACAAACACTCAGCCAGATTTTAAAGACACGAACGCCTACTTTCTGAAGCTATTTTTGACTACACTGCCTGGGTCTTTTATAACATATACCAAGAATGAAACGCGGTCTTGTTGAAAACCTTCAAATAAGCGTTCAGATCTGAAACTCAGGTCCAAAAAAGAAATGCTATTACATACAATATGGTATATATTGAATGTATCAATGCTCACATCATACATGCAACATGAATAAGTTTTTTTTCCATTTGATGCTTAACTCAAATAAAGTAACAGGATATGTCGAAGTTGCCATTAAAGCATGTGTATTTTCCATTAGTTATATTAAAGAACAATGCACATTACCTTGTTAAACTTCCACTGCACAAATGTTGCAACGATTCCATCGATTCAATCGTTATTATTAAGCTAAAACAAATCTGTAAAAATATTGCCCCAACTTGCCATTGTATATGTAAAACTATGGTAAAATCGTGTCTATAATAAGATGACTAGAAACGCATGTAGACGAAAATGGAATTAACTTATAATTTCATATAAATCATTAATTGTATGAAAAACCTGGTGGGAGATGTCCTTTTCTCTTCGCTGCAACCTTTATCTCACAGAAGAGATGTTGCGAGTTTGTCTCTGCTTTATCGTTATTTTCATGGAACGTGTTCGACTGAGCTTCAATCTATGGCCCCCCTCGCCAAACTTTCACAAGAAACACTAGACTAGCTGAAAACATTATCAATAATTTCCCCACTCTTTATCAGTGCCTAAACCTAAACATAGATTCCATGATCAAAGCTTCTTTCTTAGAACTGCACGCCTGTGGAATTGTCTTCCGTTTGCCTGCTTTCCAGCTGTCTATAATATGGTTGTCTTCAAGTCCAACGTGAACAAGTTTCTGATGAGCTGTTCCACTTAAGTTAACAAATTTACCGAACTTCCATTACTATCGATTACTATATTGTCCTTTTGACTACTCTACACTCTTTAACCCTTATCCTTGAGTGGCCTATCGGCCTTGATAAGTGGTGACGCCTATGTAAAAAAATACATTGACATTAAAAATGACCATATTTTGCAACCGTTTACAGCGTTGCTAAAGTAATTAAAGCTCACGCAAAAGTCCGTGCTTAACAATACACTCGACGGTACACCTAATTTCGACATAATATCCCAGTAGGACATAAATCTATACTTATTACATATTACAATCCACGTACTTATCATATTATCAAATTTTTAAGAATAAAATATATTTGTTTTCGTGCCCAAACTATAATAAATTGTGTGGCAAATATTGTTTAATAAAAGAAATCCACATAAACAGTAGTAGTGTTCAAATAGTTTGTCTTAATTTTTTTCTAACGCTGTTCTTAGCTAAACTATTTGAATAATAATTTAGACCGATGGTAAAAACAACCTTATGAATATTACTTTATTTACCGAGGTACGTTTTCTTTATCACATATACCATATAGATACAATAATCGCACAGTTGTATGTCAGTGTGAGAATTGTACGCACAATTATTCGCGGGGAACTGAAGTTGCGGAGGATTTGCGCAAGATTTCTCCCAGTTCGCATCTCCATTCTTGTCACAGACTATTTGATCAAGATTGCCATCAAGACAGTTCCACACCTATAGTCCAGACCTTAGATATTTTGCTATTCTCTGTTTCAAGAAAAACCTTAAAGGCTATCATTATGAAGCAATTAAGGGTATAAAAAATGGCTGTAGCGATAGTCATTGACACGCCCACACAATATAACATAATGGGTCCTTACAAAATTGAAACAGCACAACTGTATTTAAGCCAGAGGAGATTACTTTGGAAGAAAATTAGTTTCATGTGTGCACTAATAATAAAATGTCTGAAATTTATTAAAGGCACTAAGTATATATATATATATATATATATATATATATATATATATATATATATATATATATATATATATATATATATATAAGAAACATTTAATAAAAGCTGCACGCTTGTTCTCATCCTCTATATACTTCATGGGGTTTACGTTGCTATGGCTGATGTTTATAAGTGGGTTCTCTCTAGTGTGCAAGAAAGTTACTTACGCCTAAGAGTATCCTATACCTATACAAGGCCACTATTCGCCTCTCTTTAGAGTATTTTTGTTAAATTTGCATCGGTGTATTTGCTACTAGCCTCTCTCTTTTAGAAAGATTCAATAAAAAAAACGCACACCTAATAGGGCCTGCTCTATTAGCTCGGCGAAAGGTTGCATCCTTCTGTCTCCTTTACAAGTATTTTAACGGTGGATTCTTTGACGGACTTCAACTCCTTGGGTTCCCCTCCCCACGGAAATATACCCGCCAAACTCGACAATCAGCAAAATCCCACCCCCTACACAATAGAACTCCTTAGATGTAAGAAAGCCTACTCTTCTAATAATTTCTTTCTTATGTCTGTTAGACTTTGGATTTTCTTCAGGGATCCAGCTTCCCTGACTGGACTGACATGCAGTAGTTTAAGTGCAATATAAACAGACACCTTACTTCTTAACTCTCTATAAAGTACACTTACAAATTATATCCCAAATTGTAGTGTCCTACATCAAAGTGGCATTTTGTCTTGTTGTGGGTCAAAATGCAATAAATAAAAATATCTTACATAAATTAATATTGATTCAATATTTTCGTGCAGAGACGGTTCTTTTTAAAATCAGTTGTAAATGCATTTATTTATGTTTATTGGTGAATAATTAAGACCTTTACAGGAAACAGTATCGAAATGGCCAAGAACTTTGTTTTAAATAAAGTTATATTACAGATGTTGTTCCTCAAAAATTGACCACAAGCGTCGCCAGATGATCAACAGAATCAAAGAAAACAAATATTTGAATATATGTAAAAGGATATGCATCTAACGAATTTGAAAATGTTACGTCCAATGCATACGTAAATTTACGTACAAAAATAAAATCCACTCAAAGAATCCCCATCAGGAAAGGTCATTACAGAAGTCTATATTGCTATCCGTCTGCATGTATCAGTCGTTAGATTGAACCTTTCCCTATGGCAATTTTGAGGTGATTAGTAGAAATTCTTTTAAAGGAGGCTTACAAAACAAAACGTATTCTCTCCTTAAATCAACAGATTCTTGATAGCACCTCGTATCTAGCCTCAAATGAGTTCAGAAATATAGATTTACATTTAATGCTATTAACAGGAAATGCCTCAACACATTGCGACTAGGAATCTCATCCTTATTATGTACATCATTCAAACTCTTCTTTCCAGTATTCATTGAAAACATGAACTCGGACAACTATATTTTTGTACCAGACTTCAATGCTTTGCATAAATATAAGTATAGTGTATGTCTACAAACTCATTATCCACCCATATATGAACTAGCTTCTCCTTCTAAAAAAGCTTCTATTCTAATAAGCCCATAAACATGGCCGAGAAAATCTATTTGTAGTTTGTATATTATTGACTCTATTGGTTTTACTTCTTCTTTAGTACTTTAATCATCTATTTAATATGTAGAATATATCTTTAGCATTTGGAAATCGAACGCGTCTACTAAATAATTTGGTATAATTTTAGATGTACAGCTGCACATCCAACATATGAATAATGATAAAACGTGTATGTTAAAAATGTAATCTGTTAGTTAAACCATTCAGTAAATAAAACAATAATGTGTGTTTCAATCAAGACATTAGTTTCAACATATTCTAATTAATTTTGGAACAAGAAAAATACGCAGTAGTATTTTGAGTAGCGTTAATCATGATTTCACATATTGGAACTCATATTGCACTTTCTCACGTGATACATCATAAATAATAGGGTTTATTTGATATCATCAGTGTAAAATGAATAATTGAGCTAGGGCGTCATAAATAAGGGATAACGTCATCACCTCCTAAATTTTGTCAAAATTGGTCGAGGTTATTTTGAAACATGGGCAGAAGAAAATCTATATAAATATTGTAGGTTTTTTTTTCACATTTTATAGAGTTTCACTATTATTTTTTTATCCCTTTTTAATTTCGCCCTTTTAAATCCATTTTTCGTGTAACGGCACCCCTCCCTTTCCAGAAAATAGGTAGGATAGCTGGGATACAATCGATCTCATTAAATATAAAATGTTTCGTCTCTAAAAGAAACTGCGTGATCAAATTAAGTACAATATATATTTTTCAATATTTTCATTTTTTCTATATTTTGATAAAACAAAGCAAGTGTGTTCTGCCATTATTGAAGCTATTACACTCTGCCTTTTAATTTCCTGATTTATATTAACATCTGCCATAATTAATTTTATGGGAGAAACAAAGTAAAAGAGTAAATAATAGATAAAAGAGATCAAATAAGCGATGTTCGAAAATACCAGACGCACCCTGATAATATATATATATATATATATATATATATATATCACATTATATTACAGAATAATACTATATGTGTATATTTATGTTCTAACTTAATATTTATAATAATGTAGACTATATGTATGAGGTGTATTTTCTAGAATTGTACACGGTCGGCTGTTAACGTTATGACATATTGGCTGTCTGATCTTAGCAGATTAGTTCCAAGAATCCAATGATACAAATAATCAATTGTTATCTAAACAAGTACATACTAACTATGGTTATATTTTGATTTTATTGCGGAAGATTGTGTCCGTCATATTCATCTTTAATGTAATCAACTGTTCGTTTTCTACTCTAACTCGTATACGTTTGCGATCACATAGTTACATCATAAACAGATATGTTCATGTTTTCCTCTTTTTTCTCGTAAAGTTGTATATATTATACAAAAATAAAAATTGCAATAGAAAACTATAAAATTATTCTCAGCTTTTTATCTCCTTATACAGTAATTGTACTGATAACGAATATATAAGCGGTTCAATGTTTTTTTTGTCATTTTATGCTTTGCATATAATTAGAAAAAATGAAGAATGTCATTGTGTTTGACAATTATTTTTTGCAAGACCTGAAATAACATTAACTGCCTCTAAAATGTAGAACTATATTTTAGGACTTTGAAAAGTGTTCATCATTCCACATTTTTATAACGTAGCTATAGGTAGATGGCAAGCTACATTCAAAATATTGAACTTCGTAAGAGGTTTTAATTGACATATTTAAACTATATCTGTATATATAACCTCATTGTTACTTACTTATATTTGTAAATATTATGATACGAAAGCGAAAAGGTGAGTATAACTTAAATATATTTTCCAATAGGAATACAAAATTTCCCATTATAAAAATGGATTGGTTTCATTTTCGTACGTTTTTTGTTTTCATGGAATTACTAATTCTGAAATGTTATTTTGTATATTTGAATCACTTTAATTTCTCTTGCTCGCGAGAAAGTCGACTTAATCATTGGTTTTGTTTCGTTTCAAAGTGAAAGCCTATAAATATTTGCTGTGTGATATCAACACAGAAATTTATGTATTTACGATGACGTGACGACTCACGTACTTAGACATGTATAAAAAATAAATAAAATTCGAATGTTTTGAGGCAGTTTTTAAAAGTGTGGAACGATTTTGTTCAACATGTAATCAAATATAAAAAATATACGCGATCTGTATTATATATATATGTATATATATATATATATATATATATATATATATATATATATATGCAACTTTTACAAGAAACACGCGCCCATATCATTTACAAATTAAATATTAGCATCGCGATAAAAATATCCATTAAAACTTTACTTAAAACTTTATACATCTTTAAAGTAAATAAATTTAACAAGACTTTTTGTCATATAAAATGCATTTATGCAATTTTCTGCATATTACGTTTTTTATTAGCTTAACTAAAATAAAAATACGTGAAATCTTAACAAAAGTAAATATATTTTTCTTATGAATATATTATATCACATAGATTATTCTCTACACTTTTATAACAAACATATCAAAACAGAACACACCTATTAAATATGGTGCTCTTGTCTACATAGAATTTAGCTCAAAAAATAATTGTAAGAGTAAATTCTGGCCATCTATATTTTGCTTCTGTCCATTTTCTTATTAAGTAGTCAGTGCGTCATTAATTTAACGATATATACTTTAGTATATATATATATATATATATATATATATATATATATATATATATATACGGGATTACCATATGGACACACTAGATCCAATCAGTTAAGCAAAGTTGAACCTGGTCAGTACTAAAATGGGTGACCATTTTGGTCTAACCACGCCGATTCAGAAGATTTGAGGTTACAGCTTGTGCAACCCACACCCCAAAATTATACGCTTAGCTATTATTCCATAGGTGTTCATTGTCTCTTGAAACAGAAGCGAGGCGTCGATCAATGTTAGTTTCTATTGACAAATATTTTACTTTTGATTAAGCGTTTTCTTTTATAACTGATCATATAAAGATTAAACGATGTTTATCCATTTTACTGAGTAAAATAGTCTGATATTAATACTAGCGGGTTCTTTTTTCATATGCTTACCATAAAATTGACATACTCCAGGTTAATTGTCAGTATATCTTTTTTTTCTATATTTTTGTCTTTCATAATATAACATTGCGCCAGCTGATGCCAATAAATCACTAGTTTGCAGGCTGTTATCTTCAAATCAACATTTTCTGTCAGTGAAATATTTCATGTGATTGGCTCAGATTTTTGCTGAATAGAAATCAGACATACGCCGCAAATGCATGGTTATCCTTGCATGATCTTTGCTTCATTAAGAAAAAATTGGAATCGGCCTGTCTGGTTAGGCTTCCATAGAAAGATAAAATCGATTATCAGGTAAATATATTTTCTGCCTTACCTAATTTCATACTTTTTCGTTTCATTTATAAACTGCAAACATTAATGATCATATCTAAGGTTAACATTAATATATGTGCGTTTGTTTTTATTTTAAATTGTATCACATATTATCACATGTAGCTGATTTTGGATTAGTAGAAATATTATTGTTTCAAAATCAATGTTGACATATGCAAGTACAAAACCATTTTATCACATTACAGTACAGTTCTCGGAATTGCTCTGTTGTATTGTATTTTATTTTGTTTTAGTTGGGCGCTGTTTGATGTAAAACAAAAAACAGCATGTTCTGCAAATACACAATATTCAGCTACATTTTCTAATTTTTTAGAAGCACTTGAATTTTAAGAAAAACTCTTGTAATTAAGCTGCGTGTTTAGATTTAGTCAGTAAATATGACTCTTTTAATATTTAGGTAATTTCATCGATTTTTATACATTTCATTTCAGCGTTATGTCTGAGAGAGCCACGTATCCTATTTTGATTTACCCAACATGAAAGGTATTATGTTAGTGCAAAAAAATGTCATTTTTTGATGTTCAATTTCAAAAGATATTAACTCCTTTCATAATAAACTATATTAACTGAAATAAGAATTATTAAAATCGATTCCTTTTTACCAACTCGTAACAAGTTTATTTATCCTATTTGCATAAAAATTCGGAGTTCTGAAAGCGATGAAATCATTGAAGGCCGATTCAGCATAATCCCGACTTTTGAAAAGTTTTTTCGCGAGGAAGTTGTCAAGATGCTTTTTAATATGATAATCGGTGGGCGAGAGGTCTGGTGAATATGACAAATAAGGCAGAGTCCGGGAGCCGAATTCGTTCAGTTTCTGCAGGGTCAGTAGAGCAACATGCGGGCGAGCGTTTTTATATAACGTACGTTGGAGCTTCTGGTGAATTTCGTCAATTTCTCGACAGTACAATTGTTTCGTTCTGACTCAAGAAGCTATGATGGATGAGAACGAACGCCACCAAACATCACAATAACCTTTTTTGTACAATTACATCTTAGGGAAGTTTTATGGAGCTACTCCCTCATCCAACTATTGTACCAAACATCGCCGATGTTCAAAGAAAATACACTAATCCACGTCACAATCCGTTCGAGAATTGAGTCGTTTTTGTTGCGCAGAAGAAACATAGAAGACACCTCACAAAGACGAGTTAGTAATAGTCGTCCAATTCATGCGGCCCCCATTTATCCAACTATTTGCATTAAATGACGAACAACTGTTGAGTAATCGATCTCAAGTTCAACAGCAATTTCTCTTATAGTTTTGCAAGGATCAGCTTCAATTTAGGATTTCAAATGTTCGTTATCATTCGCAGTCGGCCGGTCGTTTTAATCTTTGAGACTCTCGTCACTACTGCGAAATTTCTCAGACCACCGTTCTGCTACACTTTTATAAGTGGTTCCTGGGCCACATTCATCATTGACATCACGAACTGTCTCGGAAGTTCTTTTGCCTAGTTATACTGGAACAACAAAATCGTGCAGATTTGAATTATTTCCATGCTGTCGAAAAGCCTAGAAAAATGAATGAAGATATTGAGAACGTAACAAATAACACGACTAAATAGAGCGAAAAACTTGTTTAAAATGATATATAACATGCTTATATATATATATATATATATTTATATATATATATATATATATATCAACGAATTAATTCATAAATCACATATAAATGTAACATATCTGAGAAAAAGATAATGTTTTTGCACCACTGTAATATTTTTAGAGAAATGTGGAGCTTTAAATTGACAACTCTATTTTCTTTAATTGGGAATTTGACAACTATCAGTTATTTTGAGTTCTACTTTGTTTACGAATGCCTCACGAAAAACAGATTTTTTTTTTTTTTTGCAAATTGAAATGATTCGACCAATTTACTGAGAGAAACATTTGATGCACTTTTTTTATTTCAAGAAATCGAATTTTCGACTAGACACGTCGTTTCTGCGATTTAACTTTCTTAGAATAAGAAGTGCCTTAAATAAGTTCCAAGACCTCGTTCGTATGAGCACGTTTATTAATAGTTCACACATGTAACTTTAGTTCCCTGCGAAATAATCTCCTCCGGTTACAATGCACTTGTTGTGCCGTTCTACAAAAAATTGTTGAAAGCACAATGAAAGTCCTCGTGTGTGAGCATGTTAATGACACTCGTCACACTATCTTTCATCACGTCAGTTATCTCATAACGTCAGCAACTACTGATTTCTTTAGTTTATATAATAACCAAAGTCATAGGAAGGAAAGTATGGCATACAGGAAGCGTGAAGAGCTGTCTTGATGCGCATCTTGGTCAAATTGTCTGCGACAAAAATGGAATTTTCTATTGATGCATTGAAAAACTTCGCGTAAATATCCCGCATGTTAAGTTTCTCGCAAATAATTGTGTACAATTAACATACTGACATCCAGCTCTGGCCTTATTGTCTCTAAAGATACACGGCGTATCGTATCCATGAAATTCTTCATTTGGTCAATCAACTCTGCTGTTCTGACGTCCTTCCTTCCCCCACACCTCTAATCATTCTTCACAGAGTTCCTACTTCCTTGAATCTATTAAGTTACTCTAAAATTGATGCTAGATTCAAGCAAGATGGTCCAAATGCGAACTGGCGCGTTTCATAAGCTTCTGTGGCATTTTCCCAGGTTTAAGAAAATTTTATTGCATATCTTTCTTCTAAAATGTCCTCACGTCCAGATTGCATTTTTGAAATTCACCAGCTGTGATAAGGCTTTAGTAGGGTGTATTCAAAGTCCTGTTTTAGCTGTTTATTATAACCGTAAATCATAAATATCGGGTAGTAATCTCAGAAGATGCATGACAATAATGCACATAATTTTCAAAGGTCTACAACAAATGTCTGTATAAAATAATCTGTAAACTTATATAAGTCATTCCTTATTTTCTGTATAACCTGTCTACGTTGATAAACAAGACACAATCAATTTTTGAAAGGCAGCATATTTGACAATATTGCCGAAATACGACCTAATTCAATTCTTATAATCCGTTAAATTTGAACCCCTGTATTGCACTATAAACGCACGAACAGCAGTGGCATGTACCGAAATCATATCTAAATACTAAAATTATATGAATATTTGCTGCGATTTATTTTAATTTAAAAATCAGTGAACACATTAGTTTATATTATTGTATATAATCACTATTAGCAAAAACAGTAACGGTTGCAAAAATCATACTACTATATTTTTAATTAAGGTTTGTAAATTTAGAAGCAAGACAAATGACAACAATCAGTGTTGTTTATAGGGTTGAAAGATAAAGAAAACAAGACTTAAAGTATAATGTCAATACAAATATGTCAGTTTCTATTTTGCTTTCCATAAGCTTGACATATTTTCAGTTACCGAATCAGTATATCTTTTTGTTTATATTTTTGCTCACCACAACATAACATTGTGGCGGCTGATGCCAATAAATCAATAGTTTGCAGGCTGTTATCTTCAAATCAACATTTTCTGTCAGTAAAATATTTCATGTGATTGGCTAACATGTTTGCTGAATAGAAATCAGAAATACGCCGCAAATGTATGCCATTTATTTTCGTCGTTAATCTTGCATGATTTTCGATTCATAAAGAAAAATATTGGAATTAGTCTGTCTGGTTAGACTTTAATAAAAACATGGGATAGGTTATTGAGCAAATATATGTTCCGTCTTATCGAATTTTAATGATCATATATAACATATATATGCGATTTTGGTTTTATTCTAGCATGTATTATAAGATGTAGTAACTGTTGAAGGAGTAGATAAACCTAGCAATTTATCATACGTAATAATAGTAGCCATTTATCATAAGTAATAATAGTAGCAATTTATCCTAAGTAATAATAAATGCAGGAATTTATCATAATTAATAATAAACGTGGGTATTTATCATAAGTAATAATAAACGTAGCAATTTATCATATTAAAAATTAAACGTAGCAATTTACCATAATTAGGAATAAACGTGGGTATTTATCATAAGTAATAATAAACGTAGGAATTTATCATAATTAATAATAAACGTAGCCATTTATCATACGTAATAATAAACGTAGCAATTTATCATAAGTAATAATAGTAGCAATTTATCATAATTAATAATAAACGTAGCAATTTATCATATTTAATAATAAACGTGGGAATGTATCACAATTAATAATAAAGAAGCAATTCATCATAATTAATAATAAACGTAGCAATTTATCATAAGTAATAATAAACGTAGAAATTTATCATACGTAATAATAAACGTAGCAATTTATCATACGTAATAATAAACGTACCAATATATCATACATAATAATAAACGTAGCAATTTATCATACGTAATAATAAACGTAGGAATTTATCATAAGTAATAATAAACGGAGGAATTTATCATAATAAATAATAAACGTAGGAATTTATCATAAGTAATAATAAACGTTGCAATTTATCATAAGTAATAATAAACGTAGGAATTTATCATAATTAATAATAAATGTAGCAATTTATCATAATAAATAATAAACGTAGGAATTTATCATAAGTAATAATAAACGTTGCAATTTATCATAAGTAATAATAAACGTAGGAATTTATCATGATTAATAATAAACGTAGGAATTTATCATAATTAATAATAAACGTAGTAATTTATCATAAGTAATAATAAACGTAGGAATTTATCATAAGTAATAATAAACGTAGGAATTTATCATAAGTAATAATAAACGTACCAATTTATTATACGTAATAATAAACGTAGCACTTTATCATAATTAATAATAAACGTAGCAATTTATCATACGTAATATGATTTTTAATATCAACGATATAATTTCCTTTTTTAAAATGTTTTATTGCATTTTAATCCCAAGCAATGCACAGTGCTACTTTAATTTTAGGAGCTACTTTCTGGGACATACTTTGCATGAATTAGAGTGAGAGGTGCTGGACAAAATAAATGTGCATAGCCTCAATTATGCAATGCGTTATGTCATCAGACAACTCCTCGTCCACACAAATGCCCACAAGAGATGAGTGGAGGATTCATTTTCTTGCGCCACATGGCATTACCACGATTCCGCTGTTATACAACTGATGAAAGAGCAGTTGTTTTAAGCGCTACCAAAGAGTACTGTCCATCGGGATAAAGCAACCAGACAAACTGTCAAACCGGTAGCTTCAACCCCGTTGGATAATTGCCCCCGTCCAATCATGTTAGCATACATGGTAAACAAGCATATATATATATATATATATATATATATATATATATATATATATATATATATATATATATATATATATATATGGGTGTGTGTTTGTGTGTTGTGTGTGCTTGTGTGTAATTTGTAAGAATTGAAATTGATTTGACTTACCGGGAGTGGGTCGGAGGGAAGAAAAGACACTGAACGGCTGTTTGCCGTTCCTGATAAATTGGTTGTCTATTTCCTACTAAGTTAAATAGACATTCTAATCCCATTGGAAATCACGTTAGAATTCTCGCCACTGAGAGTTAGTATGTATAAAATGAGTTGTCTTACTACGGGTTAGTGATTAGTTAAGAACCTAGTTACCTAGCTTGCTAGTCGGTTGGCGTCTCTTAGACTGATTACCTCGTTACTGTTGTTCGGCAAACGTTACCTGTTAATTGTTACCTTTACAAGGAAAAACAACTGCTTGTAAGCAACGTCACCATTTCGTTGCCCTTACTGCCTTTTCTTACACCCCCTCTTCTTGTTGGTGAAATAATCCCGATAAATAATATACGTTTATAATAGATTTAATAAATTAAAATATTCGTAAACTAGCATATCTAGTAAAATAATTTTTTATCAATAATAATAGGACACAACGCATGTAAATAAAACGATATTATTAACAATTTTCTTTCAATATTCCATCTCATTTTCTAATAAAACCTATCTATAGCGACGATTACAAATAATATATCATCACATTTTTAAATCGATAGCTTACAGTTTTCTCTATCTCTATGTTGTATTTTATTTAGTTGAGGGATGTTGATGTACAATCAATAGATGTTAGCTTTTAATTCGCGAATTAAATATATGTATCACTGAACAGTATGTGCATATATTTTTGCAAACGTAAAAAAAATATCTACATGTAAATACTGTTCTTATTGATAGTTTAAATTCAGATCGGACTTCCCGTAGCTGAGCCTGGGCAAACTTCTCAAATCCGCCACAATTACACAAAATGTAGTTGTCAATTTTAAGGTTCCGCCTCAAAAAAAAAATACATACTGTCGTGAAAATGAAAAAGAAATACTCGTCTTTCTCAGACACAATGGTTTAATGAAAAATATAAAAGTCGATGAAATTATCTAAATCAGAAAATACAGTTGCAAATCATATCTAAATCACAACATGCAGTTTAATTACGATAAGTTTTCTTTAAATTAACTTGTTTGTACAAAATTAGGACATGTAGGAGCATGTTGTGTAAATACAGAAGTAGTTTCTGCACGCCATCATTAATGAAATATATATGATCATATTTATATATGCTTCTTACAGATTTGTCCTCTTTTTCATTAAATAATAGCAGGCCCCTCAACGTTACCCGATCGAAAATACGCTTAAACATGATATTTTAATCCATGCAAATTTTGTATTTATTAGTATAGACTAATTCTATGGAGTATTATATTGTACCCAATATATATTAGTGATTAAGAGGTTTTAAAAAATATTACTTGGTTGCCATCAGCAAGAATCGAAAACAAAAATTTAGCTATGAGATAAGTGCTGTATTTAAACATCTATGTATTAGTAACGGCATTGGGGTTTACGATTCTTTACAATAACATCGCGCAAGCGTTTATCTAGATTTTAATTTTTTTTCTGAATTATAATCCAAATGATGTGTTCAGTAGCAGTATTAAAAGACGAAGTTAAGATGTTTAAATTAGCTGAACATAGCATGACTGCTATACAAACGGTTTGAATAAAAATTAGACATAATAGCTGTAGACAAAAGAAAGTCACCGTAAACAACAAAAAATTATGGTTGGTGACTAAAAACAGGGAAATCGATTCTATAAAACAAAAGAAAATACTAACGTTTGAAAAATAAGCAAAATGATACTAGGACATGGCATTACTACAATACATATCACAGACAACCATGTCCGGAAATAAATGCTGAAAGTGATATATTAAAACTATCGAGATACAATAAGGATTAATAATGGCTATGACGTTTAAATATTCCAAAATAACACTGTCAAGTGAAAGCATCCAATCAGATCTTATTTGTATGGAATAAACCTCTACGGATCGTAATTATTCTGATCATTCATAAAAACTAGAACCTTGATGGTACATTGTTATATTTTAATGCACAAGTGTTGGTCATTTTAAAAGCAAACTGCAAACTACTATTATCAAAGATACTTTTTTCCTGATTCGATAAATGGTCAGGAAGACGCCAGAACCGCTGTTTATAATGTCTATCCTGATATAATGCCATTTTTATGATAAGCGTCGTTTTCTTACAAGTTAATAATCAATCGGAAAATGCTCGTGTATTTTCATTAACTTTAACAGAATATTGTCGCCGGATGTCATTCACGTCAGATAGGATCTTTTTTTTATATATTGATATAGCTTGTCCCATTTTATTTTTCATGTACCATATAATAACAAAATTGGCAAAATTCAATCATAGCACAGACACCAATTATTATTCGTTTTTTTTAAAGATGTTATTAGAAATCCTTTTTCAGATTAATATGTGCATATTATCATTGTCTTGTGTATGCTTCATCTTGTAATCGAAGATATTTTGCTTTCCGCGTAGAATATTTTTATTATGAAAATGTGTTCAATGATTTTGATGGAGTAGTATTCAATAAATATAAGGTCTACAATATTGAGGCACAAATTACAATTAAAGTACATTTTAATAATGTACTCATGTTCAAGTATTTGTGTTCATAAACTAAGACTATCCGATTAGAATTTTATAACTTAAAGTTGTTTTAGTAATAATATCATTGCGAAATTTGAAAAAGATTAAAAAATATGAAACGTGTGAGTTTTATAATGTGCGTTCAGATTGTAAAACAATTATTCAAGCTTAATAAATTTATTCTGCTGTTGCTTAATTGGAAGCCATGATAAAGTCATGCTATACTAATTTTAAATCAGATTATAAATATCGAATAATCTTCTTAGATGTTCTGGTGACGTTTGTGTGTATATGTTGTCCTTGAACGGTATATAACATGTCACCGATTCTCTTAATAATTGTACCCACCTCCCAGAATGATGTGTTGTTTTTATAACTTTTGAAAAACACTCTTTCACCTGGTATGAAACGTTTACTGGGTACACAAGTGGTCACTAGTGGCCTTGACTGTTTCGGTAAGAGCTTGTCAATAACGGATCTCACTTTCCGCGCAAACATCATTTCTGCAGGTGAGACTGATTTTGGTGTGTTTGGGTTGGATGTAAGCCTATACGAGTGTAGAAATTGTTGAAGTGCTACATCTATTGGGGTCCCTTGAGCGTCCTTGGGTTTTTGGCTTGGGGAATTCTTTTGATGCGGGTGTTTTCGCTTTCGGCTTTCCAGTGTCAGTTTGTTTCCCTTCTTTGGCAGATTCCGTTGATGTTTTCTTTTTCGATTTCTCTGTTGCTGAAAATGGGGCGTTTCGTTACTTCTTGAAAACGGGTGGAGTAGTTTCTTTTAGCTCTAATCTTGCTATAGTCTTTGTACATTTTCCTAGTCCTGGTAAGAACACTTCCGGAAATTCGTCTTTTAACTCGTCCTTCAGTTCTTGTGCTTCCGTAAACGAGTCTTCTAATCTATGACAGATTTTATTCATAGGTTGGCCCCACAATTCGAATCGCTCCATCCAGTCAGTACCGAAGAGGTTTTCGGATGTCCTATGTACATACATTTTCACTTTTTAAGTAACATCATTTAAGGTCACCAGGAGTGTGAATTCTCTATTAAATTCCACTTTATCGATTGTCACAGCTGGAGCTGATTTGTTCGTCTTCTGCATGTTTCGTTTCCTTAGCCTTTTCCATGTCTTAAGGTTAATGATGGACAGAATCCAATTGTAGATGCACAGTTTTATTTCCGATGTTAACTTTGACATATTTGCGCCGGTTCTCAACAGAATCCAAGTCGAATCTAGCCTGCCCGACGCTGTTCTTGTGCTTGTTCTTTCTGCACTGGATCGCTTTGTGGCCCTTCCTGCCACATTCGTTGCAGTACTATGTACAATCATTGACTCGACCAATGTTTCCCGCCGCAGCGATAGCACGTGTTTTTAGGGGATCCGTGTTTTGTGATTGGGTCATACTTATTAGGTGTACCCTCCAGCTTTGCTTCTTCGAGGTGAGTATTTTTTCCAGTCTGAAGATCGTCTTTCTAATGAATGTTGCGCCTGACTCCTCGACGTGTCTCGAGTTATTCCTTACGCAGACTTCCTGTTGACAATCCTCGGCCAACTTCTGGAGGGTGGAACCCTGTTCGCTCTCAAGTCTAGAGAGAACACGCCGTCTAATCTTAGCGTTTTTTTATGAGACTAGACCCTGTACAAAAAGTAAACACTTGAAGTCATCTGCCGATAAGTAAGATAGACGGAAATCATAGCAGTGTTTATTTACCACGGATGAGAAAGTCAGGTAATCGTCGTCCTCGCTTTTTTGCATGTTAAAACACTTCTATATGCTATGAAAGATTTCGAGCTGAACAGTTTGGGAAAAAAGTTTGACCGCTTCAGAAAATTCCAATTCACTCGACTTCCTGGGGAGAATATAATCTACAAATTTTCTGTGATTCCTAATTTGCTCAAAAGAAGGGGAAATTTCTTAGCATTGTTCCACTCTCGACAATCCACGGGCAATATGTCCTCATATCTCCGAGGGAAAGCGTTAAACGTCCCATCCAACTTCGGATGGTAGTTGAACGTTTCTATAGCATTCCATATTGTACTTTGGAGAAAAGCAAAGTGTGTGTCCCTGTGCTCCGTTCTTTTTTTTTTTTTTTTTTTTTTTACATTTTCACCCCAAACAAGGCACATTGCCACTTTGGTGTAGGGGGCTACTATCAGGGGAAACATCTACTGGGGTACTATGTAGGGATTAGGGCAGCGAGATGTTGGTTCACGTTGCACTTGAACTTATGCATGTCAGTACAGTTGGGGAAGCAGTGACCCGGAATGGAATTCCAAAGTCTAGCAGTTCTGGGGAAGAAACTACTGGAGTAGAAGGATCTTTTACATCTAGGGATCTCTACAGTGTGGGGTGGGATTTTGCAGCTTGTCGGGTCTGTCGAGGGTGTTCACGTCGTGGGGGCACAAGTGCTTGCAGTTCTTCACAGCATTCACCATTATAGTACTTGTAGAACAGGCAGAGGGATGCAACGTTTCGACGATGGGACAGAGGCTGAAGTTTTGATGCCAGTTTAGGGCCTATCAGATTTGCGACTCTCTTTTGAACCCTGTCAAGGAGCGAGAGACTAGTAGCCGATGCACCGGCCCAAATATGACAGCAATACTCCATACATGGGCGAATAGTTGCCTTATAGAGGTACAGGATACTTTCGGGTGTTAAAAGTTTTCTAGCACGGTAGAGAGAGCCCACCTTCCTTGCAGCGGCCCTGGCAATGCCCTCGATGTAATTGTTCCAACTCATGTTCCCAGTGAACGTTAGGCCAAGGAGCTTGAGAGACGTACTCTCAGATAAAGAGTTGTTGGCCATTGCTATAGGTGGTAGAGAAGGTTTCTTGTAATTATTGAATGAAACCAGTTTTGTCTTGGTGGCATTGAACGTTACCATCCATTTTTGTCCCCATTCCACTACTGATTGGAGGTCATCCTCTAGTGTTTCTGCCATTACTTTAGATATATGTTCGTTTGTTTTCCTGTCGTGCCTGCTATAGAGTGTGGTGTCATCAGCATATATCCCCATCTCAGAGGCAATCTTGTCGGGGAGGTCATTTATGAATATCAGGAACAGCAGAGGTCCCAGGAAAGATCCTTGGGGCACTCCCGCATTTATATCATATTGTTTAGATGTACGACCGTCGAGGACAACCTGGATTTGTCTCTTATCTAAGAAGGATTTAATTACGTTAAGTATTCTACCAGTGATACCGTAAGATCTAATCTTCCTGAGGAGACCCTCATGCCATACCCTGACAAAAGCCTTAGATATATCTAGAGCTACCGCTCTTCCCTCTCCCGCTTTGTCCAGTGAATGGTGTATGCGTTCAGAGATTACAGTGAGGATGTCTGCCGTGGAACGGGCTTGTCTAAATCCATATTGACGGTCGGTCAGAAGTTTAGCATCTGTAAGGTGCTGGACTAGAGCATGGTTAATTAAGGTCTCAAATATTTTGGTAAAAAGTGGGAGGAGGCTAATAGGGCGATAATTTAATGGTTCAGTTCTTTCGCCAGAATTCTTGAATACTGGTACTACAGAAGCAGTTTTCCAACAGCTCGGAAAGCAAGATTCATTAAGGCATTTGTTGTAGAGTTTGGAGAGAACTGGAGCTACTTCGGCTGAGCACTTTTTTAATAGCACAGCTGGGATGAGGTCGGGTCCACATGCTTTGGAAGTGTCAAGGTTTTTTATGATAGCATGCACCTGAGCAGGGGTGATTTTCAGGTCGTCTAGCGTGGCGTCTGTCCGCATAGGAAATTGAGGTAGGGGGTGGTTTAGAGGGTCCAGTGTGGAGTTAGAGGCAAACCGACTGGCAAGCATGTTAGCCTTCTCGGTTGCTGAGCAAAGAACCTCGTGATTGTTGGTTAGTGGGGGAATTGTTGATTGCCCATTATTTACTACACTGTTGTAGATTTTCCAGAAGTCACGAGTTCCTAGTTTTTGTGCTTCGATGCGTTTTTTCGTGGTTTCCGTAAATTCCCTCCTAGCTATTTCTTTCTTAACGTTACTTCTAGCTTCTATGTACTTCTGTCTGTTTGAACTGGACTTATGTCGATTAAACCTGTGGAATGCACGCTGCCTTTGAGCAATGGCAGTTGCGCAAGTCAAAGTAAACCATTGGGGAGAGTGGGGCTTGCTATAGAATTTCCGCATGGGAACATGCGCTTCGATTGCAGTTTTGAACCATTCAGTGGTCTCGGTTGCACACTGTTCAGCAGGAAGAGAAAAACTATTTCCCCATGGGGCGTCTCTGATAAGATCTCTGATAGCTTCCCAGTCAGCCTTTTTATAATATCTCGTTGTTTTGAGCACTGGCTCTTCAGTTTTGGGTCTAGATTTAGGGCGATTTCAACCATTATCACCGCATGATCAGCGTTCCCAAGTGGGCTGTCGGCTTTCGTTACACAATCATCAGGAACTGTGGTCAAAAACAGATCTAATAGTGATGCGTGTTGTTCTTCCTGATCAGGGAAGCGGGTTGGAAAAGTAACAATTTGCGCTAGGGAGTGAGATACAGAGAAGCTATGAGTTGCGCTTCCTGCTGCATCTGTGTAAGTAGAGAATCCAAGCCAGTTTTTGTGATGGACATTAAAGTCGCCAAATACATGTACTTGGGCGCTAGTGTCGAAGGAGAGTGCTGTGTCTATGCTGTCAGATACTTTGTTTATTATGGTGCAGTCTTGGGTCGAGGGAGAGCGGTAGAGAAAGTAAAAGTAGCTAATGTTGTGTTGCATGATTAGTCTAAAGCACATAAAGGCTTGATCGTCCGTTTCTAGGTTTGTTTCTCTAGTCAAGGGAAGGGTATTACGAATGTAAACTCCAAGTCCGTGCATATGTCTGTCAGAGTCCTTACGGCAGAGTGGGAGATATCCAGGCATGTTAAAGTAGTTAGAGGGGATGGAGGAGTGTAGGTTAGTCTCACTTAGTGCTAAGACATCCGGGGTATTTGTTAGGAGAAATGCTTCAACATCAGCTAAATTAGTTCTAAGCCCACGGATATTTGTGAATGCAAGCCTCAAGGGAGGAGGCAAGTTGGATTTGTTTGACCCTAAGCCTGGTTTAAGCTTATTTTTAGATTGTACTGTCATCATGTTTTTTAAAGAGTTTCAGTTGGGTTAGGGGAAGCCGAACAGGAGGTTATGCAGAATATCACACATGCATCACAAGTAGACCATCAGCTGACCCTCAATCAACTAGGACTGTGGCCTCAGGAAAGCCCACCGGGGATGAGTGCAGGGTCCCTTTCCATGCGCGCCATGGCACTGCAAACATCCCGATATTATTCAACTGTTGATGGAGCAGCCGCTCTAAGCGCTACCAAAGAGTTAGGGCTCCATTACTACCAGTCGGAAACAGCAGCCAGTAACTGTCAATCCGGTACCCTCAACCCATCGGAGGAAGGTCAACCCAATCTAGTTGCTCAGGCATATGTGGTACTCAAGCATTCTCAAGTGCCCAGCTTTAGGGGTGGGGTGTGTCGGGAGTGGGGAAACGGCGTTCATTGCCCTAGACAAGAAACAAGATCTACCACTGGGTGTTTCTGTCGAATCACTGTGATAGTATCTCTGCGCCTGACTAATAGGCAAAGAAGGAGTATGGAAGCCGAGCGATAGGCAGGACCTATCTACTCCTTAAGCATTTTAGGTTTGCAGACCGGTAATTTGATTGAGTCACCAGCTCTAGGAAGGTTGTCATCCAAGACTGAAGAGGCCTCCTTCCTCTTTGGTTTGGTTTCAGAGTTTTCCTTCTCCTAGACGGATGATCTGGAAAGATCTACTGGGTCCGTCACCACTGAGAGGGTTTGCTCCGCGCCTGGGTTCTAATCCAGGTATTTCTGCGACCACGCGTGGTTAGTTAATGTTATTGGGTTAGTTTGTAGAGGTTATATCTGCTAAAATAGTTACACTCCTCAAAGTGGATTAGGGACATTGTTATTTCATTGTTACTGGATAAAGAGGTTGAGTAGAGCTCATGCAGTGTAAGCAACTATGATTGTAAGGAGGCTTGTTAGGAGGAGATAATGTGGTTTGAGGCTTTCTCTTTTGTATATATATATTTTTTTATATTTTCCTTTTATTTTTATTTATTTATTTTTTTATTCATGTGAGCTTGGGTCTAGTATAATATTAGAGTGTGAGTAGGTGTTAAGAATTGAACTACGAGTTGTCCCCAAGCTATATTTTAGATGATAGCAGGGCATGAGATGCGAGTGCAAATATAGTACGGGTAAAAACAGTAAGTTTTGAGTCATGTGTAATTTGGTAAATAGATATATGGGCTGGTTTTAGTAGGTAACCTGGTTAAAAAAAGGCATTACTATGCTTCCATTTCCATTGTTACTGGGAGAGGGTATAGGTAAAAATTCGTGCTGTGAAAGCAGCTAAATTTGCTACAGTATTGGATTGAGAGAGACGAGTTAGATATGGTTTTGTAAGTTTAGGAATGGATGATTAGATATGGTTTAGTAGGTTTAGGATAAGGATAAAGTGTTAGGGTATGATTTACTTATTATTAGAAATTCTGATTTTGTGCCCAAACCGAATATTTAGTAAGACTGAAAGATAATCGAATATTTTTAACAATAGCTCTTGTCTCTGTTATTGAATTGGCATTCTCTCCTCCAACGCTTGTTGCCTCTCTTGAAATTGTAACTGGAGAAATTTATCAGGATTTTTAAAATTTTCATCACCATTCTGCTGCTGGTCCATCTGGGCCTTGATTAGCTGTATTAATACTGTTTTTATCTCCTCCTTCTTGTAATCACTTTTCACAGCGTACGAAAAAAAATTATATCCGTTTGTGATTGACATAAAATAATAATAAAACTGAAAATGTCATTTCCTTAAATGTGTGCGTTGGAGGAGGGAGCAATGTATCCCTTGCTTCTTGGTACGGACCTTAGAGAAAACGTTATATGAGTATGGACAAAAAATTCTTGCGAGACAAAAACGAAAAGAAAATGTACTATGATACAATAGAGTTGCAAAACATAAAAACATTTGTGGAATTATCCGACACTTTACCAAAAGTTTTTGTAAGGGGGGGGAGATGTCCCCACGTGGAAGAAAAGAAAACATTTTTTTCACATTAGAACGGGCAATTTAAAATAGAATATTTTCGAAAATTCCACTCAATGAAAAAGTATTTCCTTTAATTAAAATAAAACGAGAGGGGAACAAAAAACATTTCTCTCCTGTTAAAAGTTTTCAAAATTTAGCAGCACAAGCAAAGGCAAAAAAACAAAACTTTTCTCTTCATTTGAAAGATGTCCAAATTTGCATGGAAATAAACCGTAGACAAGTTACAATTAGAATTATTCTCGCGGTGAAATTGGGTCAACAGTTTTCTCTTTTCTTTTCCCCTTCAATAAGCAACCAAATTAATTTTTATGCCATTTACAAAAATGCGTTTAGTACAGTTATTTTCAATTTAAATATAGAAACAAAAAGATTCACTTACAATTGAGTCGAGCGCTTTGCCATGTGTGCTTTTCATTTATTTTTGTTTTTAGAACGTGGTTGCCAACGGAATTTTTGGCTTGTAAAGTTATTTTAGAGTAAAATTCATTTCATTATTTTTCTGTTTTTGTGGAGTTAACACGTGTGATAGTCGAATCCGACGTCGCCACTTGTTATGATGTATAATGGTAATAAAACGAAAGGGGCACAAGACTTTTAGGAACGAACATATATTTATATATATTACAGGCAAAGCGGGTTGAGCAATACCATTCCTCAACTGTAGGGCTTTGCACACGGTCTCCTTGGCCGGACACTGGTACTCGTTACCGGAAGTGACGTCACCAACGGATAGTTCATTAATCCCATGGAGACACATAGATAACGAAGGATTTGTTTCGCACTATTAAAGTCCTTACTTGTTGGCCTCGATAAGTTTGGAGATTGATTTGTTACAGTGTATCATATATCAGGCCTAGTTGCGGTTACCAAATAGATGAGTCTTCCAATCATTTCTCTATATAATCTATCGCCTATTAATTTTGTTTCGATCTCTATATTTTTATTTATAAGTATCTCAATAAGAGTTGTACGCGGTTTTCAATCCTGCATTCCGAACATGAGGAGAATGTTTTCCCTTCACCGTTATTGGTGCTTGGTTATAGTTACATTTTCAGATGTAAATTTTATAACAAGGAACCAAGACAATTGTCTAAGATCGGCCATTTAAAGTTATTTATTTAATTTATTTTTAACATCTTTTAAAGTATTGTCACAGTTTGAGGCAAGTAATATATCGTAAACCAAAAAAAACGAAATCAACAATTTATTACGTACAATTTTGGTATACATGCACGCGTTTACGGGACATTGCTTGAATTCTTGTTTAAGTAAATAAGCATTTTTCCCGAAAATCAATAGTCCGCAACTAAAGATAACTAAATTGGCATTACATATATTTGATTTCAAATTAAAACATATCCCTATATCTTAAATGGGGCACTCCACATTGCAAAAAAAAATACATTATACGCGAAAAATAATTCCCGTTTGAATTAAGTTATAACAAATACTAAACATTGATTATTTTCTAGTCTTTTATTAGCCGGAAAATGATTGAACGTTTTAAATTATCGAGGTATTTTTAACGAACGTAGTACGTAAGACGAAGTAAAACGCTTTAAATACTTTATATGTCTATCTATCTCTCTCTCTCTCTCTATATATATATATATATATATATATATATATATATATACATATATATATATATTACATGATGGTCACAACTTATCAAGGCCCGGAAGCCACTCGGGGATAAGGGTTATTGCGTGTACAGTTATCAATGAGATAGTATCGTAGCAATCATTACTATTGGATATGTGATAAAGTGTGTTAAGAGAGTCGTTTGTCAGGAATTTGTTTGTGTTGGACTTGAAGATACTCAAGTTGTAGTCAGGTGGGAAACATGGTAACGGAAAAAAGTTCCACATTCGTGCACTTCTAAGAAAGAAGTTCTGTACATGGAATCAGCGTTTGGATTTAGGCACAGAAAAAGAGTGGGGAAAATTAATTAATGACAGTAGTTTCAGCTAGACGGGTGTTTATCGTTCAAGATTGGCGAGGGGGGAACCAGAGATAAAAGGTAAGACGAGCGCCTGATATGGAAATAACGAAAAACAAAGGCAGGCTCGCAACGTCTCTTCTGTGGGAGAGAGGCTGCAGGGAAGAAAAAAGGGCATACCCCACTAAGCCACTAAGTCTATTTTGTACGCTGTCAAGACAGGACAGGCTGTTTTTGGCAGCTCCTCCCCAGATGTGGCAACAGTATTCCATCCGTAGACGTACTTGGCTTTTATATAGATAGATAATTGCATCAGTAGTGATAAATCTCCTGGAGCGGTAGAAGGCTCCCACCATTTTCCCAGTGGCTTTGGCAACAGACCTGATGTACGTGTTCCATTTCAGATCAAGAGTAAAGGTCAAACCTAGAAGATTGTCCAAGAATGGAGCCTCCCCTAGACGAGAGCCATCCATTTCAATTGATACAAAATGGGGATCAGAACGTTGATACTGTAAAGATAGCAGCTTCGATTTAGATACATTAAAAGTAACCAGCCACCTCTTCCCCCACTGTACCACGCGCTCAAGGTCAGGGGGGAGAGAGAATCAGAGAGAACTTTGTCATTTACGGCCTTTGATGTGTTGCCATAGATGGTCGTGTCATCAGCATAGATGTCAACAAATGATTTAAGTATATGTTTTGGGAGATCATTGATGTAGATCAGGAAGAGAGTTGGACTCCTGAGGGACTCCAGCATTAATACTGTGGGCCTATGATTTCAGCCCATAAACCACTACTCTTATGAACCTATCAGAGAGAAATGATTTAATAATTGAGAAAACATTTCCAGAAATGGAAATCTTGTTAAGTAGGCCCTTATGCCATACCTTATCGAAGGCCTTCGATCTGTCAAGAGTAATAGCCCTGGAAATGAAGATTGTGGCAAGAGATTCACTAATCCCATGAGATATAACCATTAGCACAACTGCTGTAGATCTTGCTGAGTGGAAACCATAATGCATGTCACTAAGAATGTTGTTTCTGCTTAAGTGGTTGACTACTTCTCTATTTAATATAGATTCCAACAACTTAATCATGACACACAAGAGACTTATTGGTTTGTACTGAGAGGGTGATGATTTTCGCCGTAATTCTTAACTACTGGGCATAGTGATGACGTTTTCCAGGGTGTTGGAAAGCACTTCTGCTTAAGACAACGCTTAAGCAGTTTTGTAAGAATGCGGGCAATTTCTGGTTGTTTTTTTTTAAGCACTATAACTGGAATGCCGTCAGGACCAGTTGCTTTACTGGAATCAAGGTTCTTGTTTAGCTAAGCGACCTCACACAGAGATATTTGTATGTTGCATAGCGTGTTGTCTGTTATAGGAGAAAATATGGGGAGTGGATGGCCTTCGTCTCTTAGGGTAGAATTAGCTGCAGAGTTCTTGGCAAATAGTATTTCCCTTTATTATGCTTACGAGATGACCTCAGGTCCATTGGTGATGGTTGGGATTGAATGCACACTTCTGTTTAAGATCTTGTTTGCTATTTTCCATATATATATATATATATATATATATATATATATATATATATATATATATATATATATATATATATATATATATAAACAACGTACTTACTACACAAAATCATATGCATATGAAAACGTATTCTTATATTCAGTAAACGGAGGAATAATCCATGATTTCAGAACAATTTCTCTACAGCGCAATGACGACTACAATGTCGAGTTCACGTTTTTCACCCATAGAAGAAATCATCCAACAAAAAAACAGCGTATGTATATATTCTATTTTAAACTTTAAGTCCGGGTGAGTAAAGTCGGAAAAATCACCTCAATAGACAACGACTTGCATAAAAACAAAAGGATATACTTAAATGCAAATATCATATTCCAAACTTAAACGGACAAACACGCCCATAAAACACTATATTTATATTTAATTAGCGTTTGGGAAATAAAATCAGAGGAGGCTAATAGCAGATGCTCTATCTAAGATATGGCAATGTTAATGCATGCCTTGATTAATATTGACTGTATAAAGGCACTATGCAACAAGTCTTCTCTCCCAGTTTTAGGAACAAAACTTTATTTACATCAACTTTGGAATACGTTTAGATTATTAAAATTGATTATTTATTTCTAAACGACATAATAATTTCTCTAACGAAATCACCTTTAAAGGAGAGAAGATCTGCTCCGTCTGTTGTAAATACACAGGGGTTTGGAGAAAAAAAAAGAAAAGACGACGAAGAAGAAAAAGTAGCGGAAGGCGTGGTTTGATTTAATAGGAAAAAGATGAGATTTACCGCGTAATTTCCCGAGACTTCAATGAGATAAGATACCAAACTCAGACGGATAGGGGAGAGTGTGTTTGCTCCAAAGAAAATACTGGTGATAGAAGAGAAAAGTTCTTTTCAAAATAGAGTTTCGCTATGTAAGATAACAGTGTTTAGACATCATGGATTAAGACGAGTCCGTTCTAATATTGAGGGAGCTAACACTATATTCCTTGATATAACCGACGTCTGTGACAAAGCATGATATCAAAGACTTATCTTGAGAGATTGATGGATGTAGATTCACACAGCATTATATTAATACCGACGAGTTTCAGGGATTGACCTTTGCATTTATATCATCTCTGATATTCAAACACGACATCCCTGATAAAAATCCTGCTTGAGATTGTAATCGTTGATGATAACACCATGGTCTATGATAATGATGAGAAACATCCGAAATTCTGAATAGTTGTCACCTAAGTAATTTACCCCAGTGGAACAGGGAGGTCAACTTATGGTAAAGGTTACAGGCATGTTTCTATTTTTCAAACGCAATTTTCTTTTGTTAAAAATATAACATTACTTTTCGTCCAATTTGTCAGTATGACTATACTTTTATAATAGAATAGTCGGGCTTTAATAGGTCAAAACCTATTTCTACTGAACAAATATTTAAGCTAAAAAAGATGAAAAAAATAAACTGATAAACGATAAAAAGATTTTTCTAAAAATTCCTTTATTCAATTCGGGGTCAAATAGCAGATCACTTGCAGACATCTTTCAATAAATAATTCCACATTTATATGGAAATGAAGCTAAAAGAAAATTGATTTTTAACAGGACGCAGTTGTTTTCGTCAGGTAATCCGCATTTTATTAAAAGATGATGTCATTTTCAGGTGATTTTTCCTAACAAATAAGTGCTAAGGAAGAAGTGATGTATTTTTTAATGTTAATGGAATTCTTCAAAAGTGTCAATCTTTATTAAGTGTTTGGCAATTTCCCCGTTCAATTAAATTGTAAGATGATTTTGAATTTCTTACAACAATCACATGGTATAAGAAATGAATTACACAAAGTATGCTACCCTCTTGTATACGTTATATAGTTGGATAATAAACTGATTTGGTGCGATTTTGTTAAATGAATATTATCCTGCAACATGAGTGAATGTCTGCATGTTGTCACGTTTATATGAATCGTTATTCATTACAGATCAGCATCGATTCCAGTGTGGCAGATCCACAAGTCAGCTGTTGGATCAATAGAAAAGTGGATAACACTACTTGAAGAGTATAAGTGAGTTGATATGCTTTACTGCGATTTTTGAAAGCCTTTTGGCTCTGCCCCCACTAACCAATAATCATCTACTCATGAACAATGATATCGAAGGTACTGCAATAGATTGTTTTATATCCCTTCTTACTAATAAGACAGCCAGGAGTTGTACTGAATTATTTCAAGTCTTTTACAATCTAAATATGATGTGTATAAATAGACTATTAGTCAGGTTCCTAATGTAATTTTATGGGAACTTTTTGGAGATTTGCAAATCTATACATTTTTGGAAAGGTTTTGGTCTCAGGAATCAGAAAACTAATATTTGCATTTGCCCAGATGCGTATATGGCGGCCATATTGGATTTACAAAATGGCCGCCATAAGATGTACGTTTTTGAATGTCGCGGCTTCTTAATAAGCTGAAAAACTGATTTTAACTGCTAAACCTACATTTTCAGGGCCAGGAAAACCAATTGCCGTGGTTATAAAATTTTCCCAGATGTTTATATGGCAGCCATATTGGAATTTACAAAATGGCCGCTGTGAAATGTACGTTTTTTTAATATCTTCGCCTCTAAATAAGTCGGCACACTGATTTTAACTGCTAAACTTACATTTTCAGGGTCATAGAATGCAATGGTGGTAGTTATAAAGCAACAACATCTTTAACATTAACCTTTAGATGCATAACTGGGTTCAAACTTATGTGGTGTTGTTTTATTGCAATATCTTTGTAATAAAAATATGTATCATCTATAAATTCATATTTCAGCTGTTCCTAAAAAATCTTGCTTTTATATCACTAATTCAAATTGTTAATTTACCTCTGATACTTTGAGAACTTGTAGGTTTTGTATCGCTATTCTAACATTACTGTAATTATCTCTTTGTTTGTAGGTGAGGCATAAGTGATGAGTCGCAAGGTAGAGAGGAAGCATGTCAAACCAAGGAGTCCATTAACTGGAAGCAGTGCATTCTCTGCCAGTCTGATGATAAAAAGAAAGTCTTGGTGCAACATCCTCGATTAGAGTCCTATGGGCTCGTACTGCAAGTAATTCTAGAGAGGGCTAGTTTGAATGATGGGGACTATATCCAAATCCAAAGGCGATTGCAGAACTGCACACCAGAAACATTGTGTGAAGAGAGGGCGGTCTGGCATCGCTCATGTCATTCGAGAGCAACTAACAAAGTTGAAATACAACGTGCAAGAGATCGCATCGCACACGCTTTAGCTACAGGACACTACACTGCCAAAAAGCCTGGGCAGAAAAGAGGAATTACAGAAGAGGCTGTTCCAGACACCTCTACATCTGGTTCTGCATTGCCATTCACACGATCACATACAAGTCCACTGGATGAGAAAGAGTGCTTCTTCTGCCAACAGGAAAATGGCCAACAACTGTACCAGATCAGGACTGAGAATGCAGGTAAAACTCTCAAAGATGCTGTGGAAAGGTCCCATAATCCTGCACTGAAAACTAGGCTGAACACCTGCATATCACCAGGTGATGCACATGCAATTGATGCCCTATACCACAAAGCTTGCTGGACCCAAAATGTGTTCCATGCTCTTCGAGATACTAACACTAGAAAAACTGCTGAAGAACCCTTTCTACAAAAGGCGAGTCTGCTTGAGTTGATAAATCTTAATGATGTAGAAACAAAAAACAAAGCATACCTTGGGATGGATGATATTAAAACGACTTACGTTAATATGTTTGGTTCGGAAGTTTTTGAAGGTCATGTACCTGTATTCAGTAGAAAATGGCTGAAAGAAAGGATCCTTACTTATTTGCCACACCTGAAGTCTGTTCGACCAAACATAAGGAAGCCAACTGTCCTCTACTCCCCAGATGCATGTGAAGAGGACACGGTTAATACCTACATGAAAACTGGTAAGGAGGAGAACAGCATGAAGACAATCTACAAAGCAGCACAGGTGATAAGGAAAAGCATTGTAACCTTCAAAGAGCCCAAGGAAAGAAATGTCATGAAGGTATCTAGTGACAATAATGATGTGTCCAGCTGAATTATACACCTTATACCAATTGGATAATGGTTGGGCCTGCTGAAAAGCTGGAAACTGTAAAGAGAACTAAAGATGTTGACCGAGCAACACTGACGGTGAGCCAGAATATCATGTATGGGTTCAAATCCAGTAAACAGGTAAGGTATAAGCAAAGCAATGAATCAGCATTTAAGTCCTCCTGTTCACGAGGGAATTCTCAGGTTCTGGGACTGGCACTGACTGTCCACCATGACACACGCAACAAGAAGCTGTTGAATCTTCTCAATGCTCATGGCTACGCTATTTCACATCGCCGTGTCCTTCTTATGGAAACTGCTCTGGCAAATGCTGTTGTAGAAAACACCAGATCATACCAAGGCCTCTATGTAACACCATTACTGAAGAAGGGGACCTTTGTGTTTTTCGCCGTAGATGACACAGATTTTGCAGAGGATACCCCTGATGGGAAGGGAACCACCCGCGGAACCATCACAGCAGTGTACCAGAAAGTTGACCCTTCTAAAGAACCTGTTGCAGAACCTTTGATTATAGGTGATGCAAAGAGTATATCAGTCACACCCTATCATGTAGACATGCTTCACTGTAATAAGCCGAAACCACAGGCTACCAAGAGGTCAGAACAGTTTGCCATTGGCCAGGGGATCTCAGAATCCTATCAGCTGACACAGTTTGGCTGGGTTGTTGCATCTGCTTTATCTAGAATGAAACCTCGAGAAACCTCCAGCAAGATTCCGGGCTGGGCAGGATACAACTCACTGTTGTCTGAAAGCCTTCCCTTGACACAGGTTGGAGCCTTGCCACTACTCCCTGAGGTGGAACACGAGTGGTCAACTCTACTAACTGTGATCGTACAAGCAAATAATCTGAGAAAGTTGGCAGTTGGGGAAGATCACCCCACAGTCATTACCTTTGACATGGCTCTTTATGAGAAGGTAGTGCAGCTCCTAGATGCCAGACCTGACTTGAAACAAATGGTTGTTCCCAGACTGGATGAACTGCATGTCATAATGGCTGCCCTCAGATGGTGCCTCCATGGAGAACTCAGGCATTGATGATGCCTGGGTGGAAGCAGGTGTGTATGGTCCTTCCTCGACAAGGCAAATCCTGAAATGCACACACTACAAGCGAGATCTCCATGCCCATATCTACTCATACATAGCACTCTATGAAATGGCTCTGGAGGTGTTCTTCAAGGACAACCCACAATTGAAAGATGTGTGCCTGTCGGCAGCAGAAGGAGTAGAAGCTGCCTGCTCTGAGGATAAAGACACGAAGGCTGAATCCGTGAAGCAAGCAAACAGCACCCTTCAGGAAGCCTTGACCACTGCTGAGGTCATCACAGCATTTAAAAAATGGAAGGAACAGAAATCCAAGAATGCAATGTTCAAGGCCATGATGAGGTACCTAGATTGGGTGGAAGCAATTCTGTTCTTTGTAGCAGCAACTCGAAATGCTGACCTGGAACTCTATCTGAAAGCTGGAGAAGCACTTAGCAAACTGTTCTTTGCCATGGACCACATCAAGTATAAGCGACTCTGGCAAAGATACATTGCAGATATGCATGACTTGAGAAGCAATCACCCTCATACATGGGAGGAATTACGAGCAGGCAATATATCAGTCACGGAAAGTGTCATTCCCCTCGTGTCTGTTGGGGCAGACCATGCATGTGAACACCTGAACAAACTGATGAAGACTAGCTCTGTCATAATAGGCATCTCCAACAATTCCAATGCTAGACAGAGATTTTTTCTGGCCACACCAGAACTTTCACGTCTGTCAAGAGTTCAAGAGTCAGTTTGGCATGGAAGCTGACAGAATCACAGAGCATCATGAGCTTGGACCAAGTGCAGTCAAGGGGGCACATGATACAGTCGACAAGATCAAGGAAGCCTTGCTCAGCCATGGAAACCCCTTTACCACTAAAGTGGAAAAGCTGTACAATGTGATCACTAATGCCTACATCCCAGATGAGTATGTACCACATATCTTGAATATTGATGTCACTGGACAGAAGTTGTAAGGATTACGCGTCAGAACGGATCAATGGAGATGTCAGCCTCTGGTCCCCTGTGAAGAAAGAGAACAACAAGATGTTCCTTTCTGGGAACAAGAAGATTACAGTGAAACTCAGAGACAATACTGTGGATCTGAAGGAGACCAAGGACCTGTTTGCAAAGCTGATGCTACTTGCCAGGTCAAGCCGAGACATCAACCAGAAAGAGGCCATAGGAAACCATGAATTACATCTGACACCAAGAGCACTGTTTGCCCCTGATGGAACAACGCTGTCATACTACAACAAGTCCAAGTTAATCCATCTACTTGAGAAGCTGACAAGAGAAGACATGCCCCATGAAGACCAGTTACCTCAAGCTGGAAATTCTACCCACCAAGATGCAACGTATACAGGATTTACAGAGCCCACATCTACTGATCAGCCAAGTCGGAAGATAGCACTGGTGGATGGCATGGTTCTTGTGCAGAAACTGAGCAAGAAACCAGCGACTCTAGTGACACTCAAGGATCGGAGTAGCTGCTTCAATGACAGACTGATGCAACTAACACGAGATTATGATGAAATCATCCTCGTTTTTGACACATACCGAGCAGATTCTCTGAAAAGTGCAACCAGAGAAAAACGAAGACAAGGAAAAGCTTCTGTTCAGTATCAAGTCAGAGATTACACTAACATCAAACACATCCCAATGAGGAGGTTCCTCTCCCATGACAAGACGAAGGCTGATCTGACTGACTATCTTGCTGCCCAAACTCTAGAGTATAACATGGGATCATCCAAGCTGATCATCATATCTGCTTTTGGATACACTAAGAGCAACAGAGACCTGATCTTTGAAGTAAATAAGCATGAGGAAGCAGACACGCTGCTTATCCACCAGGCTGTGCTGGCTTCACCGCGAAACCCACCTGATGCACATTTAGTATTTTTCTCTCCAGATACGGACGTTTTAGTGCTAGTCACAGCAAACTATGACCTATTGTTGAAAAACACGTCCATTTCTATGTCCTCTTGTGTTATACAAATTGAACCACTGTGGCGAGCTCTAGGTAAAGAAAGAGCAAAGGATTTGCCAGCCTTCCATGCGTTCACTGGGACCGACAACAGGGAGGTTCTCTCGTATATGTAAGACAACCTGGCTACAGATCTACCTCAAAGAAGACTCAGATGTTGTCAATGCTCTGCAAATGCTTATGGATGAAGCTGAAGTGACAGATGGAATGCTGTCAAAACTGGAATCCTTTGTATGTGCAGCTTACTCGCCAAAAGGGATCAACATAAAAACATTTCTTGAACTACAATGGCATCTGTTCTGCAAGCATAGGGCAGGAAGTGACAGGCTCCCTCCAACACCTGGAGCTCAAAGCAGCATAATTTAAGAGTCCATGTCCAAGCAAGGGTATGGGCACAAGCAACCATTGCTCTGCAGATTTCACAACTGGATCCCCTGGAAAATGGGTACTTCAAAGATTTGGATGGCACCCTAAAACCAACGACCACAGAGGTCCTCCCAGCCCCTAAGGCCATTCTTGAGATGATCACATACAAATGTATATTTGACTGTTCTTCTGGCAGATGCTCCTACAGGTCTAAAGACTTAGCTTGTACTGATATGTGTCGGTGTAGCAGCCAGTGCGAAAACGATTAAGATTCCCAAGCTGTGATGTATGAAATCGATGTTGATGATGATGTTGATGATGATTATTATACATAGACTATGATCAAACATCTAATTATGTTTAAGATGGTTGCACAAACATTCAAAGTTTACAGTTAAAAGACATTTCAATAAAAATAATTTTCTGACTAACTGCCAGGGTTGTTTAGTTTTTTACTCATATGTTGGATTATGTGTTTCAAAAGGGGATGGGGATACAAAAGATAAAATGATAACGTGGACCATTGACTTCCTTGACACTGAAAATGTAGGTTTAGCAGTTAAAATCATTGTTCCAACTTATTTAGAGGCCGCGGTATTACAAAACATGCATTTGACGGCAGCCATTTTGTAAAATTCCAATATGGCTGCCATATATATATATGGGAAAATTTTATAACTACCACCAGTGGCTTCCTGGACCCTGAAAATGTAGGTTTAGCAGTTAAAATCAGTGTTCCAGCGTATTTAGAAGCCAAGATATTGCAAAACGTACATTTTACGGCGGCCATTTTGTAAATCCAATATGGCTACCATATAGGCAATGCAAACATTGGTTTTCTGATTCCTTAGACAATAACCTTTCCAAAAATGTATAGATTTGCAAATCTCCAAAAAGTTCCCACAAACGTTAAAATTGTGCCATTAGGAACCTGACTATATGTTCTTTGTCATTTTATATCATACTAGCAATCGGTGCCCGGCGTTGCCCAGGTGTTTTGAGGTTAATGCTGAGAAAAAAAAAGGTCAATTTTTTAAAACTTTGACCCCTATTATGACCTCTTAACATTTATTGTTTTGGGATCAAGTAAAGTTAATAAGTTTGATCCATGTCCAAGGAATCTATATCTAAAATATCACGTGTTTACTGCTTAGACCCAAAATTGTAGGAGGAGTTTGGTAGACTTATCAAAGGTCAAATCGTTGAATATTGACGACTTAATCGCCAAATTTCTGTCGAAAACCTATCACATCGATTTTCCCAAATCTCAGTACTCTGTATATCAAATTTCGAATCTCTAGGCTTAAAATTGACAGAGTTTTAGCGTAGGGAAATGCACACAGACACACAGACACACACAGACACTTATATATATATATATATATATATATATATATCTTTAAACATGTGTGTGGCATCCGTCAGTCGAAACGACTATGGATCAGCAGCGCCGTATTAAGATGTTGTTATAAACATAAACATCATATATATAAGGATAATAGTACGCCATATATATAACAAAAGACTATTATTTACTCAAGTGAAAGGAAAACTCGGGGGAACTTTACACAAAAATAAATCTATATTTTTTGTGTGTAATGATAGTCTTATAAGCGAGTAATTAATAATTCAGCCATCTTGATTCTTAACCAAACAGAAAGTTCAAGTAGGGGGAGTTCCCTTTTTTTTATAGCGAGGCCAAATTTCGCGAATTTGGCCTTTTTTTTAAAGCAGTTTGGCCTTCAAAATTTCTGTTTGGCCTTTTTCTTCACCGATGAAATCTGGAGAAGCAACGGGAATTTTCGGCAATGAAATGTTGTTACTATGCACATCTATGTAATGAAATACAATTTGTGGCAAAATTTCAGGAAAAACTAATGGATGGTTATCTCGCAATAGTCCGGACAATTCGCTAAATTATCTCGTCAAAACCTTAAATCTCGAATTTTTGTGCATTTTTTTTGGGGGGGGAGCTAATTTGACATAATAGTGTCCATTTAATTATATTATCTTGAAAAAATAAAAAATAAGGAAAATTACCAAAAAAAAAACAAACAATGACAACAAAAGTGTGCCGTATTTTTTAAAGGTTTATTGCGTTGTTTTTATTTGCTTTTTTATTTCATCGGTGAAGAAAATGGCCAAACAGAAATTTTGAAGGCCAAACTGCGTTAAAAAAAGGCCAAATTCGCGAAATTTGGCCTCGCTATAAAAAAAAGGGAAATCCCCCTACTTGAACTTTCTGTTTAATTTCGCTTGTAGCGTTGATTTTTTTTTCTATTTTCGCTATAAAAAATAACTACTTGATGAAATTACGTGATTTTTTCTGTAGGAAAACTTTATCCCATGACGAGTACGTACAATATATTTTTTTAAAAAAATATTTCCATTTTTTAATGTCAATGGAAAACTGCACAAGTACCCAAACCCGAAATATAAAGACCACGAGTGAACGCGCGTTTTTTTTTTTTAGTTTAGTTTCATAATGGCGGCCGTGATGTCGGAGGTTCGATTGTTAGATTGTAAGTTAGTTTCGTATTTTTGTAATTTGTAAATCGCAAGTTAGGAAAAAATTAAACCCTTCCAAGATGGACAATAAATAAAGCCATAATATTTTATGGTAAAGTTAAGAGCCTACGAACCATAGTTTTTTAGGAGACGTGATTATTGGATTAACCAATCAGAAATCGTCTGTGGCACACACATCTCTGTTTTTATAGGTATATAGATAGATATAGATAGATAGATAGATAGATTGTATGGGATATATTTATAGATTGTAGCATACGTATTGGTTGTCTCGGCTGCTTCATCAAAATAACAAGTATAATGCTTATTATAACATATATTTAAAACAAGTTTTAAAACTTATGAGATATGTTTTAATATGTTAGCTCAGAAATACATTGACATGAAGGTTCTTGCGGAATTAAAAAATGTATTTCAATTATGTTTTTTAAATAAGTTTTTGTTATAATACCTTTACTTTATATATCAGTTAAAAATATTTTTCGGTTCATCTAATCGTTTTTCTTACAAACGTTTTTAGATAAGTATGTCTTCGTTAAAACTTGAGCTTGAAACAGGCGTCGATATGAACGAAGCGGTTATGCTAAGATGCAGTACTGAACACACAGTACAATGGTTGTTTAAACATTTCGTGGCGGCGACGAGGGCTTAGAAGATTATGACTGTAGTGGTAAGCCACCGGATGTTAATAACGATTGATTAAAAGCTTTTGTCGAATCGAATCCACACACAAATGCTGTAGAACTTGTTTCTGAAGAAGAGAAAACATTCGATTTACAACCACGTGAGTAAAGACAGAAAACTCGATAAAGGAGTTACGAATCAAATCAGTAATAGTATACGCCACAATCACGTTAGCACATTGGTTCCCGCCAGATCACCGACGTTAAGCAACGTCGAGTCTGGCCAGTACCAGATGGGTTCCCATTTAGGAAGGCGAGGCGTTGTATGTAAAATAGTGTTCTGATGGCGTTACAATAAACAATACCCTTGATGGCCCGGGGGAAGCATCAAGTATTAAGCTACTGCCACAATTTGAATTACACTAGAAACTCGTGTAGTGAGTTAAATCTAGGCTACGGCCGCGCTGGATTGATGGAATCAAATCAACGACAACCAAAAAAACGTTGTTATGCAGTGTCGTCTTCCTTTCTTTTACGTAACAAGAACCATCTCTTTTACGACTGGGTTCTGACTTGCAATGAAAAGTCAGTTTGTAGGACAACCCGCGATCGTTAGTTCAGTAGTTTGACGCCGATGAAGCTCCTCAGCATGTGCTGCATCCATAATTGCCAGAAAAAAGGTAATGCCAACTGTTTGCTGGTCTACAACCGGTTTCATCTATTACACGTTTTTTAATGCATGCGAAACCAGGACGGCGGGTAAGTATTGTAAACAAATCGATGAAATGCAACAAAAACTTGGACACCAACAAACAGCAGTCGTCAACCGAAAAAGGCCATATTCTCCTTCACGATAATTTCTCACCGCGGATTGCTAAACCGAGCCTGCAGAAGTATAACTAAATGGCTTATAAATCTGCCATACTTTCTAACGTACCGACTAATACTTTTTCAAGCATCTCGAAAGCTTTCTGCAAGAAATACTTCAGTAACCTACGCTACATATAATAACGAGTTAAGCGACTTCATCGACACCAAGACGCAAGATTTTTACTGGCATGAATGTGTGTTGATTCCAGGGATACCTATTTCGATCTGGAACTTTAGTTCCATCCGTGATATTATTTTCTGAATTTAAACGTTTATATATATGGAAGTTTTAAAAGCCAAAATCAATGCGGAAAAAGAAACTAACCACACCTTTCTGTGGTCTTGACATCTTTCTTCAGTCCTATCCTCTTCTCTTCCGCCATCTTGAATATACTTTTGTTTTGTATTTTGAAAAAGGGTGTAGCTTTCTCCCGAAATTAATCAAAGTTTCATACCACCAACAGACTTTATATACATCAGACATACCAGCAAATTGGTTATAAAATAATTATACATCGAGGTGAGGAATGATAGATGAATAAACAGTTAGACATTTGTCTTCTATAACACACTCGTCTACTCGTTTGTTTGTTTTTCTTTTCTTTACTTTCATGATTCCGGTCTTTTTTCGCATTGTTTCTGGCTTTTAAAACTTCCACATATTCCTTTACAACAATGATTCAAGCAAACTACCACCTACTATATATATATATATATATATATATGCGTGTGTATATATATACATATATATATACTTATATATATATATATATATATATATATATATATATATATATATATATAAGTTGCAGTCATGTCCAGGAAACCTACATCTTCAATTTAATGTGTTTAGACCCCAAATTGGCGGAGGAGTTTGGTAGAATTTGTAAAGGTCAACTCTGTCCATTCTAACATCTTGGAAACCAAAGCTTTGCCCAAGAACAAATTAAAAAGCTTGCTGCATGTCTGAATACCCGTTATGTAAAATTTGGAATATTTACACCTAAAATTTGCTTAATAGTTTGCTAGAGACCGCAAAGGTCAATTCTTTTTAACGTTGACACATTGCTAGCAAAATTGTCGGCCAAGTGACGATTAAAACTTTGCCTTATATCTGATTACACTTTATCTTAAATTAAAAATGTTTAGACAAAATTTGATCCCAATTTTAATTCCATAACATTTATTGTTTAAGGCTAAAATCAAGTGAAAAAACTTGATGCATGTACAAGCAACCTACATCCAAATTTTTAAGAGTTTAGACCCAGAATTGGATGAATGTTTTGGTTGAGTTTTCTAAAGATCAAATCGTTAAACTTTGACTCTTTTACAGATAACTTGCTGGCCGAAAACCGATTCAAAAGATTATCCCAAATCTCAATACCCCCTTATGTCAAATATCTAGCATGTAGACTGAAATTGGCAGAGTAATTCTGTAGGGAAATGCACACAGACACACAGATAATTTTACAGATATATATATATATACATATATATATATAAATATTTATACAATATTTATCGATCTAACTATGTATGTATATATATATAAATATATATATATAAATATATATATATATATATAAGAACAAGTTAATAAACAATGTTAAAACACTTGAAAAAGGGGTAGACACATTTAATTTTAAAAAGGAAGCACAAAATAAGTGGATAGTCCTTAATCCGCAAAGTTTCGAAGAAATACTTTCCTTCTCGTCATGGGGTGAGATTTAGCAAAATGCGGAATCGGATTTTTCTTACAAAAGTATTTAATGAAATTAACCAGTAAGTCATAGATCTTACTTGGTTACAAATAGTGAAACGTATATATATATATATATATATATATATATATATATATATATATATATATATATATGTATATATACAATCTCTCTCTATATATATATATATATGTGTATATATATATACATATATACACACACAAATATATATATATATATGTATATATATATATATATATATATTAACTACAGTGATGAGGTCATACGTAACACGCATTCTAAGTTGGAAACTGAGCACCGAGATGCTTGTTCACATTTCATTGTACGGATTGAATAATAAATTCTCCCCATATCAATTTTTTGAAAATTCTTGTACTCAAATAGATTTAATTGGATGGTTTCATTAAAAGAATATACGTGCTAGTTTATATCCAGAAGAATATTAGACGATAATGTTTGCATATATATATTTCTAATAGAGAAAAATACGAAATATATCATTATATAAAAACTTTCATTTTTGTTATTTAGTCTAGAAAAAATATAATGCATGAACATGTGCTTGTAAGATACATAGCTTTAATAGCATTGCACAATAGAGATTTCATCGGAAAATATTATATGATACAAATGCAAATCCAAAGCTTGCTCGGATGGGAACTGATAGCAACCAGTAAAAATACAGTAGATAAGTTGAGTAAATCATAGATGAGTTTAATCATGGATATAATTATGATAGTAAATATAAATGCCTGATTTTTATAGATAAATGTTATTGAATGTTATAACAGCAAACGTACTTTTATGAGTATGCCCTACAAGGCCTGAATTATCCAATAAATATTACTATCTATTTAGCCTGATCATCTGGTACAGTAGAACTGAAATATTAACGTTACGCTTTATCTCGTATTTAGATAGGATTCTGTATTTTCAGTAGTTATTAGATAAATTTGGTTGCATGGATGTTGCCTTGAAGCAACACAATTCAATGAACAAACGCTTGCAAAACAATGATTGATGTGCTGTAGTAACATTCCGTCTTCTACATGTATGCATATATTATCTGTCGCACACAGCTTGGGGAAAAGTCGGATTCGCATATTTATTCGAGAATCAGAAAATATGACTTATATCCTTACTTTCTATTGTCAAACGCTTACGCATTTATTATTCAGAATAAGTGCATGTTTCCCATAGATATACGCTATTGAATTGAACGCTGTTGATAGTACAGCATTTTTCTTTCTTTCATTTATTCATGTTGTTCTTCAAGGTACTTCGGTTATTGCTCGACATGACAACAGTACACGCTGCCCGTTCGTGTTGAATATAAAATAAACTATAAAATAGATACATTTACTATATTGATAATACTTTAAAAGACACTTTTTGTTCATATAACTATTAGCAACTTATTTACAAGTGTCATCAGATTTCAATAAAAAAAAATCAAGTGATAATAAATTCCTAAGGTAGTGTAATAATAACTACTATTATTGGTTCCACTCGAACCAGAACTCACTCTTTAATGGTGTAGTAAAGTTAGAGCAACAACTGATTATGATTTTCTAAAATTTCTGATATATCATTATTATGGTTACTGGGGCTCGTATCTTTAAATAATCTCATAATCACCAACTATTAAAATATTATATCTGAATCAGATCTCGAGGGACACTTCCTATGACAATCTTAATTTGCTCTATAATTTTTGTGTTGTAATTGTGTGCCGCACAACTTTTATCTTTCTCTCTATCGTTCTCCCATAAATGATATTTTTGCTATTCTGAAAATTTCTAAGCAAATAAATAAAATATGGTCTGCTTTACGTTTCCCAATAGAATTGCCCATAAAGATGCACATGGTTGAATTTAATAACAAAACGCACAATGACAACTTCGAATAAAACTAGTAAGGTATATCTGCTTGTCATTCCTTTCAACTCTGATCATAGAGTCCAATAGGAAAAACACGTTTTCTGGTTGCTTTTAATTTTCCTATCCTCAAATATTAATCCTTTCACTATCTACTCTCAGATCCTCGCGTTGCATCAATGAAGGACACCGCTCTTCTGAACTTCTTAGATTGATTTTAAATTCAATTGAAAAGGGAAGAAATGCATCACCCATTTCCAATGAAGACGGAGATATGGTTTCTATCGCTCCAAACTAATCCTACCATTGAAATAATTATCTAAAATAATTAGCTAACTGTATGAGAATCAAAATAAATAACTTATGCCACAGCTAATATTGTGTCAAACAGAGAATTCTGTGTATGGCAGTTTAATTATTATACATACAAGACAAACTAATTAAAAATAAATTTTCATTACATATTTTGTCTATTAAAAAATAAATCCTTGCTTTAAGTTGTTTACTGAAGTATATAAAAATATGCATCACATTGTCCTTGTATCTCAATGTATTTTAAATAACAATGTGATGTAAATGTGGTGGCCATATGTTTACATTAGTAATATATGTATTACTAACAAATACAATAAATACAACAATGATTTTAGATTTTTTGCTTATGACACACTCATCAGAAATATGCCTGATCCTCCATCATAATCATAAAGTGAAGCAATATTTTATTTACTTCAGAGACCTTGCGTGCATGTCTCTGTTTATTGTTATTGTTATGGCAAGTGTTTTTTTTCTGAACTCAAGTCTATAGTCATCTTCTGCAAAACTTTCACGATAAACACTCTTAAACGTAGATGGACCCACTATCAATAATTTCCCCCACATTTTATCTGTACTTAAACGTTGATTTCATGAATAAAATCTATTTCTTAATACTGCACGCCTTTGTAACTTTGTTTAGTTTGCTTGCTTTCCAGCTGACTTATATATGGTCGTCCTTAAGTCCAACCAGAATAAATTCTTGACGAACCATCTATTTAAGTAATCCAATCTATCAAATTTTCAATACTAACGCTTATTACGATATTGTCTCACTGATTATCATACACTCAATAACGTTTATCCACGAGTGGCCTCCAAGCCTTTATAAGATGTTATTCCCTTGTAAAAAATATTATAGTAAATCCCGTTGTATATATGCAAGCGTCAATAGCCGAATATTATAGGGCTAAACTTATGTTTTAAAATCCAATTCAATGTAGTAGCATAATGTACACAATCAGTGTCTTATTTGCGTTCAAATATAAATCTTGAGCTTATTTACATATGAAAAACAATCGCGTTTATAACAATTTTATGCGTTATATATTTGTTCATGAAATAATTTATAAATATTTAGTGAGAAAATATATATATATAATTCTAAACAGTGTCATTTCCTAAATTACCACACCATCTCCTTATCTAACAAGAACACTCTTGAAGGAAATGACTCTTCTCATGATAATGCTTCTGAATACAATAACATTTCATTTAAAGTTATAAATTCTCTCCTCTGCTAACATTGCCATTTCTGCATCATATTTATCTTGAATATTTACACGGGGCATTACTTCACTTTGAACAAAAATCGAACCCAAACACTGAATTCACCTTGAAAACATTGTAACCGGTCTAAATAAGTCAGTTATTTTACTATTCATTGTTTTTGAAACGAAATACTGAAATATATTGATTTTCTGCTAGAATAAAAATAAAGAAAAACTGCAAACTCAAATAATAAAATATTAATGAGTATATCAAAATACGTAAACCAAATGATTAGCGTGCAAAGACGCAATCATCAATTTTTTTTTTTAGCTCTCCGTCGATATATATATATATATATGCTTTGGAAAATAATACATATATACATATAATGTATATATATATATATATATATATATATATATATATATATATATATATATATATATATATATATATATATATACTCCTGAGCAAAAAAAATTGGCCAAGAGGAAAAGAAGGAACAAATCGATTTTTTGATAATTTTCCAATATATATATACTCCTATATTTTTTATACTGATATTAGTATTAAAAATCCTGTTTTCTATTTATTAAAAAAGAAAACACAGCATTGTTGTATGTAGGTCGGGGAATGGCATTCATCTTCAAAAGGTCTAAATACGAAATCTGCATGAATCAAAATATCATATTAAAGGGTATTTTACGACCGGGCAATGCTGGGCGACCTGCTGGTATTTTGTAAAGCTATTACCAAATTGCCACATTTAATTAAAGTAAAAAACAGTTTTGCACATTCAGAGTATATGTATCCTTAATAAATAGTCCAAAGTCGTACATAGTTTTATATAATATTGTTACTATATGTTGGTGGAATAGTACGATTTGCACATGCTTCGTTGAATAGTAGAAATATGCCAAACAATTCGCCAGAAATCAATAAGAAATAATGGTTTTCTCCTTTAATGAAAAAGAAAAAAAAATTAGAATGTTTTTTGGAGGCCAAAACATTATTTTTGTTTTATTAAGATACTTTGCTATAAAACAATATAAACACTGATACAACGAGGGGAGAAGAATAGTGCTTTTATCTTGTCATATATTTCACATATATTTTCAAAAAGTTTCGTGCTTGATTTTTAAGAAACAGGTGTGATGATTCAGTTAATATACTATGTTTTTTTTCTGAAAATAAAAAAATATAACATTTAAATGTATAATATTAGTTTTATTTTGTATATAATAAAAAGGGCGCTAAATTATGTAGGTTTACAATAACAGATGCCACATACAATTTTTTTTTGTCTGGCCTATTATACACTTATATAACTTTGTAAATACATTTCTGACAGATACAAGTGTTTAAATAAAATCTTAGATTACTTCAGAGGAGCTATACCAGAACTACCACATTAACTTTTAGAAATAGTGTCCACGACTTTTCCCCCTCTACTGAAGTCTTGTAACTAATCCCCGTAAACATCACATGGTATTGATATTGGGGGGTTACACCCCTCGTAACTGATTCATAAAATAATAGCCCAAACGTTTAATTTCGGTCCATCGATGTGAAAAATAATTTATTCTCCCTCATAAGATTTCCGCTATTCTGATTATCTTAGATTCATAAAGTAATAACCCACACTTATAATTTCCGTCAGATATATGTCGTATATCTGGTCCAATACTTCTTCTTGTTCATCAGGAAGTTTTCCTTCGTCATCTCTGATACGTTTCTGAATTTGGTTTAAATGTTTCTTATGGTTAAATCTTGAACCTTCGGTAATGTAAACAATCCGCCCCATACTTTTCTGGGCCTTTCCTTGTTCTCACATCGTACTATTATTTTTGTGTACCTGGAAAATATCTTTTCGCCAAGTAAGTACCTCTTTTTAGGAACTATAGTATTCGGCGATTTCACCTGTTTTTGGCAAAAGTTTCTTGAAGACCAGCCCAATTTTGTCTGACGGCAACATCTTCGGTGAAGCGCTTTCACTTGGCGTAATTCGGAAAACTTGTAAACTTTTTAGCCTTATTCTAGGCTCTTTTCAGAGTGTCCACAACCTCTCTGCCTGCCCGTTCGACCGCGCGTCCCTTACACGACTTTCTCGTGCCTTCTTTATCAGTGTCTATAGTCTTCCAGTAAACGTAGGGCCTCATGGGGCTATTGATTCAAGTAACCCGAGGCACCTCGTATGGAAACCATTTACGATTTCTTTTGTATTGTAGCTGGGATTACTACTCTTTCTCGGTACAACAATACATCATTGCACATAGAATAAACTTCCGCCGACGATTCATCTTATTGAATTATTTGTTTTGTTTTTTTGATGAAACTATCTTTTCAGCCTCCCATATTATATCTTCCAAAGTTACTGGTAGTTCCTTGATCGTATTACACTATATTTGTGTATATTCATTTTCACTTTGTCGTGAGAGTATTACTGTGTCTTCCAGCGGGTCCCTTGATTTCGTGAGTAGTCGCGACAATCCATTTGGGTGACTTAACTTCGTAGATGTAAGAAATTCCATACTTAAGCTGTAATTCAGTTGAATGGTCCCCTATCTTTGCATTCTTTTGGCTGTATACGTTGCCAGATATGTTTAGAGTCAAAGATGGTTATAAGCGTCTTATAACCATTTTGTCATTTAAATTTACAACCGTGTAAAATTCAGTGGAATTTTGTAACCCAGAATATAATCCCCAGTGCTTCCTTTTCGGTTTGGGAGTAATTCTTCTCGGCGGGTAATAAAGTTCTTAACGCATGTGCGATCGGCTTAGTGGACCTATCAGGCATCTTTGGTAGAATGCATGCTCCGATCCCATAAGAACTTGCGTAAGCATCTTCAATAATCTCTTGTTCCGGATTAAAATGAGTCAGGGATAAATCTGACGTTAATATCGCTTTTAACTTCTTAAATGCCGCCTGGAACTCAGGTGGCCAGTCCCATTTTTTTTTCCTTTTTAAATAGTGCATTCGATAGTGGGCGGAATTCATGTATGTTCTTAATGAACGTTTGATAATAGTTCGCGAACCCTAAAAAGCTGTGCAATGTAGTTACATTATGAGGCTCTGGCATGTCTTTTATCGCTGTGGCCCTATCCGGATTGGGTTTCCTACTGTCCTTATATATTATATGACCCAGATATTTAATTTGTTCCAAAACAAAATTCGCACTTTACTTCCTTCAATGTGAACCCGTATTATTTTATTCTATCAAACACATGGACTAGGCATAAGAATATCGTCCAGATAGCCTATTGAGAAAACAAACCGCTTAGCAAAGTATCGATTATGTGTTGGAAAGATGCAGGTGCTACTTTATACCAAATACTAATCTATTGAATTTATAAAGTCCTTTATATGTTGAGATGCACAAAAGTTTCAAGCTATCTTCATGTACTGGGATTTCGAGGTACGCCTCGCTTTAACCTATTTAGGAAAAAAATGTCCGCCATTAAACTTATCGAATACTTCGACTACGTTTGGCAGCAGATAGTGGTTTTCCTTGAGCGCTACATTCAATCCGGTAGAAAATGCGAGCATACACTTATCTCTTTAGATTTTTCACGTATACAGTTAGAGTTTCCCACTCACTATATTTAATGGGGTTCAAAATCCCAGTGTTTCCTAGTCTTCTTAATCATTCTTCAATTTTTCCCTCGAAGCTAACGGTACGCTCCATGGCTTTTTGAATATTGGTTTGCTTCATTCAGCAATGCAAATCTCGCTTTTATTTTTGTGCAGAATACAAGCTTATCAGAAAAAACACACTTGGGGACGATTTCTTGAGATCTTTCTTGAGTTTGTCGACTTCGGTCGTTAGGTTTTCGACTTTGTTTCAAAAATCAATAATTTTATTTTTTATTGTGAATTCCACTATTTCCAACATCTGCTTTGGAAAAGTGTGCATTGGTTTATTGGAAGATTTGGAATTTCTTACTATGGCAACAAAAAGTGTTTTCAGAAATCACACATTTCTTTGATTTACGTTTCCTGTAGTACCAACTCTACAGAAAAAAAAACTTTACAAAATTCGTGTCTTGTTATTCAACGAATATTTCTTTCATATATTTATTTCATCGTGTTGCAATTTTCATGAGAAAATAATTCGGCGTTTGCATTTATACAGAAAGCAGAAGATTGCGTTTGCCATTTTTCAATTTTTTTAACGTGTAGGTACTGGGTTGAATTTCTCGTTATTCCTACAAATGTTATTTATTTTCCCTTAAAAATAATTAGGTATTTATCTGTGAAATAGTCATAGTATTTATTTAATATTTGCTATTCTTTTCGATTTCGTTGCGAAAAAGAATAGTCTTTTCTCGTTAACACTTTATTTGTGTCGTACTTAGCGAAATCGTTTCCTCTTCTTCTTCTTCTTCTTCTTCTTCTTCTTTTTCTTCTTGGACGCACAGTTCTGTCGACTAGTGAAAAGTTTCTTTTAATCTGATTAAAATCCTACGACTTCTTTAATTTGTGCGAACACTCGATTTAACCAATACAATAAAGTATACTATCTTTTACTTGCTGCATTTGCGTGAGATTTTTCCTCCCAACGCTAATGCCTTTAAGCCATAAGACGTATTAGCGAGATATGCTTTTGAGAACGAATTTTTTTTAAAAATTACTTGTATTTATAGAGATGGCAAAAAAGTTTTATTTGTACTTGCTGAAAACTTGGTATCGTGGATACGCTAGCAATACTTCTCCAAGAGATTTTTTTATGAGTTCTGTTTCAACTCGTAATTATGCTTTTATTAACAGCAAGACAAGGATTTTTACGACTTTTTTTCTAGAATCTTATTTTTTTGCAAGAATTTTTGTCCATCTTCAAATCTTCTTTATCCTGTGTTTTTGGATTTTTACGCTCGAATGTTGCTTTTTCCCCAACGTTAAATGTAATTTTTCTGTTCTACACCGAACTTTGGAAAAGAAATACTTTTGAAGTGTCGAATTCCCTCCGAGTATAGGAAAAAATATTTGAATTTCTTTTTTCTGAAATCAAATTTGGTCGGCAAATGTTATTTTCCGCTGTTTTTTTTTTCGAGTGAGTCCTTGCCCAAATATTCATCATCCAGTTGTTGTAACCAATTGAAGTTCTTGAATCGTCCTCGTCAGCCAGATGCTGTAGACCCGTGCGAAGAGATCCGAAATGAAAGAAACCAAAAGTAGTGTAAAGTGTATAAATATAATATGTGTTGATCATAAAGAATACAGGAGCCGCTAACGTTGTATAAGAGGAACGTATTGGTAGCATGCGGTTTAACATGGTATGAGTGGCTCCATTTAGTCTCTGCAAGCAATGGTAATCATAGAACTAGTTTATTCTACTTAATTCTCAAATAGGAGTGATTAGTGCCTCACAACAAATACAAAATTAGATTAGTTGATGTATATTTCCTAAATATTAATTAACAAAATCTCGATCAGTTTCACAGAATTATGGTACCCTTTTCAAGGTCATAATATAGAGAATCGGGAGTGAATCAACTTGGTAGAAACTACAATTTAAACAAGTATCGTCCATTTTGTGTTGGCAATATAAATATAGTTTACAGTGTGTTTAATACAAAACCTTCTACTTTCGTACGTATATCATTTCTGTCTTCATAACTGTGCGAAGTAAAATGTATATATTATAAAGGAGATACTTATATTCTATAATCATATATAGAGGATTCACTCATATGTAATATATTGATGTTGGCATTGTGTATCTGTGCAGCCTAAATAGAGACGTTTTGATATTATTTTAGTATTGTTTGGTTTAAATTGCAAAAAGCATTTATATAAGGCAACAAGGAGGCTCGGCATATCCCGGTCGTACATTACGCTTAAATATGATACCTTACTTTTTGCAGATCGTGTAAATATTATTAATGCTCTATCGATTCTTAACATTATAAAGTTGCGCTTTGAAAAAAAAATATATATATCCAGATGACTTGCGTGAATCAGCCTTAATTGAAACTAAAAACTTGATTGCCATCAAATATAATCGAAACCAAAACTTATGAAAATTATTATTAAAATTATTGATTACAAAAAGTGAATGTTCATAACAATCAAATGACAGTAACTTGGATGTAAGCGTGACATACAAAATAAGTAATAAACACGGTTCTCATACTTAGATGACAAAGAATGAAAAGGTGAGCTCATATTAAAGTACAAAAGTACAATAACAGTAGTAATTATATTGGAAGAGAGAAAGGGTGTATAGAATAGAACAAAAACGGTAAAATAAAAATAGGTCTTAGAGAAACGGAAAAAATGTTATTGCAGTGATCAGTAAAAGTAGGACAAAAATGAAAAAGAAGCACACACTTAAGAAAAATGAACCTCGTGAAAATATTTGTCTTCTTCGATTTATATGATTTTACAAGTTCTATAAGCATACCGATATATATATATATATATATATATATATATATATATATATATATATATATATATATGTGTGTGTGTGTGGCGGGAGGATGCGTGTCTGTGTACATTTCCCTACGCCTACGCAATAACTCTGTCAATTTAAGTCTACAGACTCGAAATTTAATATACAGGGTATGGAGATTTAGAAAATCTTTCTCATCGGTTTTCGGCCAGCAATTTGGCTGTTAAGGGCTCGAAGTTCACCGATTTGACTTTTGAGAACTCTACTAATCTCCTCCGCCAATTTTGGGTATAAACAATTGAATTTTTAGATACATGTTCATTGGACATATATCAAACTTAATATCTTAATGTGAGCCCAAAACAATAAATGTTTAGGGTCATAATAGGGGTCAAAGTTTAAAAAAATTTGACTCATGTGGTCTCCACCGAATTACTTATACAGTTTCTGGTCTAAACATTTGAAATTTTACATAAAGGATATTCAGAGATAGGGTAAGCATTTTAATCGGTTTGGGTCGAAAATTTGGGCTATCTATATATAAATCAATATATTTATGTTTGCATGTTTGGCATAAACTTTCGACAGAGGCGACGGATTTTCACAAGATCAGTTTCATTTGAAGCCCGACGCTTCAGACGAAAAATACCGAGAAATTGGCTAAAAGCAGTAATTTCTTCACCCGAAACTGGGCCCTTTTCTACAGAGAGGAGTCGCTTTTTTCGCCGATATTTTCGAAAGTCATCCCCTCTCTTCGATTGTCTAGCCTTAATTTAAACCTATGTCAGAGTCAGTTTGACGTTGGTCGTAACAGAAAAGACATCAGATTTTCCGTTCTTTTCCTCCTTCACGATACGAGTTCGAGACTGCCTTCCTACTACCACGTGTTTTTCCTCAACATACACCTCCAAAAACCCGGGCAACGCCGGGCTGAAATGCTAGTGTACATATTTATCCACTTTACGTCAAATTATATTCCTGCTTTAACCACTCGTGTCTTCGTCTCTTTATTTTACCTATAATGCATTTGTTTGTTTGTTTTTGTCTTTGTTTTTTATTATGTTATGTATGCACTCATTTTATTAGCCTTTCGTTATTTATATCTGTTTCTATGTGTATCTATATATCTTTTCATCCTAAAAATAGGTTTTTCATCATCCTTTTTTCAGCATATGAATAAACATTGCATAAAATGGAAGGATATATTCACAGTTCTGTCGTTTAAATTATAAAAAAATAGATATAGGTTTGTGTGATATTGCGATTTATTCGTAAAAATGTAGTTGCATACAATACAATATGAAGTGTTGAGAATCCTCTGTGACAAGCACGCAAGAATTATGTGCCAGGCGAGAAACGTATTCGAGACATTTCGATTGCAACTCAAAATTATACCAATGAGAAGCATCCACTCTATCAACAATCATGATTGGGGTTCGCCCAACGGCTATCAAAAACAAGCCGATAAGGGATTCGGTGGCAGTTGAAAAAGGCTGTTCTGCCGTCAGCGGGTTACGCTGGTAATTAGATTGACTAGCCTTCTTGAGCTTTTTTTCCTCTAAAGGACTGAACCCATTCTTTCAGGGTCCGAACTTGCAGGGACTTTTTTTGTTATTGTTACTTTTTTTGTTTATTAGCTCATTAGGGCACCATTAATTGTTTTGTTTCTATTCCTTTAAGATAGTTCAGTACTCAGCAGGATATAAGTAGCCGGCAGGTTATAGGAAACTCACAGACCTTTTAAGGCAACGGTCTCACTTTCTCCGAATCGGCGAGCGCCTGTGTTAGTACTAGACCGACAAACTAATGCACCAGTCCGTTCCCTCTTTCACCTTGGGGGCCGCCCCAGGTGTCGGATTTGTGAGGGGCGCCACATCCGGTTGAATCAGATTATGAGAGCCGCCGATGCCCTCTCCTTCTGTTACGTCGGAGTCCGAGCCGGTTTATTCTGCGTCCGTTGCGGGGGGTACCACACCCGGCGGTACCCAAGGTCCTCAGTGCGTTATCGTGGTTACCACATCTGGTGGAACCCATTGATGAGCGCCGCCTTCTCGCCCTTTCCGTCCGCGTCTGTTAGCAAATGCCGTTAAGAAGGCCCCTGTACTACATTCCTCGTCCGTCGAGAGAGCTACAAAATTAGTGAGAGGGGAGTCCATGCCAAGCGGAGGACAGGCGGCAGGCAGAAAGATCCTAGAAACAGAGGAGAATACACGTGACGTTAGACTAGAAGACATCTTCAACCCATTAAGTATAGAAGAATGTAGCAAAGTTGCAGCATCTGTGTCGGCGTTGTGGGAGATGGGACATCGTAGGTTTTTTCGCCTGGGAATTTTGCCAGGTTCGTAAGTTCACCAACAGTAGAAGAAAAAAAGTGATAAATACCCAGAGTTGTGGAGGAAACTGAGCGACACGCCAAAAGCGGAGTGGCTCCTGATAGAAAAACAAAGGTCTGCTACGAGTAGCCCGCTAAAAGGGAAAAATAACATCCGAAAGGCAAACTCACCAGAGCAAGCCTAAATGTAGAGAAATTTTCCAGGAAGCAAGTCCTAAGGAATGGCCCGCTCTTAAACGATCAGATTTCTAAATTCCAGCAGGTCAAAAACTTCCGGATGAAAAGAACCAGAGCACAGGAGAGCAGGATCCCAGCAAGTTGATAACATCTGGCGTCAAGACCTAGGTCTCCAGAGAAAGAATGCTGGAATTGGTGGGAGAACTGAGAATTCAGACAAACGATTTATCCGTAGGACCTACGCATGTGGGATTTGCTACTACCGACAACACAGGAGACAGAGAAGTGATCCAAGGGGGAAATCACTTTGAAGAACCCCTGGCTGAAACCAGAATACCAGTATAAGAGAAAAACAGATGTAACTGTCCTTTGTGTCCTCTATTTTTTCTCTGAAGAGCAGATACAGAGACTAATATCATAGTCGATGTAGATGATGTAGAATCGGAAAGGAACAGTGAGGGACCCCAAAACTAAACGATTGGGGACTACAGGCTGCAGATAAGAATGAAAAGGACAGGATTCAACAGTATCCTAGCCCAGCCTATTTGTGAGGAGTGGGCAATATCCTTCATTGTGGGGCAACGAAAACCAGATTGTTGGAGATGCCAGAACTGGAGCATATGTCCAAGGCATACCCACAGAAAACCGCCGTGCAAAATAAGTACCAGTATAGGAGCCACCGAAAGAGACAGGATCAGGGGCCGATAAATTAGCATCTTCAATATGAAGCAAAATGGTCGGAAAACAGGGGAAGAAAGGCAAACCTTCCGGATGAACGATTGCTCTGTCAGTTAAAAGAAAAGAGTCGTCAGCAGTTTGGCGTCAAAGGGAAAACAGGGCCAGGGCTGAAAGAGAAGGCTAAAAGGATTGTCAAGTGTCGCCTCTGCTTTATGTTTTTGTGTTAGAGTCATTCCTCCGCAAAATGAGATCAATCCTGCACCTCATTGCTCTAGATTGCGAAAAACGTGCAAGGATATCCATTTTGCTAACAGTCCTGGTGGCCGGGGTTTGGTGCACCAAAGTTAAATTGTCTTTGGTCAATGCAGGGGGAAAGCTTTCTATTTTCAGACGATATTATTTCAGCACATTGCCAGAATGCCCGCTTGTTGGAATACTCGTTTTCTTCCATATTAAAAATGGCGTTTTGTCACATATTTCCTTGCGGAGGAACAAACAAATAACCATATAAAATGGACTAACAGAAAAAGCGTGGTCAAAGGGTGTGGTGTATTCCTTGACGCTTCACCTAAGTTATTTTTTTTTAATTAATTGATATGGGAAAGCTTTTTATTCTTCAGGGATGATATTTTTGCACTCAGCGTTTGTAATGTAGGAGAAAAACTGCTCCCCTTTTTGGGAAGCAGGTTTTCTCCCACATTACAAACGACCTTGTGTCTCATGTTTTCATGGGGAAACAAATAAATTATCAGTTAAAAAGGACTGATAGAACACGCCTGGGGGGCTGACGAGTAGTGTCTTCTCGTACAGTGCACTCAAATAAAATTCTTCTTAGTCAATAGAGGGGAAACACTTTTTATACTTAGACGATTTTATTTTTTGACTCTGCCAGAGTGCTCACTTTTGGGGAGAAGGGGCTGTTTTTTTTCTTACATTAAACGACCTTGTGTCACTTTTTTCATGAGGGAACTAATAAATAACAAGTTTTAAAAGATTGCTCTGATTACCTATCATGTGTTACTGCATTCGGGATCGTGTTGTGATGGTCAACATGCCGGTATTTTTCGGGATGGTATTGAGACGTATTGAAGCTGTTGTTTGGGATAAACAACTATATATAGGGGTGGGGCGATAAGGTGGGATTTGGTTATGTCGATGGGAGGGCATCGTTCGAGATCTTGCTGTGCCAAATCGTCGGAGTCCCAATACAATGCTATCTCCCCCTCTAATGCTTTAAAGATCCTCTAATAATGCATACCACTTTTAAACACATATAGTGTCCCTCTGTAGAGTGTAGTAATTGATTTGACAGACTGTCTTATATTCTTAATGTAACCGTATTTGAGGGTTTCATTCAAAATGCATTACCTACGTATGTTACCTGAAGATAAAGAATAACATGTAATCGTTTATAAAATTTTATTGGTGTTATCCACTGGATCGAGAAGTACAATCTTTTACGAAGGCCATACATGATGCGAAACAAACGTTTATAACTTTACTATGATATTTTCCATAATATTTACGTGACGGTAGTTTCTAATGTTATTACGAGAGGATATCAAAAGTCGTATTTTTCTGAAGTTAGTTTTAGAGAAATGTTGCTTAAATAGAATAATCATATGATAATAGTATAAAATAAAAGATACTGTTTTATTTACTAATGTATTTTTTTATTATTGTACTTTTAATAATAAAATTATTACTATTATGATAATTGTTATCGTTCTGAATAATGCCGTCACGAGGATTTTAAATATATATATATATATATATATATATATATATATATATATATATATATATATATATATATATATATATATTATAAAAAAAATAATATCTATACATTAATACGATAGCGTGTGTGTTCCTTTCCGGAAAATTTTATTGGTTTAGATTTACGAACATAAACCCTATCGTATTAATATACAGATTATACTAAATGTGAGTTAATGGATTTGGTGAATGTTTAATGAGATACCAGGCATAATCTCTTTTTTTTCAAGTAGAGAGGGATAATAAACTGATGTGTTTACTTCCGCTGATGACGTCATTATCTTCTGTTAAAAAGATGCATAATATATTGATGATATACTACATTGACGTAAGATGTCATATGCCAAAAATCACATGGGTGTAGTGTTGATTCCAAAAAATCAGATAAATAGATCAGTGCACGCTAGGGGTGTCTTTGTAACATTCCAAAAATCACAGAAATATATCAAGTAATCCTGTGTTCATATTTTCGTGCTTAACGTCCTCATCGCAGTAATTGGAAAAAAAATCTTCTTAAGGAGAAGGGGATACAAGTTACTGGAATGCTGAGACTGATACTACACTCAGAAATTTATGTTGAAGTAATGGTTGCCCAATTCCTTACCGTGTTAATGTTTTTATGTATTAATTTCGAAAAGCTGCTGAAAGAGTTTATGATTTAAACTAGACTTTATTTCAAGAATATTTTTAATAGTGGGGTGGTGAATATGAAGTCAGTTCCGAAAATGGCTGAAACCGTTTACGCATTAAATATTACTTTATTTCCAGTATATTTTAATAGCGGGATGGAGATAAAAAGTAAGTTACGGAAATGACTGAAATTTTTAACGCATTAAACATTACTTTATTTCATGGAGAAAAAAAGTCAGTTCCGGAAATGGCTGAAACTGTTAACACATTAAACATTACTTTATTTCATGTATATTTTTTAAAAGTGAGGGGATATGAAATCAATACCGGAAATTGCTGCAACCATTTACGTTTTAGACATTACTTTATTTAATGTATATTTTAAAAAGTAAGCCGGGGGATATAAAGTCAGTCACGAAAATTGCTGAAACAGTTTATGATTTAGACATTACATTATTTCACGTATATTTTAACAGTTGGTTGGAGTATATAGAGTCCGCTTCGGAAATGACTGAAACAGTTTACGATCTAAGCATTACTTTATTTCATGTATATTTTTAACAGTGTGGTTGCGGACATGAAGTCACTCCCGGAATTAGATCAACTAAGGACAAATATATACTAGCAGAATGCCCACCGTCGCCAAAGATTGAATAAGATAGGTGGAAAACATATAGTATCAGCGTACTCAGCGTCGACCAAGATCGAATAATATAGGTAGAAGCTATACACTTGCAGAGTACGCAGCATCATCCGTGATTGAATAAGATAAGGTGAAATATATATACCATGAGAAGTGTTCGATGTGTTTATAATTAAATAATAAGCCCAGTCTATATATCAAAGTTATTATTTTAGTGGGGGGGGGCAAAATTTGGGTAAATATTATAAAAAATTATGTCAAAATTAACAACATATCAAAGAATTCTAAAAAAGGATGAAATTTGATTTAATTGGTATGTTTGTAATTTAATAATCAGCCTAGACAATATATCAAGTAATTATTTTAGTAAGGTGGGAGACGATAAGGTGGGAATGAATCATGAAAAATGATTGTCGAAACTAGTAAAATATCCAAGAATTATGTAAATTATGAAATGCGAGTTTGTTTATTGAGGTGTTTGTTATGAAATAATCAGGCCAGACTATATAGCAAAGTTACTATTTTAGTAAGGGGAGGGTGATAATGTGGTTTTAATTATTAAAAAAAATGATTTTCGAAATTAGTAGCATATCCAATAATTATGAGGCTGACGAAGCGTGAATTAACGGATTGGTGTGTTTTAATGAAATAATCGGCCTAGACAATATATCAAAGTTATTATTTTAGAAAAGGGGGCGATAATGTGGGTTAAAATTATAAAAAATGATTTTTCGAAAGTATAAACATATCCAATAATTATGAAAAATGATGAAATGTGTGTTAATTGATTGCTGTGTTTGTAAGTAAATAATCAAAGACAATATATCAAAGTTTTTTTGTTTTTTTAGTATGAAGGGGCCGATAATATGGGTCAAAATTATAAACATGGTTGCCGAAATTAGTTCCATATCCAAGAATTATGAAAAATGAATAAAAATGTGAGTTAATGATTCGTGTATCTGTCATGAAATAATCATCAAAGTTATTACTTTAGTAAGAGGGGGGGAGTTTACCAAAGGGGCTAAGATACTAGGATGGTGTTTTCATTCATGCCGGACGCCTATAGAATGCCTAGCAGCAATATATTACATATGAAATATGCCGCTGTGAAATTTCCACAGGTCCCACTAGTGTACAATTAAATAAGCAGAGTATTTTGCTTGGTATTTTGTGATACGCCTACATTCGCTTTAGTCGCTAAAGATAGGTCTTTTATATTACACAAATTAATGTGATTCATCAGTTTATTTGCCAGTGTGCTGCTGACTTTGAGAGGCGACCCTTCACAGGTCCCGCTAGTATATATATATATATTAAAAAGACTTTGTTATTAGTAGAAAATTTATGTATGAAAGTGAAGCACTAACGGAAGTTCCTTTTAACCCGAAACAGCTTTCTCCACCTTTATAAAAGGCGATCGATAGCATTTTGATTTTCAAAAAGAAAGGCAGAGGACGACATTAAAAATTAGCTGAATCTGAGAACATATTTAAAATTACCATAAAAATGTAAAAGAAGGAAGGGAGAGTAAAAGTGGGGGGGGCGAAATTATACTAATTTCTTTCTGGTCATTTTAAGTGTGTATAACTTTATTGCAGGTTTCCCAAAATTCGTAGAAAAGATCGCTAGTGAAAAAGAAACGTGTTGTTACAGGCCATGCAAAAGGTTTATCTCTCGTAGATCTAGCCAAGGAGCTTAAAGAATATTGTCTTTATTCGTTGAAAATCCGAATCTCAAACCAAGGAAGGACAAAAATACAAGAAATTCAGTTTAAATTAGAAGAATTCGTCGTCGACTTATCAAGCAGCCGGGCAGCATCAATGCTGCTATATATGAAAAGGCTAAAATACATTCCTTGTCCAGAAAAATGATGTATTGACTAAAACGAAATTGCAAGAAGCGTTAAGTCCATAAACAAAACTCATAACGGGAAATTTTTGGCTTAGACTCAGAAATACATGAGAACCAGCTTGAAAAATATACTTTTTTATCGATGAGGCCAGGCCATCCTTGATAAACCAGAGTCTTCTTGGATTTCTTACGCCTCATCGATTCCGTTGTCAACGGGGAGTTGGTCGTGTGATGTTTTGAGTTGGAATAATCTACAATGAAAAAATTGGACTATTATATTTTATTTTTAAAGGAGCATTTCCCCTATGGCTTGATGAAATTCCATTGGCACATCATTGCAAATTGATTTTTATGCACGATCCCACTCAGCAAATGCTATGACATCCTGTCTTAAGGAATTAGGAAGTAGTGGAGACAATTAGATGACATGGCCACCTTGTTCTCACAATATAAACCTAATTAAGCAGATCTGGTCAATAAAAAAGATGAAAGTTTATGAAAAAGGTGTTCAATTTTCGTCGAAGGATGATCTTTGGAGGAAGGTTTTCGGAGTTTTCTATAAGATCACATCATCTCAAATAACATCAAATGCACTGATTGACATCGGCAGTTTACAAGAGGCTATTCAAAGTAATTTTAATGCATAAGATTTATGTTGATAAATAAATATTTCCTTACAGAAAATAATGTGAAATTTGTTCTTGTTTTTGGTCAATATTGTTACTGGATATGTTCTTTATTTCATATCAAAAGAAATATGTATATATATATTGTTATATTACCGAAAATACACATTTTTAGACGATTACAATTTAGTGATACACCAGCAAATAAAATAATTAGAATAATTTTTAAAATATTTGTTTCAATTTTAATGAAATCAGGGAAATATACCACCTTGTACTGCACTTCCAGTTAGGATTTCCCTGCGTTTCATAGAAATTTCTAAATTGAAAAAATATTGACCTGCACTGAAGCGATATACAAGGTCAATATATATATATATATATATATATATATATATATATATATATATATATATATATATATATATATATATATACTATTAAAAGTACCCGTCGTTGACTGGGTTCAAAAACAACTTGCATAAAATGGACTGATTTATGAAAGTATGATAGGTTATGAAAAGGAAGGGATGTAAAGAGATAGCTTCGAATTCGGGGGTATCAAAACCAAAGCAAAATATGATGAAAGTAAAAATAAAATAGATAAACCCCATAATTTATTAGACCATACCTGTTCATACTGAAACACTTATCACAATATTATGTGGATCTATATTAAAAAAAAACTTGTTAAACTTTGTGACATATGGAGGTCAGGCGCGAACGAACACCCCATAATTTTATTATACCATATTTCTTCAAACTCAAACATTATTATCAAAGTATACTTACGCAAATAGATATGAAAAGCCTTTATTAAAGTTTGTTCCTATTTCCATTTCATGGAGTCCAGGCGCGAACACAGACCCCACAATTTTATTATACTATCCTTATTTAAGTTAAAACATATTTATCAAAGTATTATTATGTACAACTATATCAAAAACACTTGTAAACATATTTTTTTATTTCCATACTTTGTGGACCAGGCACGAACGCAGACCGCAAAAAAAATTCCGCCAGATCAAACATTCCCATTCCTGTGTCTCGATACATCTTCTATCATTATATGTTATCAGTTTTTTTAAAAAATAGTCAACCATATAGGAGGCTATTCGTGACCAGAAACACACACACATACACACACAGACATTCAGCTTTCTATTAATATATATATATATATATATATATATATATATATATATATATATATATAACACAGATTTTGAAGAAGAAAAAAACTCGCAAGAAGTAAGGAAAATATATACCGCATATTAATATACGGGAACAAAAAAAGGAAACGTGTATATTTCACATAGGAAATATACACGAGAGGGAGTGGGAAGGAAAGCTATACACACACACACACTCACACACACACACACACATATATATATATATATTTATATATAAAATTTTAGTCATTCAATGAATTTAAAATTGAGTTTCAGATCAATGAGTTTTATTATTCTATGTAAGACATTGAATACATTTAAAGCATTTTAACTCCCTATTGTATAGGATTTCGATGTCTACAATCACTTAATAAGAGAAAATATTAGCAAATATTTATAATGGTTTATACCGTATTTGCTAAGGTCGGTGAGACATTTTTAATGTCTTCGTTGTCTTACATAGAATAATAACAATCTTTCATCTGAAACACAAATATTTCACGTCATAAATATTTAAATTCATTGAATGACTGGAATATGATTTATTTTCTCTATCTTGTATATTGAGCCATTCTTACTTAGGTCGGAAAATACTTATAGAATATTACTGCCAGTAATATCTTGTGAATAATCAGGTTTCCATATCAGCTGATTGTTGGATAATTTTATTCTGAAGTAATATATATATATATATATATATATATATATATATATATATATATATATACATATATATATATATATTTATAATTATATATATATATTTATAATTATATATATATATATATATATATATATATATATATATATACAGCAAATGTATATAATTAAGGAGTACTATTTATCTTAATATGTAAAAAATTAAAATTATAACAACCGATAGTGATATTGATTATTTCTATAATTCTCAAGAAAATAGCAATACACTAGACAAGGCAAAAGGATAAAGTCCAGTAAAGTGGGTTTAAAATTATAATACGAAGAATGCATAGTAATAATGATTATGATAAAAATTCTAACGTATTTTTTATTTTAACAGGAGGACTAGCTTATTTACAAATTGCAATTGCTCACGCTTTGTATTTATCACATTCTTGGATTGAGGTGGCGTTATTATCCTTACTGCCTCAGAAAGGCAGAGGTTACAATATTTACATCCAGGGGGGGTGCGATTTACATATAATATTCCAATTAATTGAGTAGCGAATATTCTTAGATTTTAGTTGTTTAATTGATGTAGCCAAAGAGGTTCCCTGGTTGCTATTTGTGTTTTTATTGGTAAAAGATAATGTGTGCTTAGAGGGTAGCTGCTTTTTAAAGTAGAAGTGGATCCGATGTAAGTGTGTGTTTTTGGTGCATTGCTGATACTTTTGTTGGTATTTAGTATTAGATTGTTATTAAGGTAAGGTCAGGATGTGGGTGAATTTTTGGTAGTTCCAAAATTATTATTATGGGAGTTATTCTGTGAAGGACCATCAGTACTTATATTGTGTGTGCTACTATTTATAAAGCTTATTAGAGGAGGGGATTACCATTTCCTTACCATTTGATTGAAAAAAAGAATCCCCGACTTACAATTCTAAAATATTTTCGGAATATTCAGAAGTAAATGCAAAGAAATAATGTAGTCCGCCATTTTCGGCCATACATTAATCTATCAATTAACCAAAAGGACATGTTGTTCTAAGTTAGCAGAGTTACGTCTGGAAGAAAAAGTAGCATGTATTTATTTCTTGAAGAAAAGCCCAGTTCGTCGGTTGCCGCTAGCGTTGTTACACTTAAGATGGGAGTCGCATTATGATTGCAAACTACGCGTATAAATAAAACGGATATCACCAATAAAGTCTGTTGTGCATTTTGAGCGAAACATTAATCCCCTTATTAAAAGAAATCCACAAAAAATATGAAACAATTATGTGAAGTTTATATTTATTCCAGTATTTATTATGGCATTAATGAACCATAATATAAAGCACTTATTTGAACGGTAACTATAGATCACTTTCCGCCATTAGGGAGACTTTTTATAAACAGATAACAGAGAAGTTGACGATTAATTACGTATTTAAAGCTTACTTGCATGTAAATCTCCGATAGGTTGAGCATATTTCCATTCTGACAGCTGTCTTTAATTTTTCTTTTAAGTGTAACTTCAATATGTTTTAGTTGTAAAGAGTTCCAGTTATTGATTATGGAATACAATTCCTCTTTTTGGGCACAGTCATATTGTCAGTATAAAAACTAAAAACTAAAGAACAGCATCTATTATTTTACATCAAGTCAAATTCGATTATTCCTATTCCATATAACAAAAATTATTAACAAATAATGAACGAAATCTTCTATGAAACGGTAATTTCAGAGATATTGTGTCCGACAACATAGCTTTGGAAATGAAAATAAAATAATGCAACGCTATATAGTGTTGAAAATGCATGTTTCAAAGAAATTTGAAAGCATGTATCAACGTTTATCAATCAATCTGTCGATTGTCCCAATTTTAACGACTAACGTTGGAGCGCTAAATATGCTAGTTTCGTTTGTAGCTGATGCCATTCGTTGTTATTTTAGTATTTTTTAAAATCATTACTATATATTGCATACAATATAATAATCTATGATAATAAATACAGCACATGGACAAGCAGAAATAAAACATCGTATTTAAGCCTTATTTATGACCTGGCTATTCTAGGTGGGCACCTATATATATATATATATATATATATATATATATATATATATATATATATATATATATATATATACTAGCTGTACCCGGCCACGCATTGCTGTGGCTCAGTTTGTTAAAATAGAACACATGTGAAAGTAGAGAAAAGTTTTATTCTTTTTTTCAAGAGAATGTACAAATTATTTTTTCAACAGATGTTAAGAAAATAAACAGAAAAATACTTCCATCATTAATTATGCAAAAAAAAATAAATAAAATGTTGATTTAGTGTTTCAATATGCTTATAAATTACGATAAAACTTGCTGAGTATGCACTGTTTTACGGTTGTTGTAAAAATGGAATGGAAACTTAAATTTCGCTTCATTTTAATCTTTCTTAATTTTTAATTGTGTCCCGCAAACGAATATAATCAAAACAGTAACATTCAACAATTGTAATTTGTGTATATAAAACACAAAATATTTATTTAATTTTTTTTTTTTTTAAGTTAATAACGAAAGGGAAATAATTCCATTTTTTAAACGAAAAAGTCAGTTTACCTAACTTACTGTAGTAATGCTATTTTTTTAAGCAAGAAAAAAAAAAGGTAAATATCCAGATACGCTACTACAGAACACCGACCACTCTAATTTGTTTTCGTATAGGTAATTGAGGTCGCTGACAACGAATCTGATAGTCAAACTTGGGGCAAATTTACCGTTTGCATGGTATTTTCCCCTGAACCCACGAACTTCTTTCCACCATTTTGCAGCTTCCGTTTATGCTACGCGCATGCACGCTGTAGCATAAACGACGGTTTCACCAAGCAAACTACGTTGGAGGAGGGGATTTTTTTCCAGGACATAGAATTTTCTGATTTTCAAAAATACATTATAGCGCTTTTTGGGTGGAAAATTTAAAATTAGCTGAAAAAGAAATAAAATAAGAAAAAGAAAGCACACCAAGTTGGAATAGGGGGGGGGTAATTTATCTGTTTTTTTTTTTTTTACCTGGAACATCGAATTTTCAAATTTTCCGTAAGTAACGCACCGACATTTACCAATTAGAACACTATTTAACATTTTCCGAAGATTTTACTTTGTACATTGGGGAGGGGCCGGATTTGATGTTGGAAAATTCAAGATGGCGTCTGATTCTCTCTTTAACACGGTAAGTTTGGGAAAAGGTGTTATAAATAACAACCCAGATAAAATACTGTTAAAAACTCGCTCAATATATGTTACCGTGACATAGGTTGACATATATTCGGCGGGTGTTTAATAGTATTTTGTATAGTTTTTTTTTTATTTATAACACCTTTTCCCAAACTTACCGTATTAAAGAGAGAATCAGACGCCATCTGGAATTTTCCAAGTCATCGGTAAACACTGTATGTTTTTCGAGTTGAATGTTGGGTTTGTATTACTGTACACATAGATTCGAAGAAGTTGTCAAAAAACAAATATATAACAAATAAATGTTATCAAAGGCAAGATAAGTTACTTTTCTACCTAACTGGATATATTTTTCGTGTTTTTATTCAATGTATCATTTTTATTCAGCTCGAAAACCATACGGTGTTTACCGATGTATTGGAACATTCAAGATGGAGTCTGATTCTCTCTTTAACACGGTAAGTTTGGGAAAAGATGTTATAAATATAAAACCGGATAAAATACTGTTAAAAACTCGCTCAATACATGTTACTGTGACATAGGTTGACATATATTCGGCGGGTTTTTAATAGTATTTCGTATAGTTTTTTTTTTTATTTATAACACCTTTTTCCAAACTTACGCTGTTAAAGAGGGTGTGAGACGCCATCTTAAATTTTCAAATACATCGGTAAACACTGTATGTTTTTCGAGCTGAATAAATATGTTACATTGAATAAAAACACGAAAAATATATTCAGTTTAGCAGAAAAGTAACTTATCTTGCCTTTGATAACATTTATTTGTTATATATTTGTCCCCCCCCCCAAACAAATTAATGTGGTCGGTGTTCTGTAGTAGCGTATCAGAATATTTACCAAAAAAAAAATATTTAGGTTTGGCTATAAATTCTTAAACTCATTTCACCTTAAATAATTTAGGTGACTGAAATAGGAATCTAATTGAATCTTTAATTTCCTGAATAGTATCCGATAATTCATTTTTCTTCGAGTTAACTCGAATACATTAATACGGAATTTAGGGGCTTTTTTCGTAATGTTACTGTAAAAATTATTTTTTATTGTTACAAATTACGATTTTTTAAAAAAAGCAAAAATAAATTATTGCGTTTTTTATTTACTACTGAAAACCATAACTTTAGTAAAGGTATTTTTTGTTTAATCAAAATAAAATATTTTCACTAAGAGTTAAGTAGAAATAATTAGTTCATTATATTCTGCGATCATTATTTGAAAAATACTACAATTTTCATTAAAATCCGTTAATTTCCTGATTTTTGGTGAATTTTTAAGTAAAGGGAGGAGTCAAAATGTGTATACACTTTGAGCGTCGTCATTCATTTTGAGACCACGTGTGGTTAATTTAAATATCCAGTTTGGCAGAAAAGTAACTTATCTTGCCTTTGATAACATTTATTTGTTATATATTTGTTTTTTGACAACTTTTTCGAATCTGTGTGTACAGTAATACAAACCCAAACTTCGAAGGTTGGAATCCCCCCCCAACTAAAATGTACTTGGAAAAATCGATTTTATAGTGAGATTTAAGAATGGTTAGTCAAAAAAAAGGTTAAAAACAAAACAAATAATCAATAAATAATTGTTACCAAAGGCAATAAATGCTACTTTTTTTACTTACATTGAATATTTTCAAGAGCTTTTCTAATGCGGGTGTGTGGGTGCCAAATACCTCCAGATTTTCTAGAATTTCCCGCTAGATTGTAACCGAAATCTCCAGATATAGCAGGAAAACCGCTAAATTGTAACACTGGTCACGTGACAGGAAGCGGTAATAAATAATTGTCCCTAAATAAAAAAATGGCCTCTCGATACAAAGAAATCTACCTATTTATCATAGAAAAATTAAGTATAATGTTATAATAAAAAAGAAATATATAAAAACACACATGGATATAGTAAACATATTATACCAAAACGTGGAAGCCATCCGTCCAGTGATTTTTTAAACAATTAATTCCGAACGAACCAACATTTACATATATATATATATATATATATATATATATATATATATATATATATATATATATATATATATAGGGAAAATATAAAAATTAACAGATAGGTGGTTCTATTATAATAAACCCAACATCTGCATAAATGGAAAGATCATTTCCAGTTGAGCAGGATAATAAATTGGCGTAACCAGTTATCATATAGTTTGCATAGAGTCAGATTCCTTGTTATGCAAATAGGTTAAAAATTCTGAAACGCTAACACCTATCTTGCTAATCTTTTAAATGATTAGCTAATACGTGAGGGGTTTTCTGGTAAATATTATATCAGCGTGATGATTTATAAAGGGGTAAAGCTGTTCACTTGAAACAATAACAAAGAAATAACGAGTAAAATAGATTATCATTCAAACATATGACGACAGAAAGGTTGCAGCAGAACCCACCAAAAAGCAACAAATTATTCAGTCATCCGTTTCATCTTAATATAGAGGTTAGCACTTGCTGACATGGCAACCTTATTGGCTATCAAATATTATTGTCTATTAAAAGGCTTGAGTTTTAAACTACCAAGCGGTTAAGGCTGGCCTAATATCAACGTCTACATTCAACATCCTAATTTAAAAAAAAAATAGATTAAAAAATTCACAAGTTGTCTCTAAATATAAATCACGCTCAATAATTTTGGACTCAGGAAAGAGAACTTTCTTAACGTTTTTTTTTTAACTCTGGAAAATGTATATTAAGAATAAATAGTGAAAATAATGTGTCCAGGCATCCGAAAATGTTGTCATAGTGCAATATTTATACCTCATTTATTGAGCGAATGCAGAGATCATTTTTTATGCGTAACAAATAACTAACTTTACACTTAGTATAGGTTTTCTCATACTCTTTCTTAACATATGAAATACCCTTCTATAGCAGGATAGTATTAGTTTTTTGTTTTCACTTTCTGTTTATATAGTAGATCGTGGAGAAATGAGAATAGACTATCGTAGAAAAACGTCATTTGGTTACGGGAGTTATATATGGGGGGCTCAGCGTGAGACTATTTCGATAAATTGTTTTATAACGAATTTCTGCATTTAAATATATCAGTCTTGATCGTCAATGTTACAACAGCTGTGGTAGAACATTGTGTCCAACATAGATATTATACCATGTGTTATACCTATACTCAGAGAATATCGTGACACACAAATATTTTACTGGTAATTATTTTCATAGAACAAAGATTATTTTGGCACAAAGCCCGATTAATCATAGCCCGTTATATATTGGCCAGTTACAATATTTATCGTAATACAATTTCAATTCAAATTGAAAATTAATATAAGTGCATGAAATTATTGACACACACACACACACACATACACACACACACACACATATATATATATATATATATATATATATATATGAATAAAATAAAGCAAAATATAAACGATGCTTTAGACGTTATGTGAATAAAAAGGAAACACCTAAAAGAGTAAAAACAAAAATAAAATCAACGTTTCGTCCCTATTTCAGGGGATATCATCAGGATTTCTAGGCGAGGATGTACAGGAAGACGGGCATATATCCCATGCGAAAGAGAAGTTCAGTTCTCTTTCTGTTCTGGAGAGAAAAAAATTCATGATGAAAAGAGAATGTATATCTAGTGTGTGTGGAGACGGGGTTAGGGTTATATACATATATGCATTTTTTTATCAACCAGGATCTAAATAAATGTTTTCTTCATTTATTATTATATTACCTACGATTGGGGCTACATTCTAAAATCCTTTTCTTTGTTTGATGGTATTAATATTTGAAATTATAAGATAGAGCAAAACGGAGACTTATTGAATCTGCTTTTACTGGTTTAGGATGCAATACTAAGGCTTTTACTGGTTTAGGATGCAATAATGTTAAGCATTCTTTCTATATGAGATAAATTATGTACATTTTATTCTTTAAGGTAACTTCTAGTGTTTTATAACATTGTAAGTAAGGATTAGCAGACATCAAAGGTAGAATGTCCTAGAAATGGGGGATCATTCCAATACGCATTTATATGAAAAAACGAATCCCTTACTTACAATTCTAAAATATTTTTGGAATATTCAGAAAAAATGCCAAAGAAAGCAGAATCTCATTTTTAAGTGGGACAGTTATCTGTTTTTTAATATAGATATTATTTATTTTTACATTGACAAACTACTAATAGTTTTCCCTTTGTATATATTCTCGATGACGTTCATATTGTGTTATTTTTTCCATTTATACAGTTGTGCGATTTTTACCGACCGATCCAAACTTTACTTCAGAATGGTTCTTTAATCAATCAATTAATTCACGTAAAAACGTTGTGCCTGCGTCTTGCAGATTCCGATTTTTATTTTATTTTGCAAATATTAATTTTCCTGATAGTTGATGAGAATCTATTCAGCAATATTAAATATTTGGGCATTTCATTATTTCTATGTTTAAGTTGTAATATATTTCAATTTTATTTTATTATATTAAACACTGCTTGATCGTATGAGTTGGGGTTTTCTAAAACTTAATATACTCACTCCTAGATAAAAATTGCAGATAATATATGAACACCTTCTGGGGAGCCAACCGCTTTAATATAATTCCCAAAATATATAGTGAGAAAACATGGAATATTTTGTGTATTCCTAATATTTTTTTGTATGTTAGGAAGTTAGAATATAGTGCTTTTCCTTTTAGGATTTTTAATTAACGGTTTGGAAAAATTCAGACCCAAAAACTAAATAGCTAACGACTTATATATATTATTCCTTAATTGGAACTAATTTCTGAGATGAGCATTATATATTAATTTATTTTTATTTCGGACTATTGTTCTCATCTTTATTAGTTGTTGTTTTTTATCTTTTATTGGTTTTGTTTATTCACAACGTTTCAGCCAACTATTCCTCTGGGCTTCGTCAGGTGGTAACCGCGACGGATATGAACTTCAAATCTCCTAACTGCATTCTCAGCCATCACTGCCATCCGTAGTTGTCGTCTCACCACATTTTGGCTAATTTACGTCTGGCACGCTTTGGGTGGGATTGAAACCGCTATCTTCAGACAATGTTCATCTGGAACTGTAGAGGATCAACGTCCCTATCAACTGTTCCACGGAGATTAAAAGTTCCTATCCGTCGCGGTTACCACCTGACGAAGGCCAGAGGAATAGTTGGCCGAAACGTTGTGAATAAACAAAACCAATAAAAGATCAAAAACAACAACTAATAAAGATGAGAATAATAGTCCGAAATAAAAATAAATTAATAGCTAACGACTTTCCAGAGATTTCTTTTTCCTGATCTAGCAGGGTTTTTTCATGAAATCTCAGTTGACAACACTGGAAATAATAAAATCTCAGCAAATCATTTTCGAAAATCTAAACTTTCTGATCTTAAAAATAGTCTTCCTCTATTATAGATGAAATAATGAATTTTAACAGTGAAATATTTTTTTAAATAAGCATCACCACTTATCAAGGCTTAGAGACCACTCGATGATAAGGGTTAAAGGTTGTACCGTAGAAATTGGACAATATAGTAATCGTTAGTAATGGAAATTCGGTAAATTTGTTAACTTATATGGAACGGCTCATCATTATGTTAGACTTGCAGACAACCACATTGTAGTCAGCTGGAAAGTAGGAAAACGGAAGACATTTTCATAGGCATGCAGTTCTAAGAAAGAAGCTTTGTTCATGGAATCTACGTTTAAGTTTAAGCACATATAAAGAATGGGGGAAATTATTGATAGTGTTTTCTGCTGGACCGGTATTACTTGTGAAAATTTGGCGAGGGGGGAACAACTGCTAAGAGAAACAATACAATATCAGCAAATCGTTTCTTGTTTAAAAAGAAACAAAACAGATATGTTGTCATTAGAGGATATAGTGCAGTGGTAAATAATTCGACATCAGATCGATTGGTCCCTTGTTCAATCCCGGCTGTTCTTCTCGATTTTATTTTAATGGTTTTCTTTTTAAAGAGTTCAATTTACGATAACAGAAGAAATACCATTTTCAATGGCCGAAACTACTTTCCAAACTAAACATTAAACAGAAGTGACATTTCCAAAGCGTTCATCGTTAAGCCTACACATAACCTGGAGGGATAGTATAAACAAATACAGGCCGAATTTGATAAAAGATGTTATCATTATTATCAGTTTCCTGGCAAAATCACAAGGCAGACAATCGAAGCAGTACAACTGAAGATGCCTGCCAGGACATTAAATATACAAATGTGGGCAAATTTCATAATATTTTAGTGTTTTGCCTAGCAATTGTCATAAATTTCAACAATAGAATAGTATTCTAATCTTCAAAAAGCCTGCAAATATTCATGACGAGTCGCCCAATAGAACCAAAGATATTAGCTTATAAAAATGCGATGGCTGAAGAGAGCTTGATATGGATATCTAAAACGGTCCTAATTATCGGACTATATACCGACCAATGACTTATCTCATCTAATACTTTCTGTACGCAAAATACAATATATATATATATATATATATATATATATATATATATATATATATATATATATATATATATATATATATATTCGATTCGCCGAGCAGCCTATTTTAATTCAGTCGGTATATTGTAGAAATGGCGCCCAAAACTGGGTATTCAGCAATATTCTACTCAAGCGCTTTTATCGATGTGTCCGATTATCATCAGGAGCGGTTGTTGTTTTGTTGTTGTTGTTGTTGTTGTTGTTGTTGCTGTTGATGTCTTTTTCTTTTCCGATAGAAAACGCTTGAGTAGAATATAGCTTAACAACACCTTTTGGGCGCCATTTTGTACAACATGTTGACTGAAATAAAAAAGACCTCTCGGCGAATCGAAACAATATCCAGAAAATCCAAAAAAGAATAACCCCTTCATGTTAAACTCGATGTGCTGGAATAATGATTTTCAGCAAAACTTTATTTATATATATATATATATATATATATATATATATATATATATATATATATATATATATATATATATATATACTAGCTGTACCCTGCCACGCGTTGCTGTGGCTCAAATTGGCGCAATGGAAAAAGTTCCAAAATGAGAAAAAGCTTCTTATAGGTTTAAATTTCCATTTTGCATGGGTACACAGTTTTTGTTGTTCAATTTTCTTTGCTGATATAGAGATTTTCCGGTTTGGTGACTCTTGAATATGTAACATAAATTAAATGTAAAAAAACAGTCAGTGTGTAACTGTAAGGCCCACAATTGTAAAGATTGTTCCCTGTGCTTTGTTGATGGTTATTGCAAATGACAATAAAATTGGAAAGTGCAATTTCCTAAAGTGTAATGATGTATCCGGGGAATCATAGGAATGCATGGAATGAAGATATATTCATCTGTGAAAGGTCCTGTTAAGATTGTTGGTTATTTTTTTTACTGCAAGCTATGTGCCATTGCAAAGCTTGGATTGGTTTATATTTCACAACATGATAATTAGTACACAAAATTTCAGTTGCAATACATGCGGTGGCATCCCTGGCAAATATAACTGTTGGATAATTAACCACTTTATCTGCTTTCACAACAGTGTCGATGGATTTGTATTTGACTACCTCACTTGGAATTTTACATTTAATTATAGCGTTAAGTTCATGGACATCTTTGTATTGACCTGCAAGAATAGCTCATTCACTCAGTCAAATGGAATTCTTATAATTTGAATATCTGCAAAAACCTTTTAAACTAACTATTCTTTTGATGAAATAAAATCACAGAAATTACAGAAGTTAAAAGTCAAAGAATTTTGCCCTTAACTCTGACCAGCTGGCACATTTTCGTACCCAATTTCCCACAAGTGATGCAAAAGTTTTTGTGCGGATCGAACAGTCTGCAACTGTACATGCATATTTTGAGTTAAGTGTAATGTCTTCACATGGAACAAAAAAGTAGAGTATTTGAGGCAAACATTTATTTCATCTGCTGGTGTTGATTGAAGAATAACAGGTAACATTTGTCTGAAATCTCCTGCAAGCAATATTACTGCATTCCCAAATGGTCTGAAATTGCCACGCAAATCTTGCAAGGATCAACCAAGAGCCTTAAGTGATTTTTTGCGTACCATTGTGCATTCATCCTAAACAATAAGTTTGCATTTTTGCAATATTTTTCCCCATATTGGATGTTTTGGAGATGTCGAACATGATATTTTTTTTTAAAATTGAATGTTTTAAAGTAGAATAAATAATTCTTCTACTTGGCAGCAAGGTCGCAGGTATTCCTCATGCAGCAAGGGCTAAGGCTATGTCATTTTGTTACCAAATGGTTGCCAAAATAAATTTAATTAGAAAGGTTTTACCAGTTACTCCTGGTACTGTTCAAGGTAGCAGTAATTTCCAAAAAACTTCTATTCTCACAGTCAGTAAATTAGGTGACTAAAATAGGATTTATCCATGTTTTTACAATGCCTTATTCACTGTAATTAATTTAGGAGACTAAAATAGGATGAGGGATTAGAGATGGACAGATAGAAAGGAAGATATATAGATAGAAAAGAGACAGTGAGAGGAAAATAGAGAAAGAGAAGGAGATAGAGAGATACAGAGATTGATAGATAAACAGAGAGAGGGGGAGAGTTTGAAACAGAGAGGGATGAAACAGAGGAACAGAGAGAGATAGAGGGAGCTAGAGAGAGAAAGGGGCTCAAAGAGAGATGGAGAGGGTGATATAGAGAGAAAGATTATTGAGAGGGAAAGGGAGAGATGGATAGAGAGAGATATTGAGAGAGCGGGAGAGAAACAGAAGGTGAACTACACTTCACCGTTTTTTTTCTCGTTCAGTAGAGAAGAAATCTTTCGAGACTGAGGCAAATTTAATGTTTTGTTATTATCCAGAGTACTCCTTTTTTTTGGGGGGGGGGCTAGATTTTCCTCGCATTAGAAACCGACCGGGTTATCTGTACTTTCACTTAAGAAATTAATAAAAGAAAAACATATTGTAAAATTTGAATTTAACAGGAAAATACTATTTAAAAAATAGCACGGTAACATAAGTGCATAAGAGCCACTTTAGGTACTCCTTGGGCGTTGAGTTCCATGGCGACCAGCATAATTATTTAATGGTCGCTCCCTTAGCCCGTCCAGTCAAGGCTAATGCATGCGCACGTAACATTTTTTTTTATTTACTGACGTTGGCTTAGTAACTAAACATGCCGGAAATTTTAAATTGGTTCATTATTGTTGTAATAAAAAAAAAAAAATTTCATTCAACATAAACCAAAATCACATATTAATGATAAATGATTTATTATTCTATTCATTAAAATTTACTAATTTTTAAATAAAAAAGTTAAAAAAAAAGTTAATAAAAAAAATAGTTGCTTATGTGCGCATAAGCAACTTGTTTTTTTTAGATTAGGTCCACCTTATAATCACCCCCCCCCAACCTCCTCATCTTCAGAACAGCTTCCGGAATAAACACCACTTTTGGAGGGGGGACTATTTGCAAAATTTAACTGATATTTGTTGTCAGCATACCCACCCGAAAATACTATTTAAAAAAAAGGAGGGGTTCAGTGCCCGTGGCAGAGAAGTAGATCTATTTATCAATAAAAGTTGCGGAGAAGTAAATTTATTTATCAATAAAAGTCGTCATTTAAAAAATAAAATTGTGGCGGTGGACCTAAATGTTTTGTTTTCGCACGATTCAACAATTTGTTCATCCGCGCATGTAAATTAAAAAAATATTTGTAAAAGTGAGAAGTTATCAGTAAATGATTTAGTTTTTTTTTAATTTATTTATTTATTTTTTTTTACATTAGGTCCACCTCCACAAATGTTAAGAACGGCTTTCAGAATAAACACCCCCAACCTCTCCATGTTAACAACGGATTTAGGAATAAACACCACGGGGGGATATTAAAAAAACAGTCGATAAAAGTCGTCATTTAAAAAGAAATTTAAAATCAAATGTTTGTAAAAGTGAGAAATTATTAATAAATGTTTAGTAACATTTTTCGGTGCTAATGCAGAGAGTGACCCGCGCTATTTATTAAATCGAGTTTTTTTTTAATCAATTGCAAGGTTAAAGTACAGAATAGGTACAAAACACCCTCCCCTCCCCATGTTAAGAATGGCTTTTTAAATAATAACGTTATTATTTCAGCATGGATCACTCTCTGCATGAGTACCCATTTTTGTTTTAATATTCATAAAAAGTAAAACTTTTTTCGAAATACATAAATAAATAAATGTTTGTAAATGTGGCAAATGATCGTTTAGTTACGGCAACGTCAGTAAATAAAATATGTTTCGTGCGAGGTGAGGTGGGAGACTAAGTGAGCGATTATTATTTTTTCTACTGGTCGCCATGGAACTCAACGCCCAAAGAGTACCAAATGTAATTTTTTTTTGTCAAATAAATAAATTTCAAGCAATTTTTGCAATAAATAATAGATAGCAACTTCGTTAATTTTACGACTCGCCCCAGCATGTTATAAACACCTTACTTCCCCATGTTAAAAACGGCTTTCGAGGTTTATGGAAGGCGTTTTTTTTTGTTTTTTTTTAACATGTGGGGGGTAAGGGTGTTTATAATACGTTGAGGCATGTCGTAAAAATGAAACAGTTTAGAAAAAGTTAAAACAAACTTGTTATGTAAACAATGCCGTGAAAATAAACTAAACAATTAAAACGTAATGTTTCATGAGTGAAAAGCCTTAACATAAATAAAATTTAAAAAATTGGTAAGTACATAAATGAATTTAAATTTTTAAAGTATGGGATTATTATTTTTTGTGTGTGTGTGTGCTAATGCAGAGAGTGATCCGCGCTATTTTTTAAATCGTTTTCCACGTTTAATTAAAATTTTATGATATGTTTTTATTCAATTGTAAGGTTAAAGTACAGAATAGGTACAAACCACCCTCCCTTCCCCATGTTAAGAATGGCTTTTTAAATAATAACATTATTATTTCAGCACGGATTACTCTTTGCATGAGTAAGTTTTTTTGTGTTTTTTTTTTACTTAGCGAGTTAATAGAAAATGAAATCTTTCGTCAATTCGTGGCTGTGAAATGAATCGAACCGGAAGTTCAGTTTTACAACAGAACAGATTCGCAGAACCGGTTAAAAAAATTTATTTATTTTATTTAATATTTTAATAATTCGCGAGGTAAATTTATTTCAATAACATAAAAACATACCTCGACTCTAAAGATGGGTTGTCTGACAATTTCAAATAAATTGGTAATGTAGAAATAGGGTTTTATTATTTTAGAACGAACACACATTTACATTTATATATATATAGAGATATATATATATACATATATATATGAGGTTATTTCCCCCTCTCTCCCCGTACCCCTCCCCTGTTAACTCTTTCACTCTTTCATCCCATAACAACGGACATTTCTGTAAAAGTCTGAGGAAGCTACAGACGGCCAAAAAAAAACGGCGGGGTAGCTGAAACAATAATGTAACTTAACAGAAAGATACGCTTATAAAAAATAAATCGCATATTTGCTCTACAGCAGTATTGAGCACTTTCTTCAGTTTTTATTAATTACCATTTCTACTATGTATATATATATATATATATATATATATATATATATATATATACTAAATACTAATAATAGTGGGGGTGATAAGTAGTTAAATGGATTAATTCTTATCTTATAAATACAAGACTGGTAAATTAAAAAATTAAAAAATGTATCCATTTTAAATGTGGAAATTGATGAATCGCGCAGGTAAGAAATTCATTTTTATAGTATGAAAAGGTTAGTAATTGCAATTAAGAATAGGAAATTGGATCAAATGTTTGAAACATGTCTTCTTCCTAAGATTAAGGGTGGTGGTGTTTGATAAACACTGTTGGGGAGCCATGATGTAATATACTGTTTTGTTTTTGAATCCCCGAAACAGTGTTTCATGGTAAACAACTGATGATCCCTTGAAAAATAAATTATTGGTATTATAGTAAATTCGAGAGCGAGTTGATGCAGTGATTGCAGGTTATTAAATGACTTACTGACTAGATGGTTTTCTAACGAATGATAAAAAAATATTTTTGTATAGTTTTAAAGGTTAAAAACTTCCAAGACTATAAATATATATATATATGTATATATATGTATATATATATATATATATATATATATATATATATATATATATATAAACAATTAACGGCTTGTTGGAAAGGAAATGACCTGTCTTGTATAGAGGCCTATGTTACATTATGCCTTAAGCTCGCACATCCATCATCCATCATCCATATTTTGCACTATTCACAGCCATAAAATGTTTTGGTAAAGGTGCGGTATATTTTCACCCAGAAAAATCCTTTAATATAACCGCTATTATAAGTTTTCGAGGGGGTGGAAACGAACATTACGTTTAAATTTTCAGGAAAATAAAAGAGTCTAAGATATTAAAAATTATAGTTTCAAAATGTAAGGAATTACTTTTTTTTATATCAAGTACGGTCAAATGAGTACCCATTCTATGGCCACCTTATTTGGGTTGGTCTGTTTTAGGGGTATTGTTTTTCTAATAATTTACATCTCTAACGTTCACTAAGCTTCTGTCTCTGTAATCACTGCACATTCATTAACATTTATTCTCATGTGGATTTTTGCCCTCCAAAAGTGGTAACCGAACTATAGCATTTGTCAAATTGAATACTTTTGTGTTATTTTTAATGTTTTGGCTTTATTATATGGATGTAAGATACAAATCTTTGTTGAAAAGCTAGTGCATATGAGCTAACATATACTTAGATCCAGTTTGCTTAGTAGAAGTATAATAATTAAAGGGAATTAATTAAACATGCCGTAACGCTACTACTCATTTGATTATTATAATAATAGAAACAGAAAAATTATGATTTTGCATTTAAAATAAATAACAATTCTGGGGTTCATAATAGATGTTTTATAACAACTAAACCTCGCGAACGGATAATAAAAGGAAGCCAATATTTAGGAACTCTTAGTTTTATAAATATATGTTTGTATTACTTCGATCCAATGCCCAGTGCTATGCACCAATTTACATAAGATATATTCAAAGGCTTAGAAATAAATATAGAAATGATAATGACAGACTTAACAGTATATGCGTTGACATAATGACGGATATATATATATATATATATATATACGAAAATACATTTGTAAATTTATACCATCAGCTTTTGAATACATACTTACCTTTTATTACATAATATTTTCCTATCATAAAAATGTTTCAGGGGTATTTTAATCAATAATTGATTAAAATTCGGCCATAAAATATGCAATTCCATTTAAGTAAGAGAGACCATATTATAAAAAAACGGACAGCTGCAAGAATAAGCAGGAGCTGTAAGATAATTTATATTTCACTGCACAAAGAATTCTTGCTTTCGTTTATTTCATCATATTTGAGAACATATTACCACTTTTTCCGTTTCCAAACGAGTAAATGTATTATATTCATTACGATGCATTGTAGAGAAAGTAATCAACAGCGTTGATTTTACTCCTCTAGATAAACGAGAAATGCGATAATAAGAACACATGAATTTGTGTTTATTTTTAAATATTTAGGATTTATTAAACAGTTGTAATACCATCAGTATGGACGTGGTAGTAATTCATGTATATGTGGCTTTAATATTTGTTATTATGTGTGTGGAAATGATTATTACATATCTATGTTAATTGTAATAATCTATATATCTATAAAAGTGAGAATGTGTGTACGATGACATTTCCCGAAACAATATACTCACCGAATTTTTTGCTCCACATACTTGAAATATGGTATTGAGAAATATGAAAAACTTTTCGATCCGTTTTCATCCGGCAAAGGAAACATCAACTGGTTTAAAATTGAATAATTTATGCGTGAGAGTCGTCGGATTTTTATTTGGTTGCTAACTTTTCAACGAGTGCGCATGCGTGAACAGGTCATACGTCAAATTACGTATATTAAGAATAAGTTGTTTGAAAACGCCTATTATTGATCCTACCACGATGGTCTCGTGTTAATCCTACATAAATAATTGTCTTTAAGTTTTGGTTTCGATCTCCAGTAATTTTTTCTTTACTTACAGAAGTGAAAAAAGAGAAGAGGCATAATGCTCGCATGTCCATGCTTCAGTTTTTGTATGAACAAAAATAAAATATGTATATATTACGACCAGGCAACGTTGGGCGGCCTGCTAGCAGATCTATATATCTATAAAAATGGTACTGTGTGTGAGAGGAGATTTTTCAATCTATATACTCCACGAATGTTTAATCTACTAACTTTACATGTTGTATATACGGTGTTCAGACATGTGAAAAATGTTCAATCTGTTATTTTACCCGGAAATACCTGGTGGGAAGGGGTCGACATAGAAAAACTGAAACGTGGAGGTATCGAAATTATCATCTGTTTATTAACTCTTCCACAAATCTACAGATGCAGTCGAGAAATATGATAGCGTCATTATGTTAAGAATAAGCAGTTTTTCAATCACTTTAAATATCGTGTCAAGCTGTTGTAATGGTTATCGTACGTGATTCACTATCTTTAGGTATTTGAATCGATCTCAGCTCTAGTATTTTTTTATTATTTAGAAGAAGTGAACCTTTTAGACAAAAAAAAAAACATAATATTCGACTACACGTGTTTAATTTTAGTATAAATTAAAACATAATATTCTTTGGCGAAATTTATGACCGGGCAACGCAGGGCGGCTTACTTGTATATCTATAAAATTGAGAATGTGCGTGTGTGAGGGCACTACACAACGAATTTTTATCTACAGACTTGAAATTGGGTATATAGGATATTGAGAAATGTGGAAAACTTTTTAATCGGTTTTCATCCTGACATAACATTTTCCGGAACGCTGGCTTGAGTCAAACGTAAAAAAATATCTTAAATATTTTTCATTGAGACGGAAAGTGCTAAAAGATAAGTTGTTTTATTATTATGTTTTCTGTTTTATTCTAGGAAATGTTAAATATTTTTATATTTTTTGCAGTTCTTAAATTGATATATTTATTATTTTACTTGTTTTATTTAGTAACAGATTCTCTCATTAATGCATGTGTTCAATAAAATCTAGGAAATTGATTAAGAATATAGCATAAATGGATTTTAAAGTTCTGTTTTCTTTTCCAATTAGAGGGTATCCTAATAACAATACTCTCCCTGAAACGTGTAACTTGCACTTATATTAAATACATTACTTAATATTACCTTTTAATGGAGAATAGACAATGCATTGTGGATGAGTTATCGACAGCTCCCGTTACCCTCACGCCTTGTTTGTCACTCAGTCCTAATTTTTAATGGGTGATTTCTCTGACAAAGGGAAAAGAAAAAGCTGCAATTTAGGTTTGCAGTATATTGCGTGAATAGTCGCCAGAGATGTCCGATATTTTCTGTTTATATGTCCGTGGACATGTAACTAGTAAGGGTGCTGGAAGTAAACGATTTAACTGGACTTACGTTATCCACCTGATAGTCAGGGAGCCGAACTTTGGTTTAACCACTAAGGAGACTGTCCTATCAGCAGGTGCAAAGTATAAGGACTGCTTTATTCCCATTTGCTTAAGGAATTCTTGACCATACAGTAGCTTCTGGTGGTACTTCTCGATGCCATATTAGTGGGTAACTGTTACGGTTTTACCTTATCAGGGTCTTCGTTTCTTTTTCTCTATAACTTTCCTTCTCTGCCATTTTCTAAGCAAGTCTGTCGACCTATTCCACAAATCCACAAAAAACACCATGAATAATTTCCAGAAAAAAACGATAAAACCCAGATCTTCAACTTTCAACGTACACCCCAACTACCATGTCTCCTCCTCAAACATCAGAAGTCAACGTTTCAACCTTCCAGAGGTTGAAATCAAATTTCAGGAGACTAAACTAGATATATTATTCCTAAGCGAAGCTGGCATTGGACCGACTATTTCCCTAGAAGAGTTTGGAATTAAAGGATTATAAAATTTTTCATCTAAATCTGACTCCCAATATCGCCATAGGCATGGAATATATGCCTACATAAAAGATGAATTTCCATGTGGTAAGATCTCCAGAGAAAATCCCAAATTACGCTATATGTGCTTCCGATTTGCCCTTGCTCACAGGACTGCGGTTATAGTTGCCCTCTATCGCCCTCACAACAGCGGATGTACTATCTTTAAGAGCATGTTTGAGAAAATTGACCACATCCTATCTACTCATCCTTCGTCTAACATTTACGTCTGTGGAGACTTCAATGTACACAATGTGAAATAGTTGACCCACTCAAAGAAGACAGAGGATGAGGGGAGGTTCTTGTAGAAAATGTGTAAGGAAAGTCCTTTAAAATTACTGCGCCCTCTGTAGATGTATAAGGAAAATCCTTTAAAAGTACTGCGCCCTCTGTAGATGTGTATTGTTGCAGCAACGTAAAGCAATTCAATAACCAGTAAACACCGGTTCTGCACGGAATCCAACAAGCACGGTACCTAGACGGACGCGAACGTTTACTCAGAACGGACCCAACAATCGGTTACTCAGAACGGTCCCAACAACGGTAAGATATGCTCAGACCCACACGGCACGAGAAGCAACAGCAACACGATTCCAGACCAAGTCAATCATCGCTCTCCCAACGTCTTTCAATCACCCGTTTTTATGGCCGTTGCAGGCCGGCTAAATTAGCATATTGCGAGAATTCATGTGACTTTGCGAGATATCATCCTTTACAAAAGACGGCGGCCGCCATCTTGATCTTTCTTTCTCTATTTTCGGTCGGCGACGCCGAGCCGGCCCCGAGGTGAGTCTTTCCTTTTCGTCCGTCTCTCTTACGCACACACACAATGCACAAACACGCGGGCGCTTGTCTCCTGGATGCACATTACACTCCCCCTGATTTGATGATCACAAAGGGAGCATTGGGGGGGGGGCTTTTAGTGTGTGTGCTTCTGCGAAGAGGTACATTCACTGGTTCAGATTCGGGCTCTGGATCTGGTTCCGCCTCATCAGACGAAGTATCACTATCAGTCTCTGGAGGGAGCTAACTGAATCCGTGTATCGGCAGATCATCACTGGACGCTTCACTGCTTTATTCTATAGTTTTGTGACGCGCCTCGGTAGCTGGGCGAAGATCTCGCACATGTTGTGGGGTTCTATCGACAAAAACAGACTGCTGGCTTATCACTCCAGATATTTGTCCTAGCTTAAACTTGTTGGTTCACCGATTGCCTGGGGGCCGCACCCACACTGGATCTCCCACATAATATCTGTTACATGCTCCCTTGTCGACTGGCTGCGTAGTGTTGATTCCCTTCACTCCGAATCGGTATGTGTAAATAGCATTCGCAGGTGCGGTTGAAGGAGACGTCCCGTCCTTTGGCGTAATGTTATACCAATATGTGGCTTCCGTAATATTACATCGCTTCCTGGCAGCAATTCTCTTGATGCTGCGATGGCTTCTTTCAGCAATGCCATTTCCTGACGGCACATGCGCACATCGCAACCGTAGTCTGACGCCCCACTCATCTAACAACTGACGAACTTTCTGGCTACAAAATGCTGCATCATTGTCAGCCAGGAGCTCTTCCGGCGCACCTCGCTCAGAAAAAATAGATGATAGGGGGCGAACACATTTGCCGAATCCTGTCTGGTCATCTGCCGCCACACCGCAAATCTCGTAGGCCCGCAATCAATGAGAGTTAGAAAGGGATTGCCACTGTAATGGGTGATATCCATGGCCAGCCGATGCCACACACCCTCAACTTTCAATCGACCCTTCTGCCATCGCTCTGGTGCCGGATCAATAGACTGGCAAGCCTCATAATTTCTGATGATCTGTCTGACATCCATCTTGGTCACTGCTGGGTATATGCGCCTCACAAAATAAAGGGTCCTCTTGATACCCGGATGTCCGCTCTGTGCATGATTTTTTTTTGTATTTGACATGGGTCGATTACAACTGCACAAGATATAGCAGTAATCTCCATTCCCATCTTAGTGGCTTCATACCATTTGTGAGGTACTCGGGTCAGTTGGTCAGCACGATTACAATGTGATGGCACCAGAGTGACGCTCAGTGATAGCCCATACTCAGATACCAGGTTTTTTAGCGTGTCTACCCTCTTCCGTATTAACATTTCGCTTGCTGCCTTGGTACGGATTCGTGTCCGTCCTGAAAGTGCGTCAGACACCCAGTGGTAGACACAGAGAGAATCTGTGTACAAGATCAACTTCTTAGACTGCCACTGCAGGGCCAGATTTATCCCCTTTACAACGGCGTCCAGCTCTGCAAGGTTGTTATGCTGAGAATCTGTTACGGGCCGCAGCCAACATGCATCTTCGAACACGTTTCCTCCTTGCTCCAACGATACTCCCAACGCCAAAGAACTGATATCAACCCAAACACCTACGTTGTCTCCGTTAACACACCACCGGCCACAGGCAGGGTCCTTCTTGTTCACTCTCTCCAGTGTCTCTTTAATCATCAGAGTTAGTAGGACATCATCGGATATGTCATCCCAACCCGTGGTTGTTAAATTTGCTCTGCGTTTAATTACACCAACAGTTGCGCGGAGCCAGCCACAGGCCGGTAGGTGACCAACTAGTCTTCCACACCAAGAAAAAAACGGTCCGCTTTGTAACGATGTTGGGGATGCTTTGAATTTCGCTGCCACGCCTCCATTGCAGGGTGCCATCTTCCTCATAAACATCCAATCCCAATACACGTGCTCCTTCCCTCAGACGTTCGGGATTCTTGCATTCCAGACCAAACTGAGCCAACTTTTCTTTGACACACGACGCAGACTGTACATCTTCATTGACGTATACAATGTAAGCTGACGTTGAGTCCCTCATGGGCTTTTCCTGGGACAATACTGTGTTGACAATAGTCTTCATAATCTGTGGTGCCACATTTAGGCCAAAGCCGAGGTGTGTAAGGCAGTACCTCTGCTCCTGGAACCAAGCTGGAAAGATGGTGGGATCCTTCTACCGCTCCAGAAGATATCTAACTACGGATGCAGTTCTCTATCTATATAAAAGCCAAGTACGTCCAAGGATGGAATACTGTTGCCATATCTGGACAGGAGCTGCTAAAAACAGCCTATCCTGCCATGACAGAGTACAAAATAGACTTCGTGGCTTAGTGGGGGATGCCCTTTTCTCTACCCTGCAACCTCTCTCCCACAGAAGAGACGTTGCGAGCCTGTCCTTGTTTTATCGTTATTTCCATGGCAGATGCTCGTCTGAACTCCAATCTCTGGTCCCCCCTCGCCAATCTTTCACGAAAAACACCCGTCTAGCTGAATCCACTGTGAAAAATTTCCCCCACTCTATATCTGTGCCTAAATCAAAACGCGGATTCCATGAACAAAGCTTCTTTCTTAGAACTGCACGCCTGTGGAACTCTGTTCCGTCTGCTTGCTTCCCTCCGGACTACAACTTGGTTGTCTTCAAGTCCAATGTTAACAAATTCCTAATGAACCGCCCCCTTAAGTAAACATTTCAGCAAATCTCCTCACTAACGTAATGTACTTGCAATAACCCTTATCCCTGAGTGGCTTCCGGGCCTTGATAAGTGGCGATCACTGTGTAAGAAAAAAGAACTGTCTGGAACGGCCACAACGTCTCATCAACTCGCACCTGTAAATAGGCTTTTCACAAATCCAATATCGAGACATTAGTGCCTTTCTGAAGCAATTCCCTCAACTTGCTGGCGCATACGTCAGCATCGGCAGTGTAGGCTTCAATATGCTTGTTAACCTCCCTATAGTCCAGCACCAGCCGTACTTTCGACTTGTTATGCTGGACTACTGCCATCAAGGTGGGAGGCTCAAGGTTGTCCTCAGGGTAGGGGATTAACCAGCCATCTTGGATCCACGCCTTTAGTTTCCTTTCGTATTCTGCTCGGGCCTCACTGGGTATAGGGTACTCTGCAACCCCATTCTTGAGTTTATTCGGTGCCCTTCCCTCGGTCCACTTCCAAGATGCAATCCAGGCCCTCTTACGAGAGTCGTAGTCCACTGTAAAATCCGGCCGATCGATGTGGAGCGCTGCACACACTGGGGCCTCCAAGAATCGCACTTTTCCATCCCGATGAAGTGCGACTTCCCCCAGCGCCTTGATGGCATCGTATCCGAGCAACAGGTCAAACCCCAGGAGATTTCCTTGGGTTACGAGCACATTGATCTTAGCGGCTGCACCGGTGTCCGCGTAGACCTCGACAGTTCCAGCTCCACAGCATATCTGGGTCTCGCCTCCTATCGTGGTGACTTTGATCTTTCTCTTAGTCCAACTTGGACACAGCCTAGCGCTCACTATAGTATGCGAATAGCCTGAGTCAAAAAGTGCTGAGCAGGGTATCCTGTTTACGTAGACTGTCATCACTGGTTTCGCCTTGTTCAAATTTTGCTCGGGGAGCAGGACGGCGCTGACGTCCTCTCCCCTGATACGTTTCCCGCACCGTTTTGGGTTAGATGCCCCAAACCGCCACAATTAAAACAGCGCACCCCCCTGTTGGTGCAATTCCTTGCAAAATGTTCGCCTCGGCCGCAGCGAAAACGTTGACCATTGCTTGCAGGGTTCTGATTCGGAATCTCCCGAGCGCCAATCTAGCCTATCTGTGTCGCCATCACAACTGGTTCCCCCAGGTCCTCCTCATCTTTGATGATGGCTCGAGCACGTTCCATCAAGTGTTCCATGGGCGTTGTTGAAACGCTGGTTGAGGCTCTCAATAGCTGCTTTACCCGTAGAGGGAAGGCCCGCCACAAACGCGTACTCGAGCGTCCGCTCCGACACCCTCCACCGAACAGGACTGCCAGTTTTTTTAACTCCGCGATGAAAACGTCCACGCTTTCCTCCGGTAGAAGTTTTCGGGAAGCAAATTTTTCATAGGCCCTACAAGGATCCATGGCGAATGCCTTGTACAGCGCAGTTTTAATTGCGGTGACATCTCGCTTTTCGGCAGCACTGAATTGCTGATACACACTCAAGGCACCCCACCCAATCTCAGGGGAATAACAGTGTGTACCCTTTTTATTTCACAAAGTTCGCACGTCAGCTCGACCCTTTCAACCCAGTCGACAATGGACATGGACCTGTCAGACTCGGGTATGAGCTTTAAGTCTAATTTCGACTCGGTCATAGTCTTAGAGGGCAAATAGCCGAAATAGCTTGTAGAAAATGTGTAAGGAAAGTCATTTAAAATTACTGGGCCCTCTGTAGATGTATAAGGAAAATCCTTTAAAAGTACTGTGCCCTCTGTAGATGTGTAATGTTGCAGCAACGTAAAGCAATTCAATAACCAGTAAACACCGGTTCTGCACGGAATCCAACAAGCACGGTACCTAGACGGACGCGAACGGTTACTCAGAACGAACTCAACAATCGGTTACTCAGAACGGTCCCAACAACGGTAAGATATGTTCACACCCACACGGCGCGAGAAGCAACAGCAACACGTTTCCCGACCAAGTCAATCATCGCTCTCCCAACGTCTTTCAATCGCCCGCTTTTATGGCCGTTGCAGGCCGGCTAAATTTGCATATTGCGAGAATTCATGTGACTTTGCGAGATATCATCCTTTACAAAAGACGGCGGCCGCCATCTTGATCTTTCTTTCTCTATTTTCGGTCGGCGACGCCGAGCCGGCCCCGAGGTGAGTCTTTCCTTTTCGTCCGTCTCTCTTACGCATCCACACAACACACAAACACGTGGGCGCTTGTCTCCTGGATGCACATTACAGTTCTGTCATGATTTCCTTATTTTTCGCGAACCCACCATTGTGCCCTATATTGAAGGTCAGTATGCAATTCTCCTAGTTCTTTTCCTCACAACTAGCCCTGAGCTATGTTCATCTTCTGTTCTTTCTCCACTTGGATTTTCCGACTACTCTGTTGTATTAGTAAAAATAAAAATGAAATGCAATAAGTCCTCAGACGTACCTCTCCTTGGTACAATATATCGATACTCTAAGGCTGACTATTATAGTTTGCGTAGATTTATATCTGATCGACCTCTGCGTTCCATGTTTAAAAAAGGATGTGTCATCTATAGTGACAAACCTGACAGAATGCTTAATCGTATGTATAGACCATTTCACACCCTCGAAAACATTCCAGCAAAAACCTAACAGCCAGCCTTGGTTCTCTCCGGAATGTGTTGCTGCTATTGTCCAGAGAAATCATTTTGTCATTGCTTCCAACGTTACAGATCTACTGAAACTAATCCGCTTTTAGGGCTGCCAACAACTACTTTAAAAGAGTAATGAAGAACGCACGAAAGTTGTATGCTCAGTCTGTTAAGTCCAAAGTGGCTGAACAGCGCCTTGGTTCCCACCTGTTTTGGCATATAGCATACAGCATCCTGAACAGTATCGGGTGCTCTATCCCAACTATCATCAATGGATCTGAGATAATCTCGCCAGCACCAGATAAAGCCAAACTCTTTGCCAAAAACTTTGCAGATAATTCCACTCTATTCGATCAAGGCTGCCAACCCTCCGTATTTCATCGTCTATCAGAAAAAAACACTATGTAACATACACATATCTGTGCGTGATGTTGCCAAGTTAATCAAAAACCTTGACTCCAGTAAACCAACTGATCCCGACGGCATTCCTATTATAGTGCTCAAAAAGCTTCAACCAGAAATATCTCCCATGAGTACAAAGCTATTTAAGCGTTGTCTTAAGGAGAATTACTTCCCGGCCTCATGGAAAATCTCATCGGTGTGGCCTGTATTTAAGAATTCAGGTGATAGCTCATCTCCCTCTCAGTACATACCTATAAGTGTCCTGTGCGTCATAAGTTACTTGGATCTATGTTAAATAGAGAAGTAGTCAACAACTTCAGCAAAGATAATCTTCTTAGTAAAATCCAATATTGTTTCCCTTCTGCTAAATCTACAGCGGAGGTGCTTAAGGTTATTTCCCATAAGATAACCAAAACTCTCGACGGAGGTTTCCTTTCTATGGCAATTGCTCTTGACATATCACACGCCTTAGATAGGGTATGGGATAAAGGTCTACTTCAAAAGATCCCCAGCTATGGTATAGCTGGAAATGCCTTTTCAGTTATTAAATAATTTATCTCATAGTATTACTGCCTGACGAAGGCCAGAGGAATAGTTGGCTGAAATGTCGTGAAACAACCAAGAAAGATGAGGATAATTGTCCGCAATAAAAATAATATAAAATTATTAAATATCCAGTTACATTAAAAATGTTAATATGTTTAGTGGATATGACACCAACACGAATATATTTCTGCCGTAAAGTACTCTTTTTTCCTTTCACCCAAATACATAGATCGTTTTGTCCTTTGTTTGATGATATATTGTCCGTTTTTGCTTTGCAACCTCAGAGTGTACTATATATCATTAACGATGCAATTTAGTGAAAGAAATCGACAGCATTTTTTTCAATTCCTATAGATACATGAAAGCAATTTATTGAATGCGATATAATGAACGCACAGTAATTTCAATTTGAGATGCTTTTTACATAGCTGAGGTTCATTAAACAAGTTTCTTACAATGACAAATGAATGTGGAAGTGATTAGTGAATACGAAAATATATGCAATTAACTATTTTTAGTACATGTTTTTCTTAATTAGAGTCATGAGAAAATAAAATAATGACTGAGACATCGACTGTGGACGAAATATCCGAACATGTTACAAAAGTTAGGAATATTGTTTAAAATAAGAATATATATTTAATTATTTATTCAAGATACACTGAAAGAATTTCACTCAAGTCTTTTTGGACGCGTTTGAGGTTTCTCAGCGATATTTTTATTTTACAATAAAATATAACATGGGGCTATCAAAATTATTGTCGTCAAAACCTATTAGTTTTCTGTATTTCTTTAGTTCACTTAAAAAAGTATGGTGTAAAATAATCGATACACAAAATACTTTATGGAAAAGTTGCATGTTGCCCTCTCAGTTGATATAAACTTAGCAAAATATTAGAAGCTTCAAAAACTCACATTTTGTATCAATAATTATAAAGATTTGCCTCAAGTAGAATTCTAAAAAATTAGTGTCCCTCCCAATCATCATTATCTGACAGAACAAGAAACAAATAATTTAAGTGTGAAGACCAGAGGCTACTTTGAGTATGCTGTTGGCATTTGTTGTGGAGAAGTTAACTTATAAAATTGAGGCGTTGAATGAAAGACGATGGATAACATAAGCCACAAGATTAATGTGTTTATGGACTAGAGTTTTCTATCCTAAAACATTATGATAAATTAAACATTTGTGTCAAATTTATCATCCAAGTGTATGCAGTTAGTTGGTTTGAGATCAAAACCGACAATAATTTTTTAAACCAACAACAGGATATTTAATATGATTCAGAGAACAAAACAGTTAACTGAAATCCAAATTACCGTTTTGAACAGTTCGAAATATAGTGCTTTTACACAAATGCCGGAAAATATAATATCGATGATAAACTCAGAGAAGATGGCATGCAAACGATTTTGTCCATTAGGTAGATAAATATTTATCCATTCAATTTTATTAGTTTTCTTAATTTACCCAAACAATAGTTTTTTTTCATATTACATCGCAAAAAATATTAAGAAAATAGGTGTTTTCAAATAATTGTTTTGTTTTTGTTTTGTGTTGTTTTCCAGAAACAGTGAACAACTAAAACAAAAAATGAAAAAGTTTACTGCTATCAATTTTGCAGCCACACACTGATCACATTTGATTGATTTTTCTCAAAAAATTGTATATGGGCAGGAAGCGAGACATAAACACATTATTACAAAGTCATTGTACTAGAAAATTAGACCTTCATTTTCCTCGAAAGGAAATCATACCGAGCAATTTAGTTCTATTATAAGTTTATATTATTTCCTCTAATAAAAAATTAAAATACATGGTTCTTTAACTTGTATCAAATTGTTATATTGTGCCATACATGTCCACATATCTTTTTAAAAGGTGAAATGTTTTTACAATTTTTGTTTAATCAATGCAGTAATATTTGAGATATTTTGCTAGTTGTGATTCATAATTAAAATTATAATTCATGTATTTATTTTTCTTTCAATGAATTTCATATAAATATATCAATATCAATCAAATATCAATTTTAATTGAATATTTTATAAAAATAGTGAAATTTCAAAGTCAGTGTTGTGAAAAATGCTATGAAAATGAAGGATTTTTCAACATTTTTCTATGCGATTTTTAAAATTAAATGATCAATTTTCTGTTCAAGACAGGAATCTAATATTTGGTATATGTTCTTATCACATCAAATCCCAACAATCACCACCAGTGCCATGTTGATTTTCTGAAAAAGGTTGCAAATCGACCTGCCCTACTGCCCATATCTGATGAAATTATATCGTTACTCCTATAGTACTGACAAGATCGACCATCGCTTAACCAGGATTTTTTTAGATAACAGTTTTTTCTAATGTTATATTTACACTAATCTCTCTCTCTCTCTCTCTCTCGATTGGTTTACACAAATGTAAACAAGTAAAGTCTTTCACTTTAATAACACAGTCAAATATGTATTTAAAAGTATATTCTCTTTCTTATTTTGTTACACTTTCATTTTCTCTTTGTAATATATATATATATATATATATATATATATATATATATATATATATTTATATATATATATATATATATACTACCAAAAGTACCCGTCGTTGACTGGGTTCAAAAATAGCGTGCAGAAAATGGACTCTGATTTATAAAAGTATGATAGGTTATGAAAAGGAAGGGTTGTAAAGAGATAGCTTCGAAATTGGGGGTATCTAAACCAAAGCAAAATATGATGAAAGTAAAAATAAAATAGATAAATTCCATAATTAATTATACCATACTAGTTCACACTGAAACACTTATCACAATATTCTGTGGATCTATATTAAAAACCTTGTTAAACTTTGTGACATATTTCAATTCTATGAAGACATAATTATCAAAGTATACTTATGCAGATAGATATGAAAAGTCCTTATTAAAGTTTGGGCCTATTTCCATTCTATGGAGGCCAGGCGCGAACGCAGATCCCGCAATTTTATTATACCATCCCTACTGAGGTTAAAACATGCTTATCAAAGTATTATTATGTACATCTATATCAAAAACACTTGTAAACGTTTTTTTTTAATTTTTAAATTTTTCTTTCCATATTTTGTGGATCAGGCGCGAATTTTAATGAACCACTTTTTTGCCAGATCAAACATTCCTGTGTCGCGATGCATCTTCTATCATTATATGTAATCAGATTTTTTAAAATCGTCAACCATATAGGAACCTATTCGTGACCAGACACGCACACATACACACACAGACATTCAGCTTTATATTATATATATATATGTGTGTGTATATATATATATATATATGTATATATATATATATATAACACACACACATACATATATATATATACATATATATATGTGTGTGTGTAACGAAGTAAGGGTGTTGCGAGGTTGATGCCCCCCGTTAGGAAGAAAGACAAAACTACTTGGTGTCAAGTTGTTTATTTCAGAATCACGAGAACTCTGTGTGTTTAAGGTTAAAAGATAAACTTTATTTACTAACTGTTTATTTGAGTTCGATCAGATCTTTGACGCGAGCGATTGTTTTATTTTTTAGAAATGATGATTCAGATTATGGACTGAGAGCGGAATTTCTTAACAAAGAGAAATAATATCCGCGTGATGTTCAGGGGGCGAACATTAATTATATATATATATATATATATATATATATATATATATATATATATATATATATATATATCAAAAGTTAGAGAGATACGGGGGAGTACGCAGAAGACAGACTCTCAGATGGACAGATCGAGAGAACACAGAAAGTTAGAGCAGAGCGGGATTTTGACTTAAACACATTTCGTCAGATACTCAGAGACCGACACTCCACAAGGTTACAAGCTGACACCTTCGACCATATTCTTAGAATAATAACACATCGCTTCCTTCAGGACTCTGAAAGAATTATAAGAACTGTACTTTTTTTAAAATATATATTTGTGTGCAGAATCGTTTTATCCTGTTTTCTTTTACTACACGAAAAATCCACGGCTCTCTTTCGACGACGTTCGACGTTAAGAGGGTACACAACGAATTGGTCCAGGATATATATCTAGACGATCAACGGATAATTCGGTCACTTCCCCATACCAGTAACTTTAGACGGCCAAAAATTATCACCGGCAGTGAAAGGGTTCCGATGTCGACGATCGTCCTCAACCGACTGGTGAAGGAGTGGGGGTGACATTTGGTAGCCGTTTACCAGGATTATCGAAATCAGGGAGAAGGTGTGTTAGCTAACCAAAAAAAAAAAAAACAGGAGATGTACTGTTTATAACAGGTGGGACCTCCCAACAAGCGAGTCAACAAAAAGCAGCGCAGAACCAGGAATATCTCGGCGATCAGGTAGGCAAAGCACTATTTTCCTTCTTTTCACTTCCTTTTGTTTTGTCATTGTTCGTTTTTGGACTTCTTGTGGGCTTTTTCAAAGAGCGCTTAATGTTTTTAATATGGAATCTACTAGGGCTGCAAGTGAGTTGGGTTGTGGGATTGAAGAGGGGGGTCGGCTAACCCTAAAACTTAATGTAACGGGATCCAGAATTCCACTGTTCACAGATTTGGATGTGGAGTTGGGACCCTGGCACAGAGCAATAGAAAAGAAAGGGCGCATTTATAACCTGCGGGGGCCAATATGATCTTACTGTCGTATTACGATACCGAGAGCGTTGCCTCAGAATGGATTGGGGAGTATTTGGATAAGTACAGATCCCAAACCAACTGGGAGAGGTTTGAACATGACATACACTAGCACTTCGACAGTCACTCGAGCCGAACAGAGGCAGCTCGAGCGCTGATAGGGGTGAAGCAGAGGGATGGAGAATCCATTGCTCACCTAGAGGGACGCATGAGCGTTCTAGCTAAGGTAGCCTACCCGGATCAAGATCGTAGAAATGATCCGGCTACGCAGGCCAAGCTGGCAGAGTTCTTCACGGATGCTTTGAATAATTCTCTGTTGCGTGAGGACGTGGCAAGGGCAGAACCTAACACGTTGGAGGAGGCCTTTGGACAGGCTTGACGAGCTGAAGCTCTTCTCCAGAGATTAGAAAATTAGAGGAGAACAAGACAGACTGGTTGAAGGTCTGCTACGGATGCGGTCGACGAGGACACATCGGAGCAAAATGCTCTGAGCTTCAGAGTTGGGAAGAAGAAGCCACGAATCAAGAAAACCGGGACTTAAGGGTAGGGGGAAGATACATACACCATCCTAACTTTAAGAGGGGTCTATTGTGCTTTGTTTGTCAGAAAGAAGGGCAAATGGCACATGAATGTAAGATTAGGGACAGAACCAATCCACCCAGATCCAAATTAAATCCAGGAAGACCCCAACAAAGAAATCTTTAAACTAGTTAGGGTCGCCCCAGTAGCGAAAGGGCGGGTTCCCCTAGGAGAGATAGGAATGTCCGGAAAAGCATAGATGGGGCTTTAAAATGTAAATGCTACAATTGCGGAAAAGAGGGCACTACAGTTATGAGTGCAGAGACGGGGTGCACTGTTTCAACTGTGGCCGCCCGGGACATTCAAAGAAGGTCTTTATGTTGAGACCTAAGTTTGTTAAGTGCGGCAGTGAAGAACACTTAATTCGGAGTTGCAAGGCAAAGGGGTTCGTACGGTGTGACGAGTGTAAGGAAAGAGGGCACACCGCATCTAGCTGTTCACTTAGGAAGGATACGTGCCAGGGGTTCGGGAAGAGCGGGCATTTATGGGACAGTCGTAGAAAGAAGAAAAGTAAAGTTAAGAATCCTTTGGACAAGGATAGAAATGGGATTAAGTTATGTCAAATATGGTCCGAAGATGACGAACTCACCTGCAACATTGAGATAGAGGGAGAAACGTTCAGAGAACTGATAGACACCGGATCGGAAGTTTAAGTTATTAGTTCTTTAGAGTTGCAAAGACTAAGACTCCCCGCCGACCAATTTATGTTGAACGCGTTACAAGCTGATGGGAGTAGATTCAGATTAGATTGGATGCTGGAAGTAAAGATAAAGGCGGGGGCGACCAAGACATCCCACACACTATATGCAGCGCTGAAAATGACCCACGGCGTAATACTGGGAGGAGGCTGGCTTAGACAGAGGAAAGCCGTATTAAAATTCGACCCTCCAAAGATGGTCCTTGGGGAGGAAGAGATTTTAGGTAGCACGATGCTCCCTTGAGTGGACCTCGTGTCTCGTGAAGAGTTAAAGATTCCACCTAGAACGGCGGTGACGATCTGGGGTGAGATAGAAAGGGCTATAAGGGATAACGATAGGAGAGGACGAGGACGTGACAGTGTTACCAGCATTAGTGCAGGAAGGTCAGGCGCAGAATTTTCCGGTAGTTGTGGGAAATACGAGTCTGAAGACCGTTAACATTAAATCAGGAACTACGTTGGGCAGAGCTTCAGTGTTAACATTAAAAACTAGGGTGAGGTGCGAAGAAATGCCTGTAGAGAGTGAAGGAATTAGTGACAAGGTGGAATTAGACTGTCCTGACAAATACCGAGAGAGATTAGGAAAACTATTTAAAGCTAATAAGCGAATGTTCGCTAAGTCAGATAAGAAATTAGGTAATACGCATACAGTAAAAATGTCGATTGACCACCAACCAATAAAGATGAGGCCGTACAGAACGCCTATTTGGAAGAGAGATTGGGGGAGAAAGCAGTGAAGGAGATGGGAAAGGCTGGAATTATTGAGCCATCTCAATCACCTTGGGGATTTCCCAGTAGTAGTAGTAGAGAAAAAGGATGGGGGAAAATAGATTTTGCGTAGATTTTAGAGAACTTAATAAGATAACAAAATCTACTGCTTATCGTCTGCCCTTGATAGACGACATTTTAGCGATGCTAGGGAAAGCTACATGTTTTTCCTCCTTAGACTTAAGATCAGGTTTCTGGCAAGTGGCAGTAAATGAGGACAAACATAAAACGGCTTTCTGTAGTCACATGGGGTTGTTCCAGTTCCGTGTCATGCCGTTTGGGCTAGCAGGAGCTCCTGGTGTTTTTCAATCATTAATGGCAATAGTGTTGAGAGGATTTGAACATTTTGCCATGGCATATTTGGATGACATGGTAATATCCTCAAAAACCCTAAAAGAGCACTTTAAGCATTTACAGGCTGTGTTAGATCGTCTGAAATATCATGGCTTGGAAGTAAAAATAGAAAATGGGCAATTTATGAGAAAAGAGACTAAATATTTAGGATTCATCATAGACCAATCTGGAGTAAGGCCAGATACTGATAAAGTAAAGATTATAAGGGTAATGCCAGAACGTCAAACAGTTAGACAAGTTAGAGCATTTATAGGAACTGTAGGTTATTACAGAAGGTTCATGGCAGGGTTCTCTAGAATAGCTATATCACTAATTAATCTAACGAAAGAATACGCTAGGTTCAATTGGACCGTGGCATGTCAGAAAGCATTCGCTACGTAAGGCGGAACTGACATCTATTCCTTTATTGATGTATCCCGATTTAAACAAGCATATGGTCCTATATACGGATGCTAGTGAACTTGCTTGACTCAGCCGTGTGAAGAAGCAGAAGCTATAATCCCTGGAATAACGGATGAAATGCCTATTTACTTTCTCTCTCACAAGTTAACAAAGACACAACAGAACAACGGTCTGTGACTGAAAAAGAAGCCTATGCCATCGCGTACGCTTTGCAAAAGCTGCATTTTTATTTAGCGGGCGCGATGCTGAATGGAAAAATCAAAAGGTGCAACTGTGGGCTATGCAACTGAGTGGCTACGACTGTAAGATAGAGTACCTGTCCGGAAAAGAGAACACGTGTGCAGATTTATTATCTAGAATTCCCGAAGCGGTAGGGTAAGAAGTTGACGCTGGTGATCGGAATCTAGTTAATGATAATAACTATAGAATTTGCGTACTCAATTCTCAGCAATTGCAGAATAGGCCCCCGGAGATGGAAGATGAAATAGAGCCAGAGGAAAATGACTCTTAAGAAGACGATTCCGATAAGATTGGGTGGAAATTGATAGACCTGAAACTATTTAAGTTAGAAGCGACCAGGGACAAAGAGTATAGCGAACTTAAGAAATCGCTAGTAGAAAGGCAATTACCGCTTTCAAAATCGAGAAAATAGCTGTTGGAAGATGATCGGGTATACTATGTTAATGGGAAAGAAAAGAACCCAATGTTACGCTTGTATGTTCCGGATGGTCACGTGAGGCCAGTGTAGTGCAGGTAGCACATGACGGGTTAGATCATGTAGATATTGATGGGACTTACTCGATTTTTGCGAAGAAATATTATTGGTCTGGTATGTATAAACATATCCACTCCTATGTGACGGAATGTGTCACTTGCCAGAAGCGGGCTGTTAAAGGCGCTAAGACACCCCTAATAGAGACTGATATTCTATCATATCCATTTGAGAAGTGGAGCATGGATATCTCGGGCTCATATAATAGTAGTAACAAGGGAAATAAGTATATAATCAGCATGGTCGATTGGTTAACTAGCTGGGTAGAGGCATTCCCGGTGGAAAGAAGGATGCACAGACCATGCCGGAAATACTTATGAATGGAATTTTCCCTAGGTATGGTGTCCCACGTATGCCAGTGACAGACAATGGCAGAGAATTTGTAAATGTCACTATAAGGGAGGCGACCGGATATTTTGGAGTGAAACATATTACCACCTCTCCATACCACCCACATGCAATGCTAAAGTAGAGAGATTCCAAAGGTTTTTGGGAGATATACTGTCGAAGTTATCAGATGACGAAGTCGAGAATTGGCACTTGTTCTTGAATCAGGCCTTAGCAGCGGCGAGATTTTCCCAACGATACGACTAAATTCTCTCCATATTACCTGGTGCACAGAGATGTAGTGTTACCATTAGATAATCTTCTACTACCAAAAAAAGGTATACTGGGGAAGAAAATCATAAAAAAACTGATTGAGCAGCAGCATTCTCTGTTTGGTGAAGTGCGTCGAGGGATTAGCTCAGCACAGAAAAAGCGTAACAAAAGAGTCAACGATGAAAGGGTTAAGAAAACATATGGAGTTGGCGACCCGGTATACTACAGAGCACAGGTTAGAAAACGAAGAGTAGATCCTAGATGGAAACCGTACCATAGGATAGTAAAACAAACGGGACCGGTAACATATAAAATATGGGATCAACTGACGAATAAAACGAAGAGGGTTCACGCCTCAGATATCGGTGAAGCCAATATTAGGGAGTGGAAAATTCCTAATATACAGACAGATAAACCTGTAAGGAAAGCCAACCTGATAGATCCGGAAGGAGATCGGGAAGATACGGATAGGTGGGCTGATGATGAGATAGCAGATGAACGGAGGTTAGAGGTAGAATTTGAGATAGAGTATATAGACTTGCTAACAGAGATAACAACTACGCCTCCAGATTCGGAAGGTTGGGAATCTGAAGATGATATTCCATTATCGGTACGGAGAGATAGAGAGCTGGTAATGATAAAGAGGGCTGAAGAATCAGAGAGCAATACGATTCCGGCGACAAAGCCCCCGAAGTAATAGGCGGCGCGATGGGACCTAGACTCTGAGAAGCAGCATAAAACGACCTATCAATGTTATCTCAAAACGAGGGAAAAGTAAAGATAACTATGAAGAAGATAAAGAAGACGAAGAAAGTCTAATTAATTCTATCGTAAAGTTATTTTGGGAAATGGCATTGAGTGATTGAAATAAAAATGGAACAAATAATAAAAGAGCGTTACTATGTGTATTTGTAGGATGCGTCGCCTGATAATGATGATGGTAATGATGGCTGGATGGACAGTAGCGCTGCGCCACACACACAGCACAATATTTAAGAAGACCAGCGAGGTGACAATTACACACTCTAAGTGGATCTTGACATTCGTCATTGATCTGAGAGCGTATCGGAAGGTTCAAAGGGAACTAGAACACGAAGTTGACTTAGCGACGGACTTAAATCTGCAAATGCAGAAAAATCAATCAAAACTTTCGTAGGTAAAGCACTATACGTATTATTCGATACAGTATCAGAAAGTGGCACAGCAGCATTAGGAAAGCATATAAGCGGTTTAGAGGAAAATCAACAGAAAGATAAAGCACGTCGTAGGGGATGGCTGTCGATAGTGAATGTTACTAGGTACGAACTAACAGAACATAGACAAAGAATTAACTGGATATCTCAGACGGTCACAAGCCTAAATGAAAGTTTGACTTTTATGGCTAAAAGAATAAGTACCGTAGAGGATGTAATTGGATAGTGATGACAAACCAACTCGAATCATGAATTCAGTTATTGACAGTGGGAATGGAACATGTTAGGAGACAATTAGATTTATTTTCATTAGCGCACATGTCACCGAGCATCAACCTCCCCACATCCTTACTTCGTTATATATATATATATATATATATATATATATATATATTATATACATAACACATAAATCTTTTTATCTCACTCAGATATAAGCTCGTGAAACACGAGAAATGTCTAGGGGAATGTAAATACATTAATAATAAATAGGCAACACCTGTAAAGTGGCATAGATGCTTGAAATGAATTATGAACGTAATACCTAAATTATAATCATTTACATGTGACACAATAACTAATAGAAAGTTATAATAGTATTCGGTAGACGCCGTGGAATATTTCTTAAATTTCATTTTAACTAAATCTCAATTTTCAAACCGTTTCTATATTTATGCATAAGAAAATAGAGAATTATAAACGCCATTAAGTAAAACCGTTCAAAACGTAAAATTACTTATATACAGTAGAATCCCGGGATACGACATGAAAATTAGTACCCAAATACAAAATAGTATACAATACATATGCATATAATCAGTTTATATTATTATGAGGTCGTGCAAATACTGTAACCAGTGGCCGAAGAAAATCGTACTCCACATCGTAACCTAAAAAAACTCTATCCTAGGCCATCGTATCAAGGTGGTTCTACTCTAGTTCGAACTTTTCAAAAATGTATCGAGAAAAAATCACGACTCCAAAATTTCATTTTTATAAGTGATCATCAAAAAGGTTTTATACATGAAAAACACTGTTTTGTATGAAGACGAACTACTGTAATAAACTAATTAGTCAAAGTGTAATTATTAAATGTCAAATATTCTTTCGCATAAGAGAAAAAACTTCTTAGCATTTTCCTCAACGAATTAAAAACAATAATAATTTTTCATGCAAACCTTACAATTCTGTTTAACTTTTTTTTAACGGTGGAGGAATAACTGGTAAGCAGCACATACATAACGAGTTTTATGAACTACTAACCATAACTTTGCAGTTTAATAGATTCATATACACAGTTCATAAACTCACCTACATCTCGTCTGACCTCAGTCCAAACAAACTGGCATAATGTTATACTTCCAAAACCAGACACGTTAATACATAAATATATTTTCTTGTTGATTTCAACTTATATACACGTAAACTCCAGTCGAGATCAATATGTCTTTTTGGTTCTACTTTCCGCTTTAAACGGGCAGTAGAAACAAATACATGTACTCAATTTATCCTGGAAAATAGAACAACATTTTTTTTATTTTTACAATTTTACAAAATAACGTTTTTTTTTAACATTCAAAAGAATGAAACTCATCCTAGATATAGAATACCAGAAAGAAACTTTAACAACATTGGTTTTCATTTCGTGTTTTTAAATATGGATTTTAAATACATACTTAATATGCAATGAAATATATTTGATAGTCTTGTTTCAAATAACGCTAATGCGAAATAATTTTTGTAACTAACGGAAGATGAGCACTACTATGCATCGGCCATGCTATGAATTCAGATGGTCGAATAATCACATACCAAGAGGGAAAACAAATATAATATTTACCAGAGTTTGAATTATAAAGTCGTTTTTTTTAATATTACTTAGGAGTTAACAAAGTTTATGCACATAAAACAAGATCAGTCGATGTTACTTGTGTTAGAATCCAACATTATAGTAAGTAAAATGAATACATTCTATGAGTACCTTACTTTTTAATGTTAAGTTGTGTCGCTTTTATTTAAATAAAATACAGCTTTTTACAGGTTGTAAGTTCAGAGTTCTATGTAGTAAATTTCATATGAGTTCGATTGTATGTTTTTATTAGTTTGTCAAGTGTTCATTTAGTCCAACTTTTGATCGTCAAAAATGGATCAATTACAACTGCCATGCGCAATAAATCGAAATTCTTGGTAATTTGATTAGAATTCTTAACAAGTAGACAATTAGATAATTTATAAATAAAAAAAAGGTTTTATATCAATACAATATTTTTTCAGTAATCGAATAATATCGAGCTTTTACATGTAGTTTCATGAATAATTTGATTTATTAACAAAAGTTAAATCATCTTTGAACGCTGATCTGTTTTATTGTCAAGAGAAGTCAGTCAAAGCAGATTATAATCCGGTTTGCATCGTCTGCAAACGTAACTCGAATCAACTTTGTTCATTGCTGTACGATATGTCGACTATTTCTAATGCTAATAAAAGTATACCTGCAGAAATATTGTTAACAATGATAAATGCAATTCACTACGTTCTTATAATTTTGGGAAAGTTATCATAAAAGACTAAGTAAATTATTAATAAATATTTCCATGTGTATTTACAATGAGTTTTCTTATCAAAACAGCTGCTTAACATTGATATCTCGTTAGCAACTATTATTAGTTTTCTATAAATTTTCTATGGCAATCTGCTTGGCCAATGCCCTTATATTCCTCACGTACTTTCAGTGAAAATCTAATTTGTTTTATGTTTCTTCGATTTTATAATTCACTTTTATATTTACTGAATATTTTACATGCTCTCAACGAAATTTTGCCTAATAATTTTTTTTCAAAACAATTCACCACTTATCCCCACCCGGAGGTCACTCGAGGATAAGAATTAATGAGTGTAAAGTAGTCAATGGGACATTATCGTAGTAATCCTTAGTATTTGAAGTTTGCTAAATTAAATTAATAACGGAAAGCTCATACAGGGCTTGGTTACGTTGGACTGGAAGAAAACCATATGTAGTAAATTGAGGATCAGAAAATCGGAACACAAATGTGCAGTTCTAAGACAGAAGCTTTGTTCATGCTATGTACGTTTAGGCACAGATAAAGAGTTGGGATATTATTTATAGTCGTTTCAACTAGGCGAGTGTTTTTCGTGAAAGTCAGGTAAGGAGGGACTATAGATTTGAGCTCACTCGAGCACTTGCCATGAAAATACCGATAACGCAGAGGCTTGCAACGTCCCTACTGTGGGGAGGAGGTTATAGGTAAGAAAAAAAAGCATCCTCACTAGGATAGGAAGTATAATTTGAACTCTGTCAAAGCAGGATAAGCATCTTCTAGCAGCTCCTGCCCAGATGTGGCCACAGTACTCCATCTTTGCACGTACTTGGCTCTTTCAATTAAAGAATTGCATCATCAGTGAAAAAGCTACTGGTCTGGAAGAACGATCCCACTATTTTTCAGCATCCTAGGTAACAGATTTGATGTGCGTGTAACATCTCAGATCAGGATTAAAAGTGAGACCCAGAAGCTTACTGAATATTTTATGTGGTCTCAGCCTAAACATGTCATTATTTCTTTTTACATAAAAATCCATCAGTTTTTTTACATGGGGGTCACTACTTATCAAGGCCCAAAGGCTACTCAGGGATAAGGGTTATTGCTTGTACAGTAATCAATGAGATAGTATTGTAGTAATCATTAGTATTGGGGGTTTTGATAGAGTGTCTTACTTAAGGGGGCGGTTTGTCAGGAGTTTGTTTATGTTGGATTTGAAGACGTCCAACTTGTAGTCAGGTGGGAAACAGTCAAGCGACAGAGAGTTCCACTGGCGTGAAGTTCTAAGAAAGAAGCTTTGCTCATGGAATCTACGTTTGAATGTAGGCACAGATAAAGAGTGGGGAAAATTACTGACAATAGTTTCAGCCAGACGGGTGTTTCCCGTGAAAGATTGGCGAGGGGGGGCGAGGGATTGGAGCTCAGACGAGCACCTGCCATGGAAATAACGATAAAACTAAGACAGGCTCGCAACGTCTCCTCTGTGGGAGAGAGGTTGCAGGGAAGAGAAAAGGCCCCCCACTAAACCACAAAGTCTATTTTGTACTCTGTCAAGGCAGGATAGGCTGTTTTTAGCAGCTCCTGCCCAGATGTGGCAGCAGTACTCCATCCTTGGACGTACTTGGCTTTTATACAGATAGAGAATTGCATCAGTAGTGAGATATCTTCTGGAGCGATAGAAGGATCCCACAATTTTCCCAGCGTCCCTGGCAACAGATTTGATGTACGTGTTCCATTTCAGATCAGGAGTAAAGGTCCAACCCAGAAGCTTGTCAAAACAGTGAGCCTCCCCAAGACGAGAGCCATCCATTTCAATTGATGCCAGATGGGGATCAAAGCGTTGATGATGTAAAGATAGAAGCTTGGTTTTGGATGCATTAACAATGACCAGCCGCCTCTTCCCCCATTGTACCACGTGCTTAAGATCAGAGGAGAGAGAATTAGAGAGCACTTTGACATTTACAGCGTTTGATGTGTTGCCATAGATGGTCGTGTCATCAGCATAGATGTCAACGAATGATTTAAGTATGTGTTTTGGGAGATCATTGATGTAGATCAGGAAGAGAGTTGAGCCCAGGATTGACCCCTGGGGGACTCCACCATTAATACTGTAGGCCTCTGATTTCTGCCCATCAACCACTACTCTTATGAACCTATCAGAGAGAAATGATTTAATTATTGAGAAAATATTTCCAGTAATACGGTAGCTGGAAATCTTGTTAAGTAATGCCATACCTTATCGAGGGCCTTCGATATGTCAAGATCAATTGCCCTAGGAAGGAAACCTTTGTCAAGAGATTCACTAATCCTACGTGATATAGCAGTTAGCACATCTGCTGTAGATCTTGCAGAGCGGAAACCATATTGTGTGTCACTAAGAAGGTTGTTTCTGTTGAACTTCTTTATTTAATATGGATTCCAACAACTTACTCATGACACACAGGAGACATTGGTATGTACTGAGAGGGAGATTACGTTTCACCTGAATTCCTAAATACAGGGCATACTGATGAGGTTTTCCAGGGTGTTGGAAAGCACTACTCCTTAAGGCAACGCTTAAACTTATCCCGAGTCGGTGGGCACACGAGGATAAAAGTTAATGAATAAACGGTACATACTGATGAGGTTTTTAAAGGTGTTGGGGGGGGGCAATTCTCCTTAAGACAACGCTTAAACAACTTTGTGAGTATGGGAGGTAGTTCTGGTTAAACATTTTTAACGCTATCGAAGGAATCGAGTCAGGGTCAGTTGCTTTACTGGAATCTAGTTTTTTGATTAGCTTGACTACATCACGCACAGATATCTGTGTATCATATTGCGTTCATTTAGACACTGGGGGAAACACGGAGGGTTGACGGTCCTGATCCCATACGGTAGAGAGTTCTGGCACCGATTTTGGATTTGTCCGATATTGACAAGATTACTAAAGGTCGATTATGGTTGAGATAGAGCACACACTTCTGTTCATGATACTGTTTGTTATTAACTAAAACTAGTGGGAAATAACCGTTAATCAGCTACTTTTGACTTGATGAACTGAGATTACAACTCTTTAGCGTTAATTCACAGCGATTACTGACAGTCTCAGTGTATCTAATACATTATAAGCCATAGAAATAGTGATTTCAATGCGGAATGACAGCAACATTATAGAGAGAACACCATCTGGATTTTAGGCTTTTGCTGGATTTTTTTAAGGGCATGAAGCGATCTCTACCTACAATTAATCATTCCGTCAGTATGGAAGACACGTTCTTTTTAAACCTGAAACAGAGGATTATCTGATGTATATATATATATATATATATATATATATATATATATATATATATATATATATATATCGGTCAGCCATGGAGTATCGATATACTGTACGATGGAGAGTTATGTCGGAGAACTTATTACATTTTTATCTTAACTGAGAAAACAGAGTGGTCTGAACATTCCAGTCGAGACAGAACTGAATATGAACATCGTACAGGACAAGTTGTGAGAAAAAAAGTCTAGCAGACTTGCATACTTAATATCAACGTGATGCACTCAGGTGGGTTCGTGAATGATATGAGTTAGATCATAAGCAATTGAGAAATCGTGACAGAACCTCCCCACATAATCTGATAGTTTTGGGTGGAGTTACCATTCCACATTAGGAACATTGAAGTTTTACAGACGTGAATGTAAATCGAAGGATGAGCAAACAGAATGCAGTCAATTTTCTAAGATATGCTGTTTACTCCCAACAGTCGATTCAATGCCAGTTTCGCTTAGTAAGAATAAGTTTGGATTGATCTCCTGTAATTGAATTTAAACCTTTGAAAAGTTTGGAACGTAAACCCTTTATGTTGGAGAAATAAGCGTGGTTATTGGTGTCTACGTTGGATGAAGGAGTTCTGGGTTTAATCTTGTATTCTTTTTGAAGATGTATCATGGTGTTTTTTTTTGGATTTGTGGAATAGGTTGACAGACTTAATTGGAGAAGGACAGAGAGAGAATGTAAGGGAGAAAAAGATGCGAAAATATATTTTAAGACCATTATAAGGTAAAGCTGTAACAATTACTCACTAATATTGCATCGATTATCCCCACAAGAAGGTACTGCATGGTCCAGAATCCATTCATCACACGGCAATACAGCAGCGCCAGTACTTTGCACCTGCTAAGCGGACGGCCTCCTTCGTGCTTATCTGAGGTTTAATCCCACAAACGTTTACCATAGCACGCCTATTAGTAGCATGGTTACAAGGATAGGAATAGAAACAAATAATTTCCGAGATCTCTTAGGTGACTGTTCACGTAAAATATACAGCTGACCTCGAATACAGCTTTTTCTTCCCTTTTAATTGTTTCAGTTGTTAGATTAACTGCATTGCTTGTTCCCTTAGGTTGACAAGTTTTCTGATTTATTTAAAGTCTAGGTCCAAAACTATGTAAATTGCCTCCCAAAGAAAATTTTGTTTTCAGATAAGTAACATTCGTGCGTATATATTATTGCAATGCTTCTTACCCATCATTCTCGGATCAGTTAAAATCTGCAGTTGATCTGGGAGTTAATTGGAGTTCTATTATAAATAGGGGTAATAATTGACTTGGTAGGTTAAATCCTGTAATGGTGAAACGATTGTCCTTCAATTGAAAGCGTGTTCCTTTTCTTCCCAGGATTCTTATGGATGTCTCTACTCTCATTGTAAAGTTTACTTTATAAGTCCGTGGTCTTTCTTTCTCATCAAATCTTTTATTAAATCTATTGCACTTTTTCCTGCCGTAGAATCCGTTCCATCTATCGCGTTAACGATTTTCTTAAACTCGAGGGTAGTCTTTATCTCTAGAAATCTACTTTCAAACAATGTATGAAGTATTGGTTTATATGTGGCTGGTGAAATTGTATTTAATTGAAGGTTCTTGATTAAATGAAGAAATGGATCTGTAATTGGATTGGCAACACACTTTTCTCTTCACTTCAACTTCTCTCTAACACACGTTACGAATACTAGTATGCCTTCCTAAGAATTGCCTTCTTTATTGCTTGCTGCTTTTTATCTGTCTGTTTAATTCCTTGGTCTAGAGATCTGTATCAATTCCTTGTTTTAATACCTTATTGTTATGCAATTCCAGTAGCTTCTCTCTATGGACTGTAAGATGATAGAACTCTTCTGCATTGTCACTGTTTTTCTTCTGCATACATTCTTGGCCATTTCCAAATTAGGGGGAATAGTTATCTCCTGGTTCTGCAGTAATAAGCTTTCGTTCTGGTCAGTTTCTTGCATCGAGTAGCTTCATGACTTGTCACGAACAATTTTCATAAAAATAACTTCGAAGGTAAACACTCGTATTTCATGGTGTTTCGTTTTTATTAGGAATATATATTTTTATATTTTATTAGGTATATGTATTTCACTATTATATTTTTAGTAAAAACTGTTGGTGCATAGTTTTACTATTTCCTATTATTATTATTATTATTATTAGTAGTAGTAGTAGTAGTAGTAGTAGTAGTAGTAGTAGTAGTAGTAGTAAGAGATGTAGTACTAAAATATTTTTAAATGCTTCGTTCACATAGACGATATATTGAATACGTGATACGTGGAATTTTTCTGTACATAAAATGTACTGACTCAAGCTGTTATTTTAATAAATATAAGAAAATAATTGATGTGTACAAAAGAGTTGTAAAACACATTTCTACTTTAATACTAAATGTGTGAAACTGATTATTGCATACATTCTACAATGATTTTAACGCCTAATTGAAATTGATAGACGAGTTATGAATTAAGCATAATTAAAAGTTTCGCAGTATTTTACTCAAGTTTTTAGAGCAGACATATTTTAATTACTTCTGCTTGAGTAAGTGAATTATTTTCAATAATGTTTTAGTTGTTCAACAGAATCGCAAAAAAAAGAATATTAATTCTTTGTTAAACGTATTTTATACGCAAGTGCCTTGCATGCATATCGATCAAAGAATATAATGATAATTAGACACTTGGAAACTAAATACTACAGTAGAAAATACAGTAAATACTTAAACCTAACACGTTGATGAAAAGATATATATATATATATATATATATATATATATATATATATATATATATATATATATATATATATATATATATATATAATAGAACTGATGTCAGTGGGTTTTAAATGTTTCATAAATTCATAATAATTTTCTTTTAAATGCTAATAAAATATAGCGGTTCGTCTGTTTTAAATATTATAAATATTCCGTGATCGAAGTTACTTCATAAAAAGTCGGGTTATATTGTTGTATTAAAAATTGTTAAATAAAAGAAAGTCCTGTTTTGAGGAAAGAGCCGAATATTCCATAAATTAGTAACACATTAAACAGGATATACGTTTGATACCCCTGGGACCATAGGTTGTTCAATATATATATATATATATATATATATATATATATATATATATATATATATATATATATGTGTGTGTGTGTGTGGGTGTGTGTGTGTGTTTGTGGGTGTGTGTTTGTGGGTGTGTGTTTAATTTTGTTATTACTTAACCTTGGGGATTTTGCTTAAATAATTATAAGCTGTTTCAATCGAGAGGACAATTAGAGTATCCTGCCGATCTCATCAAATAATCAAAGCCAAAATAAATTAGAAGAAATATTTTTTTAAGATTAAAAATAAGCATATTTAAAAATATTATGTGTAGTTAGAGTTGGAATTAAAGATTAAGAATAGGAGGAAAGAAATTGAAATGAATTTAAAAAATAAATTAAAAAGAAGACATTAGATTATTTGTTTAGAAAAGGGGATTAGAAAGAGAGATTGAAATAGATAAATAACGAAACAGAGTGTGTCACACACGTGTCAGTAGAAGGCTACAGTGATTTGCGCGTGCCAACAAAGTTCTAAATTCTGTTAAACTTTCTGTGGTGTCCATTGAACTGTAGTGGTGGTTGAGGCCGATAGAGAAAAGGTACGTCCAGCTCAAAAAGTTAGAAAATAGATGCGTCCAATAAAAATGATAGGGGCAATCATTAATAATGATTTAATTAGTAAAAGTTGTCTAAGTAAACGGGAAGGTGTAATATATTTATTGGTTGTTATGTAATTATAGTTACGATAACGAGAGGTCGGTGCGAAAATTTGGATTCTTTAAACTCATGTTCGGAACAGTCAAGTTTAGTTCACGTAAGTTGAGTGATTTTAGTTAAGGAAAACTTTAGTAAGGTAAAGAAATAATGGGTATATAGATAATATTATAATTATTACTAATAGGATGAAGTATAGATAAAAATGTTATTTATTACTAATGGAATAAATATAGACAACTATTATTATTATTATTAGTAGTAGTAGTAGTAGTAGTAGTAGTAGTAGTATAGCTAATGGAATAAAATATAAATAAATATTATATTTTAATAAAAAATAACTATTATTATTATTATTACTAATGGAGTAAAAGATAACCATTATTTATTACTAACAAGATAAACAGTTATTATTATTATTATTATTATTATTATTATTATTATTATTATTATTATTATTATTATTATTATTATTACTACTACTAATGGAATAAAAGATAAACAACTATTATTTTATAATTATTACTGTTGTGTCTGTATCAATAACAACACGAACGCAGAAAGTAAAGGTAAAACAAATATATTAAGACGAAAAGATAATACATATTTACAAAGGTGCCGTTGTACTGCAGTTGGAAGATTGTCCGGCAGAGGGCGTGTTAAAGTCTTTCATGGAGCAACTGGCACATGCGTCTTGCCTATCCGGCGTTAGAACACAGTTCCCTGGTCTTGCTGACTTGATACTTTTATCTATATTTTTTGACCCACGTATGCTAATTAGTGGGCGTCTCCACAACACCCTCCTCCCAAGATTTGGAGTCGTGTAGATTTCAACATCTTTTCCTTTTGGGGTTCATTACCATTGGGTCTATAGCCTTTCTTTTCCTTCCCGATCTCCTCGGTTCGGACATGGTCTGTGGTGGTTCAATATTAAACGCTTCGTATCCTATATCAATTGGATCTTCCTGTTCCTCAGGTTTGTCCTGTTCGTTGTCCTTCCTATGCCGTTTTCTCAATTGATTTTGGTGTGTTTTGTGTATCCCTTTTGGACCTTTTATCATGTAGACCAAGTCGACGATACGTTTATCAACCGTACCCAACTCCCAATATGACATATTATTTTTAAAACATTTAAAATATACCTGATCACCAGGTTTAATCCTTTTACGTGATGTGTGTGTCGTTTTATATACGACTACTTGCTTTGGTATTAACTTATCAAATGCTGATTTTATTTTTCTCACAAACATTAATTCTGCTGGCCATAATTTCGACGGTGTATTTGGATTCTCAGTTATCCTCTATATTTGCAGGAACTGCTGTAATGCTTTATCCGTCGGTGTCCCTATCGATTTTCTAATGGCCCGCTTTATCGTATCTACTAACCTTTCCGCTAATCTATTTGATCTCGGATGGAACGGTGGTGTAGTTATATGGTTTACCTGAAACGATTCACAAAACTCCTTGAAAACACTTGAAGTAAATTGTGTTCCGTTATCTGTGACTACAATGTCTGGTACCCAAAAACGTGCAAATATTTAATGCAGAAAACTTATTGTGTTATCTGTCGTTGGGTTTTTGACCCGCTTTACTTCCAGCCATCTGGAAAAACTATCTACTATGATTAGGTAGTATTGTCCCTCGATCGGTCGAGCAAAGTCTAGATGAATGCGTGACCATGGATGGTCAGTTTTTTTCCATGGTTTATGAACTATCGGTGGTGCCTTACCGGCTAACGCACAACCTTTACATCTGTTTACTGTTAATGCAATATCCACATCCATATTACGCCAGTAAACATAACTCCTCATAAGTGTCTTCATCGTATTTATACCCGGGTGTCCTGTATGAAAATCATGTGATTTTTTCAGCAAGGTTTTCGGTACAACCACTCTTTCACTATATAAAAATGCCTCATTTCATAAGGAAAATATACTTTGCGTTTTTCCGTCATTTTCCCTTAATTTTTTCTTTATGTCTTTGATGACGTCGTCATTTTCAGCCTCCCTTTTTATATCGGTAAGCGTGACTGGTAATTCTCTTATTATATTCGCCACCCTGTTTTTTCCTCATAATTGGAACGTATAGCTGCAATTACTAACTCTTCAAAGGTGTCATCCCTTTTCGGTATAAGCCTTGACAATCCATCCGCATGACCTATTTTCCCGAACGTAGATGTTTTATTTGAAAATCATAATTTAGCAAGATCTTACCCCAACGGAGTAACCGATTTGCCGTATATACTGGTAAGTCCTTTTTGAGCCGAAAATAGTCACTAGAGGCTTGTGGTCTGTTTCCAGTATAAAATGTCTTCCGTACAGATAACGGTGGAATTTCGTCACCGCGAAAATAATGCTTAATGCGTCCTTTTCTATTTGGGAGTAAGCCTTCTCTGACGGTATTAGGGTCCTTGAAGCGTGCGCTATAGGTGACTTCGTTCCATCTGGCATGATATGCTGTATACATGCTCCTATACCATACGAGCCCGCGTCACTCGCAACAATTATTTGTAATTTTGGGTCGTAATAAGTTAAGGATAAATCTGACGTCAAAATCTTTGTAATTTCCTCAAATGAGTCTTGACATTCTTTTTTTCATATCCATGGTGTTTCTTTCTTTAATAATTCGTTTAGCGGAACTCTTAGGCCGTGCATGCCTTTGATAAATACTTGGTAATAGTTCGCGAGGCCTAAGAAGCTCTGTAAAGTCGTCACGTTATGTGGTGCTGGAATGTTCCTAATTGCTATCGCTCTTTCTGGATCAGGGTGTTGACCATCTTTACTTATTATTTGTCCTAAATACTTGATTTCGTCTAGACAAAACTCACATTTGTTTTCTTTCACCTTGAATCCGTACTCGTTTATTCTTGTGAACACTTGTTTTAAATGCTCTATATGTTCACTTATGGGCGCGCTCCTTATGATTATGGCATCCAGGTATGTACAAGCACAATCTAAACCGTTCAACATTGTGTCCATCGTTGCTGGAATATCGCCGGCGCGATTTTATTCCGAATTGTAATCGGTTATACTTGAATAACCCTTTGTGTGTGTTAATGCATAAAATCTCTGAGCATTTTTCTTCTATCGAAATTTGCAAATAGGCGTCGGACAAATCTTCTTTTGAAAAATGTTCCCACAATTTAGTTTGGCAAAAATCTCTTCCGGGCATGGTAAAGGGTAATGATGATCTTGTAGCATATTATTTAACCCGGTTGAAAAATCTCCGCGGACTCAGATTTGTTCCGATTTCTTCTTTATGTACACCGTAGGCGCTGCCCGAACGCTAGTTTCGATTTTCGATAAAATGCCCGTTCTTTCAAGTCTGTCTAATTCGCTATCTATTTTGTCTAATCCGACGAACGGCACGTTCCGTTTTTTTTTTAAATACTGGTGTTGCATCCTTTTTTAGCTCGAATGAAGCTTTAAATTTATTACATCTTCCCAGTTCCATAGTAAATATTTCTGAGAATTTGTTCTTAAGTTCATTTTTAATATTTTCTGACATTTTGGTGCAGCTGTTTATTTTTTTACAAAAAGCGTTCATCGGTTTATCCCAAAGGTTGAAATTTTCAATAAAATCTGTTCCCAATAAACTCTAGCTTTCTTTAATTACGAAGATTTTCAATTTCTTCGTCGTGCCATTTAAATTAATGGACAGGCCGACTTCTCCTTCGAATTTGATTTCGTCTCTTGTCACCGTTCTAGCACTCTTACTTGACTTTTTCAGAGTCGGTTTATCCAGTTTTTTCCAAGTGCTAACGGTTATTACCGACAAATATGCTCCAGAATCAAGTTGAAATTTTATTTTTTTGCCCAAAATATTAACCAACACATATTTTCGTAAATTGTATTTCTATTTGTCGTTTGTTCTCATTTGGTGTACTCTATATTTTGTTCTGCAACAAATAATCTTATGTCCGACTTTGTCGCAATGTAAGCATCTGCTAATTTTTTAGGGGCAATCCTTTCCCCAATGTTTTTCATCACATCTTCCGCAATTATTACTTGGTCCCGATTTTCTATAGTTCCTTTTACTTGAATCGTAATTTCGTTTTCTGTAATTAGAGTGTGAGTATTTATAACTCGCGTAATCTTTTGGATTTTGACGAGTCTCGCACTTTCGCCCTGCGTTTCTGCCAGGTTTTTTAATCTTCCTTATGTACGACACTTCTACTTCTTCTATATCTCTGGAGTCTTTTTAGTTATACTGCCTTTTGACAATCTTCTGCTAATTTTTGCAGTGGCAGACCTTGTTCTGTCTCTAATTTTGAGAGAACGCGTCTTCGGATCTCTGAATTTTTTGTAGAAACTATTCCCTGTGCAAAAATTAAACATTTGAAGTCGTCCACCGTAAGTTCCGATAATTTAAAATTGTCGCAGTGTTTATTCACTACTGACGCATATGTAAGGTGGTCCTGCTCCTCCGTTTTCTTAAGGTTCATACACGACCATCTCTTGTGAAAAAGAGACATGTTCGGTCCGAATAACTCCTTAAGATTTTTTACGGTCTCAGCGAAGTCTAACTGATTCGTTCTGGCAATATTAAATCAACAAATTTGCAATGTTCACGGGTACCAAGCTTTCGAAGTAATAAACTTACTTCCTTTGCGTTTGACCAGCTTTCGCAATCTGTTTCGAAAATATTTTATACCTCTTAAAGTATGCATCAAAAGTGATATATTCTTCTGGTAGGTACGGAAACACATCTATGCTATTCACAATTGTTGCGTTGGAAAAAATCGTATTGCTTTCCCGTCCAGAGTTAGTCGTTAATCTTTCCAACAAATATTTTTGACCAAGTTGCATTTGCTCTATACATTTAAAAAGCCGTTCATTGTCTTTCGTCTCTTTCTTGTTGTTCTTTTCTCTGTAATTCGTCTCTTTCTTGTAGTTCTTTTTTCTGTACTTCGTCTCTTTCTTGTTGACGCATTTGCATTTCCGCGAATAACTTGATAAGATCCTCCATTTTGTTTTTCAAATTAGTAAATCAGTCACTTTTACAATTTCCTTTCTTTAATAACTACGAACAACCGATTCCTTTTATGTTATTAATTATGTACAAGAAAGAAAGAAAAATCCCTTCTTAGCACACTGAGAAAAAATCACTTTTTCTTTCAAAACAGTCTACCTAATAAATCCACGGTATCCTAGCGAAACACTTTTTGTGCACTTTGCAGAAAGGGTTACTTTAACTTTCAAGTTTTTTTTTTCGTAGGCACTTTGAAATAAAGTGCTTACTGTATTTTGTTTTGTTTTTTTTAAGTGCCCCGAGTTTTGAATTTCCTTTTCAAGTAGTCACAAAAAAATCTTTGTGTTTTGCCAGTATCCAGCGCTTGAATATCGCAAACGACAATTTCGTAGTTGCTGCGTTTTAAACATTGAATTCCCGAGTGATTTTTTTTCTATCTTTGACGAGTAAGTTTTTCCCGAATATCACTGTTGAGTTTGATAGTGTATTTACTCACGCGTAAATCTTTTTTTCGAAATCCCGTCGCCACTGTTGTGTCTGTATCAATAACAACACGGACGCAGAAAGTAAAGGTAAAACAAATATATTAAGACGAAAAGATAATACTGAAGTTGGAAGATTGTCCGGCAGAGGACGTGTTAAAGTCTTTCATGGAGCAACCGGCACATGCGCCTTGCCTATCCGGCGTTCGAATACAGCTCCCTGGTCTTGCTGACTTGATACCTTTATCTATATCTTTTAACTCACGTATGTTAATTAGTGGGCGTCTCCACAACAATTACCATAGTTGAATAACCAAAATTATTATTGATAAAGCTGCTGTTATTGCGCACAGAAATCGCTATTTTCATTTTTTCGAACGTAATAGATATAATGGCTCTACGCCACCTTCAGGGCTGCAAGTACCGACTATAAAAGAGTAATACAGAACATAACATGAGAATCTTTTTTGCTCAGTCAGCTGAGCAACGGCTTGATTCCCACAATTTAGAGTCATATATAACAGTTTCTGCTCTATATCAATCATCATCGATGGATGATTGATATAGAGCAGAAACTGTTATATAATGCTGATGCAATTTACTACCTTGGTAACTTAGAGAATGATGCGCATTTCTTTTCTCTGCAACCTCTTTTCCACAGAATCGTTATGTTAATGGCAAGTGCTCGTCTGCGCTCAAATCTATGATACCCCCTATCTTTTTTGCCACAAATAGATTTCTCTAGCTTAAAGAATTATCAATAATTTCACCCACTCTTTATCTGTTCCTTAAACCTCAACGTAGATTCCATGAACAAAGCTTCTTTCTTAGAACTGAACAACTGTGGAAATCTGTTCCGTTTTTTCTGATTCCCAGCTGACAACAATATTGTCGTTTTCAAGTTCAACGTAAATAAATCATTGATGAGTTGTTCCCCTTAAATAATGCAATTTACTGAATTTCCACTACTAACGATTACTGCAATATTTTCTCATTGACTGCTGTACACTCACTAACATTTAACCCTGAATTGTTTTCGGCCTTTGATAAGTGGTGATTATTTGGAATAAAATCATCTCGACAACTTTCTGCGTGAGTAATGCTTTTAAAATGCTAAGCGATGTTCAAAGCGCTTTCAGAAAATCCATCACAAACAGAACAGAAGTTGTTTTTTAAATGCACTTGTTCTGCGTTGGCAAACGAGTGCTGATTCTGATGGAAGTCTCAATCTTTTATTATATTTGAGCCAAGATATTTTCATCTGATTTAAAAGCAAACAGCTGTAAGAACGTTATTGTCGGACTGATAATAATGAATCTTAATATACGGCTCTGAATTTGATATATTATTACGTATTTAAGGAGGGCAATCAATATTTTTCTTTTCTTTTCTAATCAATTATTTATTTATATGAAACAAATGAATGCGAACGCTTTCACCTATATGATGTCATTTTTAAGCGTTTTCTTTAATACTGTTGCCTTTGCAGATATAAAATATCTTCTAACGCATGAAAGTCCGTTGATATTCCAGTCGCAAATGGTCGAATAGACTGACTGTTATTTTTTTTTAATTTTTCTATGCAAACACTTGCGTGATAAATGTATGATTATTGTTCGAAATTCGAGACGCCTTAAAGGATTTATTACTCCATTATGTTACATGCACATAATAAATCATATATATATATATATATATATATATAAAGAGAGAGAGAGAGAGACGAAAAACGAAGAATCTAGAACACGGAGGTGTGTGTTCTGTTCAATAACTCGATTCGTAATCGTGGGTCTCATATACCAAGTTTTCGGCGTTCAACTAGGAAACCATATTTGATCCATCTATACATCTATTGAAATGGCGGTTAGTTGTCAAATAAAAGGGCCGGCACGAATTCAATTGAACAATTAACGCTATTTTTCTTTTATTGATGTATTTGGCAATTTGCTAAAATTAAAGGCTCTATACCGATATTCATTATAACGATATAAATCCCCAATGAATGTATAGAAACCATTGACTATTGGTTCCTATTCGATGTCTTTCATTATATCTATACAACCATATCTCCTAACAGATGATCCATCGCAACCAATTATAGCATTTGTCATATGGCATTTCCGTGGCATTACTCAACTTTCAAACAGTAAACATTCTAAGATGCCAATAAATCAAATTATTATATAATTTCGACTTAGAATGTTACTGAGGTAAAATTATAGATGACAAACAATTTAACAAGTGATGCTAAAAATCTAATTCCCAGTGGAATATATTCTTGACAAGATTGAAAACGCAGATCTCGTATTCCACAGTAATTATATACAGTTTATTATTAGATTAGAAAGAGCACCAAATTCATACGGATTATATGTCATTATTTTAGACCTATTAAACGTCTTCCAGAGAACTGGTTAATTAGTGGGTGGAAAAATTGCAAGGAAAACGTTCTCACGCGTGCAATTTGAAAAGATAGCATTAGTACCGCGTAATAGAAATTATATGATTAAGGGGTCCATGAAGAGTCAGATACTTACTATGTATAATTTATTGATTGTAGCGAAGTAATTCTATCTGTTTAGAAAATTTGTTTGACATTTTTTCATTACTACAGAAAATATACATAATCTCAGCTACTTGTATTTAACACACTGAGTATAAAACCATTTCTAATGTGTTATACCTACTGTGCGTTTGTTGGGCGTCGTTTTAAAGATGATTTTTGGTTTCCTAGCCTTTATCAGATTAATTGCAAACGAATATGTTGTTTATATTAAAAAAAAATGGCAGGGGCATCTGGAACTCTACAATGGCTTGTTTCGTTTCTTTTCGATTTTTTTTTTTTTGGAAATCTCTCAGTCGGCATCTGAGATCTTTAAAATTAAATGCGTGAGGTTTAGTTGAGTATCAGTCTGGTAGAGTGTATTTAAGTTTAATGGCTGATACCCTTCCGAACTATAAGCCCTTGTACCTCCTCGACGTAAATACCATCGAAAATTCTGAGAAGCAGCAATTCCTCCCTACACAGTAGCTATATGTAAGAAAGCCTTATACTCTAATACTTTCTTCCCCAGAACTGCTAGACATTGGAATTCTTCTTCCGGGTTCTTACTTCATCACCTGTAGTGACGTGCATAAATTTAAGTGTAATGAGAGCAGCCACGTTGCTGTGCAGCTCCTTACATAGTATCTTTTTTTTTCGTTTTACACAGAGGTCACCACTTATCAAGGCCCGGAAGCCACTCAGGGATGAGGGTTATTGACAGTACATTACGTTAGTGTGGAGATTTGATGTTTACTTAAGAGGGGCGGTTCATTAGGAATTTGTTAACGTTGGACTTGAACACATCCAAGTTGTAGTCCGGTGGGAAGCAGGCTGACAGAAGAGAGTTCCACAGGCGTGCAGTTCTAAGAAAGAAGCTTTGTTCATGGAATCCACGTTTTGATTTAGGTACATATTAAGTGTGGGGAAATTTTTCACAGTGGATTAAGCTAAACGGGTGTTTTTCGATAAAGATTGGTGAGGGGGGACCAGAGATTGGAGTTCAGACGAGCACCTGCCAAATAAGGATAAAACAAGGATAGGCACGCAACGTCTCTTCTGTGGGAGAGGGATTGCAGGGTAGAGAAAAGGGATTCCCCACTAAACCACGTAGTCTATTTTGTACTCTGTCAAGGCAGGATAAGCTATTTCTAGCAGCTCCTGACCAGATATGGATGCAGTGCTCCATCCTTGGACGTACTTGGCTATATAGATAAAGAATTGCCTCAGTAGTGAGATATCTTCTGGAGCGGTAGAAGGACCCCACCATCTTTCCAGCGACCTTGGCCACAGACTTGATGTACGTGTTCCATTTCAGATCAGGAGTAAAGTTCAAACCCAGAAGCTTGTCAAAACACGGGGCCTCTCCCAGACGAGAGCCATCCATCCCAATTGATGCCAGATGGGGATCAGAGCGTTGATAATGTAAGGATAGAAGTTTGGTTTTGGATGCATTAAAGGTAACCAGCCACCTCTTCCCCCACTGAACCACGCGCTCGAGATCAGGGGAGAGAGAATCAGAGAGAACTTTGACATTTACAGCCTTTGACGTGTTGCCGTAGATGGACGTGTCATCAGCATAGATGTCAACGAATGATTTAAGTACGTGTTTAGGGAGGTCATTGATGTAGATCAGGAAGAGAGTCGGACCCAGGATTGACCCCTGAGGGACTCCAGCATTAATACTGTGCGCCTCTGATTTTTGCCCATCGACCACTACTCTTATGAGCCTATCGGAGAGAAATGATTTAATTATTGAGAAAACATTTCCAGTTATACCGTAGCTGGAAATCTTGTGAAGTAGACCCTTATGCCATACCTTGTCGAAGGCCTTAGAAACGAAGTCTTTGTCAAGAGATTCACTAATCCTGTGAGATATAACCGTCAGCACATCTGCGGTAGATCTTTCAGAGCGGAAACCATATTGTGTGTCACTAAGAAGGTTATTCCTGCTGAGGTGGTTGACTATTTCTCTATTCAATATGGATTCCAGCAACTTACTCATAACACACAGGAGACTTATTGGTCTGTATTGAGAGAGAGATGATTATCACCTGAATTCTTAAATACAGGGAAAACTGATGAGGTCTTCCAGGGAGTCGGAAAGCACTTCTTCTTAAGGCAGCGCTTAAACAGTTTCGTAAGTATGGGAGCAAGTTCTGGTTTAAGCTTTTTTGACACTATAATTGGGATGCCGTCAGGGCCAGTTGATTTACTGGACTCAATGTTCTTTATTAGCTTGGCGACCTCATGCACGGATATTTGTATGTTACCTAGCGTGTTCTGTGTTATAGTAGGAAATATGGGGAGTTGATGGCCTTCGTCGCATACGGTAGAATTAGCTGCAAAGTTCTTTGCAAATCGTTTGGCCTTGTCTGATGCTGATGAGATGACCTCTGATCCATTGATAATAGTTGGGATAGAACGCAGACTTCTGTTCAGGATCCTCTTTCTTATTTGCCAAAACTGGTGGGAACCAAGCCCCTGATCAGCTACTTTGGATTTAACAGACTGGGCATATAGCTCTCTTGCATTTTTTATTACTCTTTTACAGTGGTTGCTGGCAGTCCTGAAAGCAGCTTAAGTCTCAGTGCATCTATTACGTTGGTAGCTATGGAAAAAGTGATTTCTGTGAGCGATAGCAGCAGCACATTCTGGGCAGAACCATGGCTGGCTGTTAGGTTTTTGTTGTAATTTTTTAGATGGTATGAATTCATCTATGCCTACAATTAACCATTCGGTCAGATCTGATACTATAGAGGACACTTCCTTTTTAAACATGCAGTGCAGAGGTAAATCAGATATGAATGTACGGAAGCTATCCCAGTTGTTGAAATTATTTCCCTGAAAATGAAAAAACCTACATCAAGTGGCATTATACTTGTTAGGGGTGAACATGTAATAAAATAACTCCTACTTATATATATATATATATATATATATATATATATATATATATATATATATATGTGTGTGTGTGTGTGTGTGTGTGTGTGTGTGGGTGTGGGTGTGTATGTGTGTGTGTGTGAGCGGGAGTTTGTTTGCTAAGAGCCGTTCGGTAAGGGCTCACTAATTTTATGTCCACAGGCAGCATAGCTAGATGTAGAAATAAAGAGAAACGTTTTACAAATTCGCATGAAAGCGTTAAAATAAAATTATAACATATAACCGAATGGCAATGCTGTTTTGTTTAGGTTGAGATATTTTCGGAAATAATTTATAATTAGGAGGAAACATTACAAAAAAGTAAGTTTATTCTTGGCTGTACGAGACGCACGTATAAAACCTATTCCTCTCCCAACCGCATACTAGGATAAAAGTTATAGAGAACTGTTTCACGCCCATATGTCTTTGTTTATGAAAGAACTGTGTTCGTCATTTGAAAAGAAACGTTTTCTGGTTACTGTTATATGAATTTTACATGCATGTACTTTGACTGGCCATTTTAATGTGTTAAACACACACACGCATAACGAATCAACGCCAGTGGGTATACGCAAACTAGACGACACTTTCTGTTTACCATAGTTAAGAGAATGACGTACATATTCTTCTAAATATTCTTGTGTATTAATATTCATATAAAAAAGGAATCTTTTTTTTTTATTTAAAAAGAAAACACAAGGTGGAATTACAGTCACTAGCTAAAGATCTAGCTAATTTTTAATTAATTTCCTATTAGTTTTTTTTTTCGGTTTTTTAGATGGAATGATCATCTTTTATAAATGTTCTTATAAGATGATCATTTTTAGCGAAAATTCATGCATGATACATCCTTGCGTAATATTTGCGTAAAAGGTTTATAGTAAACACAAAACTATTTCAGTAAATATTTATGTATGCATATATATTTTTGTTTAAAAAAATTTGCCTACCAAACACCTCCTACAGTTTTTGGTCTACAGACATGAAACTTTATATATAAGATATTTGAAACATGCGAAAATTCATATTTGGTTTTAAACTGGGAAAATCTGTACAAATGTGTAAAAATACAACATGAATGATATTTGTAGGTAAGGGTCGAACGACAGCATTACGAGTATGAATACATAACGTAGTAGCTATTTACTCATGCTTTAATTTTTAGCCTTACAGCAAATATGTTTTCATAGCTGAGGTATTAACGACAGAGGAAAAATAAATCGTAAGCTAAACGTTTTGCTTTCAGTTCTCGATGGTAACGCATGAGTTATTTTTAAAACTTTTAAAATCTTTACTATATATTGGATCCAATATAATCGAATATGTAAAAGGAAAAATGTATGTGTGTTTGTATGTCTAGGAAAAAAACGCGATACACTCTACGGATCCTTACAGATCGGTATCGTTTTTAAGCCCGATCCTTCGGACGTCAACTATCGGGCTTGTCTAAATCCATATTGCTTGTCAGTCAGAAGGTTAGCATCTGTAAGGTGCCGGACTAGAGCATAGTTAATTACGGTCTCAAATATTTTGGCGAAAAGTTGGAGGAGGCTAATGGAGCGATAATTTGATGGGTGAGTTCTTTCGCCAAAATTCTTGAATATTGGTACCACAGAAGCCGTTTTCCAACAGCCGGAAAGCATGATTCATTAAGGCATTTGTTGTAGAGTTTGGAGAGAACTGGAGCTACTTCAGCTGATCACTTTTTTAATAGCACAACTGGGATGAGATCAGGTCCACATGCTTTTGAAGTATCAGGGTTTTATGATAGCGTGTACCTGAGCAGGGGTGTTTTTAGATCGTCTAGCGTGGCGTCTGTCCGCAAAGGAAAGGCAGGCAGGAGATGGTTGGTAGAGTGTAGAGTTCGAGGCAACCCGGCTGGCAAGCATATTATCCTTATCGGTTGCTAAACAAACAACCTCGTGATTGTTGGTTAGCGGGGGAATTTTTCATTGCCCATTATTTACTACACTGTTGTAGATTTTCCAGAAGTCACGGTTTTCCTATAGGAGCCCACCATCTTTAATAAATTAATTACTAAATACTAGAAAAATATGCCAGGGCAGGATGCTATATATTTGCAATGGGGAGCAATGCATTGTATGATAAGATAAATGCAAATAGAACAGATAAAATATTACTATTTACATAAATGGAGAAAATAACCATGGCAAGATAGTACAAATAAGGAACAAGCATATCCTATGCCAACCTTAAATAAACAGGTAATATCGAAAAACTGGTGCTTCCTTAAAATGTAAAGATAAGAGAATCTATATTTTACCTTATGTATATTACCTTAAAAAAGAGGGATTTCTGACTAGAGCAGTCTTATGACAACATACTTGGCACAACATTATCAACTACTATTAAAAGATAATACAATTATATATTAAATGTGAAAATACTAGATTAAAATCGAATATCAATTTGCTAGATGCTTTTTATATAATTAATATATGCAAATATTATATATATACATATATACATATATATACATATATATATGCGTGTGTGTATGTGAGTTTGTATTTATTTCCCAGCTTTTCTTTTATTATAGAAATAAAACCTAATAATAAGAAAAAAAACCTTATTATAGAAATAAAACCTTTTGTTATTTACACAGTAACAATAGGTTGAAACTATTAAGAATTTATTTATTTAGATTTTGTGTAATGACAGTTTTAAAGTGCAAATAAAACTTCAAAAAGAAAACTTAAATCAAGTTCTCACATATTCTCAGAAGATGTAGAAATTAGCTCCAAGGCAAACTGCACAAAGATTTTAAGATGAAAATGTCAAGTACCGTCTGCAACTTAAGAAACTTCTCATTCACAAATTTCTGAAAAATAAAGATTTGAATTTTAAGTCAATCAACGTTTCATGTAAAATAAAAAAAAATATTGTTTTTTGCTTTTAATCACTCGTCTGGATTAAAGGATTGTCTAAATTATTGAAAATCTCATTAAGAATTTTTCTTTACGTAATTATATATATATATATATATATATATATATATATATATATATATATATATATATATATATGGGGGGTTATGTTACACAACACACAAACTATAGAATGCATGGCACAAAATAGCATTGGGTGTTTAATAAACAGAGTTGTTAATATACACATGGGTTATACAAATTTAATTATTCCTTTTTAGCATAAAACAATACTTTAAATATTTTAAGAAATAATGTGATGCTATCTAAATTAGAATTTGTGAAAAAGTATTTATACAAAATTAGCCTGGGTGCCCAGCGTTGCCCAGGTGTTTGGGGGTGTGTTTTAAGACAAAAAAAGTTGTAGTAGGCAGACAGGTTCGCACTAGTGATGCAAAGGCGGAAAAGGAAGTTTGTGCATGAGTGTTGCTTGAGCAAAGACAGGGAAAATTGCGAATTCGTACCGCGAAGGAGGAAGAGAAAGCAAAAAAATAAAACCGGGAGGCTTGACAATCGAAAAGAGGCGATGATTACCTTATAAAATATCGGCGAAAAAAAAAACGACCCATCCCTGTAGAAAAGTACCCAGTAGAGAGTGTGGGAATTTATGTTTTTCGCCAATTTTTCGATATTTGTTGTTGGAAAGGTCGAGCTTCTAAAATGCTACCGATCTGATAAAAATCCGTCTCTTCTGTCGAGTTTTTGCGGTGTATACATTCATACATACATTCATACATGCATTTTAACAGACAAATGTGATTTATATCATAGACTAGCCTGGATACCCGGTGTTACCCGGGTATTTGGATGTGTGTGTTGAGCAAAAAAAAGTGGTAGTAGGCAGGCTCCCAACAGTACTGCGAATGAGAAAAATAACGTAAAAAAAGTAACGTGTTTACCTTTGCGTCCAATGCCAAACCAAAAGGGCAATCAACAATTCCCCCACTAACCAACAATCACGAGGTTGTCTCCTCAGCAACCGACAAGGCTAACATGCTTGCCAGTCGGTTTGCCTCAAACTCCACACTGGACCCTTCCAACCACCCCCTACCTGACTTTCCTATGCGGACAGACGCCACACTAGACGATCTGAAAACCACCCCTGCTCAGGTGCATGCTATCATAAAAACCTTGACACCTCAAAAGCATGTGGACCCGATCTTATCCCAGCTGTGCTATTAAAAAAATGATCAGCCGAAGTAGCTCCAGTTCTCTCCAAACTCTACAACAAATGCCTTAATGAAGCTTGCTTTCCGGGCTGTTGGAAAACTGCTTCTGTTGTACCAGTATTCGAGAATTCTGGCGAAAGGACTGACCCATCAAATTATCGCCCCATTAGCCTCCTCCCACTTTTTGCCAAAATATTTGAGACCATAATTAACCATGTTCTAGTCCATTATCTTACAGATGCTAAACTACTGACAGACAAACAATATGGATTTAGACAAGCCCGTTCCACAGCAGACATGCTAACTGTGATCTCTGAACGTATATACCATTCACTGGACAAAGCGGGGGAGGGCAGAGCGGTAGCTCTAGATATATCTAAGGTTTTTGACAGGGTATGGCATGAGGGTCTCCTCAGTAAAATCAGATCATACGGTATCACTGGTAGAATACTTAACATAATTAAATCCTTCTTAGATAAGAGAAACATCCAGGTTGTCCTCGACGGTCGTACATCTAAACAATAAAATATAAATGCGGGGGTGCCCCAGGGTTCTATCCTTGGATCTCTATTGTTCCTGATATTCATAAATGACCTCCCCGACAACATTGCCTCTGAGATGGGTATATATGGTGATGACACTACACTCTATGGCAGGCACGACAGAAAGACGAATGAACACATTACTAAAGAAATGGCAGAAACACTAGAGGAAGACCTCCAATCTGTAGTGGAATGGGGACAAAAGTGGTTGGTCGCGTTCAATTCTGCCAAGACTAAACTAGTTTCATTCAATAATTACAAGAAACCCTCTCTACCACCCATAGCAATGGCCAACAACTCTTTATCTGAGAGTCCATCTTTCAAACTCCTTGGCCTAACGTTCACAGGAAACATGAGTTGGAACAATTACATTGAAGGCATTGCCAGGGCCGCTGCAAGAAAGGTGGGCTCTCTCTACCGTGCTAGAAAACTACTAACACCCGAAAGTATCCTGTACCTCTATAAGGCCACCATTCGCCCATGTATGGAGTAGTGCTGCCACATCTGGGCTGGTGCATCTGCTACTAGTCTCTCGCTCCTTGACAAGTTTCAAAAGAGAGTCGCAAACCTGATAGGCCCTGAACTGGCATCTAAGCTTCAGCCTCTGTCCCATCGACGAAATGTTGCATCCCTCTGCCTTTTAGTGGTCAATGCTCTGACGAACTGCAAGCACTTGTGCCCCCACGACGTGAGCACCCTCGACAAACCCGACAGGCTGCTAAATCCCACCCCCACACTGTAGAGATCCCTAGATGTAAAAGATCTTTTTACTCCAATAGTTTCTTCCCCAGAACCGCTAGACTCTGGAATTCCATTCCAGGTCCCTGCTTCCCCAACAGTACTGACGTGCAGAAGTTCAAGTGTAACGTGAACCGACACCTTGCTGCCCAAATCCCTACATAGTACCCCAGTAGTTGTTGCCCCTGATAGTAGCCCCTTACACCAAAGCGGCAATTTGCCTTGTTTGGGGTGAAAATGTAATTAAAAAAAAAAAGAGATAGATTTAAATTAAGTCTTGACAGTCGAAAAAAAGCGATGACTTTAGAAAACATCGGCGAAAAAAGCGACTCCTCCCTGTAGAAAAATGTCCAGTTGAAGGGAGGGAATTAATGTTTTGGCCAATTTTTCGAGATTTGTCGTCCGAAGGATCGAGCTTTAAAATGATACCAATCGCGTTAAAATCTATCGTCTCTTCCGAAAGTTTTTGCGAGACATATATATACATACACACGTTTAAACAGACAGGTGAGATGTGTACTATAGATTATGGAAGACTGTTCTCTCACATTACCTTCTAAAACGACTTAAACCTGAGCATTGGTTAATAGAGAAATACTCAATTTGACATACACAGTGATTTTAAAGAGATGATGACCAGATTAAGCCAGAGTATCAATAATAAATATGGATTTGGGCCATAAGGCTTGACAGTATTGCTTTTTATTGAAATTTCAACACCTTCCAGCATATTAATCTAAGACTGCCCGCATAAATAACCTCGATAAATAAATTATTGAAGTAGGATATCACATAGCCATGGTTTATGAAATAGCAATGGGTATTTAATTCTACAATAAGACCTGTTACATCTCATTTATGTCTAATCCAGTGTGAATTTAATAAAGACATATATACAATGACCAATGCAATTGCAATATAATTTGCAGCCGTATGGTTACACAAAAAGGTTAAAGAATGTTTACCGCAGTAACGTACACATATAAAGCATTAGAAAGTAATCACGCGTAAACAGAATGCAATAACGAAAAAATGTGTACGAGGAAAATATTCATTCGATGAAAAATAATTCCGATTTAAATACAGCATTTTCTCGTCCATTTCGTTTGAGGTTTTGTAATTTCTGTCATAAATTTGCGTTAGAATGTTCAATAGACCTTTGTATTAGATTAGGCATCCACTGTTCTGATTTACACCGTTTCTCTCTTTATTATAATCTGGTTAGGGAAGGAGGGTGAGAAAAACGATTAGCTTTGATCCGAGGTTAAATCGATGTTTCGGGCATTGGAAAGCCACTGTTTTCAAAGACTAGGAACAGGAATCCCTTGGTAACATAATTTAATGTTTCTCTAGTTGGATGATTTGAAATCAGATATTTTTCAATATGAGCTAAATCACGACACCTTATCCATTATCTGTTAACAAGACTTATGTGCTGAAAGTTAGCATCAACCCCAGCTCATGCAGTAGTGTAGAATATTTACTATAGCTAAGAGACGGCAGAATACCACAGGGCCACAAGTGATTTAATAGATGGGTAAGCGGTGTCGATATCGGATTTGTATATTTATCTAAGACGAGTATCTACTATTATATTTATTATATTAATCACACTCTCCATCTTTAATGTTACATATAAGGGAATCGCCCAGCCAGTAGATATGTAAGGTTAAGGTTGTATTGCCGTGTTCATATAATTGTTTCTACGTATCTCTAATGTATATAAGGTATATGTGTCTGTAATCGATGCTAGCTTATCGTCTAGTGGTTAGAATTATAAGTACATTTGCCTTTTCTTTGTATATATGTTGTCTGTACGTGTCGATCTGTTAGGTGTATATTTAAAAGTATTTCTATATGTGTTTGGATGTTTTCACATATTCATGACAATAACGAACAGGACAATAACGGACAATCTTTTACAATGAGGAGTAACACGCTTGTCGGTTATACACCCGACAGGTTACTTACATTATGCATTGTCTCCGTCTCCTCTGGCAGCGGGCAGCTGTAATGCTAGCATCCTCTTCCAAATGAATCACTAAAAACACTGTTCTCATTTCCAGATGTGTATTTCCAAACGTTCCACGTCTCGAAATTTACAACTCTTAATCTTCTTCCTTGCATTTTACTTAGTTGTTCCGTAGATGCTTTCATCGGTTCACAGAGGCAACCCCTGTCTGCGTACTTTGCAGTGGATTGCTAACTACAAACCCATCTGTTCTATCTCCCCTAACGTATAATAATTCTGAGTTCTTCCTACTTACGTGTCTTTTACGTAAGCCGGATGAACAATATAGTTTGTCACGTAAGCCACACTCTTGTTTACTAAATACAAACTCTAAACTAGATTTGGTAATTTTTTCCTCTAATTATAAATTTTTTACCTGAGCAAAAATATCCCTGTTAAATATTAAACATAAATAATTTAACTAATATTCTTTTCTTTAAAAAAACTTTTTTAAATATCTTTTTTATCCTAAATAATTTAACAATTAATCAGAGTAATCGCCTGGCTCTTGTGATTGCCCGCCACAATATAACAGAGATACTACTCTGTGATCATAGCCAAAGGGCATTTACATTACAGTTTTACATGTAAGATTTCCTTGCTTTAAATTGAAAGTAGAGTCGGTGAGTAACGAAATGAACAAAATCTTCAAGAATGATACAATAGGGGTGTGGAAACCACAACATATATCACAGACGAAAAAAGTCCACTCGATATAAAATAAGAGGCATTCAGGGATTCCATTCTCCACTCAAACTGAAACACATCAATAAGCGGAGTAAGTTTTTTTAATGGATACATTTATATTTGAAATTGCCTTAACATTCAAAACTGACTATTCTGTTGAGCAACTGCTCCGAAATACATTTTAAAGTTTAAGTAATACCTATTGAGCTTCTCAAATTGATGATCTGGCTTCAGAGGCCAACTGTTTCATTTCGACGAGATCTTTCTAGATTCTGAGAACATATGTGTAAGATAAAGAGGATTATATGAATGAAACCGACTTCATTGGTGAATGTAACCGGACTATCATACCTACTGGCTATGAAATAGTTTTCATAGTGTTTGTATCAAAGCAAAATAGCGACCATGAAATGTATTGTTTTACTATGTAAAATAGCAAGAGTTATTTGCAAGTTACGTCAGTACACTGGCTGCCTATGTCTTTCTTTACTATTAGTCAGATTGCGATTTTATATTCAATTATAACTAGGTATAAGGGTAATGGAAATAATTATGCTTACAGGGCATACTTACGTTTTCCGGGATTTCAAAATCATTAATCGTTTTAACAAGAATATCAAAATAGTATGAAAATCTAAGCCAAAACGGTCAAAGAAATTATCAATCACATTCGAGGAAAAAAAATGCAAAGTCAAAGTACATTAAGTTATCATTGAAAATAGATAAGAATCACCAGCCGGCAAAATGAAATATCAAATCAGTATTTTTGTTGAGTTACGGCGAGTGTTTATGATAGCAACCTCATTAGACAATACTCATAGAAAATATTACAGAATAAGTAGAAGTAAAGCTATCATGAAATGTATGCCATTACCTTAAAATCTACCTGAAATCTTATATTGTTAATGCTGTTCAATTACAGCAATAGACGCACAGAAAAAAAAAACATTGACTCTAACCGTGTACATAATTAATATGGCCACGATTACCGATTTACTATGCTACATCAGTTAATTAGATGCTTTATCCAACAGTGTTAAACTTTTCTTAATTTCAGGAACATACCGAATTTGTGAACATTTCCTTAATCTATATAAATAAAAGCGTAGACGTATGTGTGTGTAAATATTTAACAGGTAAACTATTAAACTACTGGTCACATAGCACGAAAATTCTCAAGAAATAATATTCTTGCACCAAGGGTGGTTTATAGCGAATAATATCTTTGCTTACATGCATGTATATCACATCCAAACATCGGCAAATTTACATATAAAATGTTCATAAAAAATTAGCCGACATTTTGTTTTGTATGCGCACGCGCGTACTTTCGTGTTTTTTTTTAAAGGCTGAAACGTTCGGTTCTTTTTAAGTTCAATTCTATCTAATGACACAAACTCATCTTTTCATTTCATCTTTTATGTTTTTGTATAAAAAAAACGAAAACATATGTGCATTTTATTTGCGGTTTTAAATTTGTAACTATGAAAACAAACCTATAAATCTTTTTTCATGATCTCATATTTTCTTAATTTCATACATTATTTTAAGACGGGGGAGGGGGTCAATTCGAGTCAAAACCATTATGATCCCTCAGTAGAAATAGACAGTAGGAATTACAAGGTGAGTGCAATAAACTCAAATCAGTTTGAGCCAAAATATTCTGTATCACATAAGGATGCTGAAGACTCATCGGTAGCACACGAGCGTCCTACATTATCCGGTTTAGATGTATATAAGGAACAGAAAGCAGATTGGGAGATGGTAGATTTAAAGATGCGAATGAAAAACGGTAACGCGTTCAAGATGGAACGGAAAACGTGCATAATAATGGACGATATGTTATATTATTGTCGCAACCCGACGACGAACCAAGGCTATATATTTCGTCGCATCAAAAAGAAACGGTGTTAGTTCAATACCACGATGAGAATTTCCACATAGGGGTGGAAGAAAACGTTTCACGCTATTAAGCAAAATATTTATGGCCTCGTTTAAACACATAAACGAATACATAAGTAAATGTATTCCGTGCCAGACTGGAGATTTGAGGAAACAGCAACCTGAAATGCAGGAGAGCGATTTGCCTCCTTTTCCTTTCGCTAAACTAGCGTTAGATGTTTCTGGGCCTTACCAAAAAATTCTATCAGGCAACCAATACATAGTGACTTTTATAAATATGCACAGTGGTTGGCCAGAGGCTTTTGCGGTTCTGAATAAGAAGGCAGAAACAGTGATACATCTGTTGATTGACGAGGTTTTTCCCAGATTCGGGCACCACTGCAGCTTTTAACGGATAATGGGCCTGAGAACATAAAATAATGAAAAAGGCATTAGAGGACCTCAACGTGCATCATGTGACCACATCGTTCTATCATACCCAGAGTAACGGCAAAGTTGAAAAGTTCCACAGAACGATACATGACGTCCTAGCGAAGAACATCGGGGGCAATGAACAGTCGTGGGGCATATACATGAATAAAATGGTAGCGGCTGTCAGGTTCCATGTAAGCGAAACGACGAAATTTTCACCCTATTATTTATTCTATAATAGAGGTGTTGTTCTGCCCTTGGATAGTATTCTAAGACCCCGTAGAGTATACTATGGGGATGAGAATCACAAAATAGCTCTACAGGAAATGCATCGGACCTTCACTTTAGTAAGGAGTAATGTAAAAAGGCTAGGAAAAAATGATAGATAGATCTAAGAAGAAAACAAAAGCCGTCGAATTTAAGGTTGGTAATTTGATGTATTATAAAAACCACCAAAAGCGAGGAAAGCTACATGTACGATGAAAACTACGCTACGTAGTGATAGAAAAGATTTGTCCGGTCTCATATAGGAATCAATTACCGCGCTCTGTAACGAAGCCGCATGAAAAACATCTCAGGGCAGCGTCTATCGAGGAGTGGGAGATTCCCACTACAGAGAGGCCGTAAAAAAAGCTGCATTGTCTGTTCCACAGGAATCTAGTGATTCAGACAGCGAATCTGCCACAGATGAAGCTGATTATACAATGCAGAAGAGTCGTCATCAACGGGAGGGGTCGGATGAGAAATCTGACGTACCGTTGATGGAACGAAAAATCGTGACACGGAGCATGATGGCGGAACGTGCAACGAATATAGACGACATCAGCGGTTCGTATACATCATATGCAGTGCACGAAAATATGAATAAGGACCAACCTATCATAAATAGAATTAGTACGAGATTTGGTAGCGGGGAGAAAGAACAGGGAATTGTTTAGGATGTGTTAGTCAAATACCCTGTATTTAGGTAAATTAAGTAAACTGTGAATATCGTCATATTCAATAAAAAGAAAAATTGAAGATCCCTTATCTCCATAGTTCAAGCAACTGACGTCTTACGAAAAGATAGAGCTGCTTTCAATTTCAAAACAGTAATTGGAATGTAAAGTTAACAATTAAGTAACTTGAGCAGAAGCAAACATAGTCTATCAGACGTCGGCTGCCCCAATGTCAATTTTTTAAATTGAGGTGAAAATACCACCCATGCTATTTGAAAAAGAAACAAACACATACATTGAGAGAGACCCCGTGTGTGTGAGTGTGAGTGTGAGTGCGTGTGTATGTGCGTGTCTGATGGATTTATATTAAAAATGTTAAATTATGCCCCAGGAAAAAAAGAAAGAAAAGGAATTGAAAAATAAACAATTAAATGCATTAAACAGTAGTGGACAAGAAAAAAAACAGTTAAAATGATTTATTGTAGGACAGAAAAGACGTCGTTGAAAAAAAAAACAATAGTAAAGAAATTTGAAAAAAAGGAAATATGCATGAAATCTAGAATTATGAAAAAAATGTATTATATGTATATATAAGTATTTTGTTTGGTAGAAGGGGATGAATGTTATGGAGAGCCATACGAAAATGGACAACTTAATCCCCGGGCTTGTGATGATCTGGGTTCATGACGCAAATCGTTTATGGGTCAGGCTGAGCAGGGTGCAAATGAAATCGTGTTCGGGCCGACAAAAATGGACAATGGAATACCGGAATTATAGTGACCGGGATCTATGACATAAATCAGTCGTGGGTCATACCAAAGTAAACACTCGGGCAGATCAAAATCCCGACCATTGACGTCAACTTGTTTATGGGTGTCCATGTCGAAATACTTCCATAAAAGCGAAATGATAAACAAAGCCGGGAAGAGACAGAGAGACACACCCAGACGACAGCCGAGGAACAGACTGTCCCATTTCACAACATCCTCTATCAACAACCCCCTCCGTGGCGCAATTGTGTTGAATCGAGAAAATCTTGTTTCTTGTCATTGAATGCCATTCCCCTTCTCCCGACACATCCCACCCCTCAAAACTGGGCACTTGGGAGTGCTTGAGTACCACACATGCCTGTGCGATTAGATTGGGGTGATCTTCTGATGGGCTGAGGGTACCGGATTGACAGTTCTTGGCTTCTGTTTCCGACTCGTAGTCCAGGAGCCTTAACTCTTTGGTAGCGCTTAGAGCGGATGCTCCATCAACAGTTGTATAATATCGGGATGTTTGTAGTGCCATGTCACGCATAGAAAGGGACCCTACACTCATCTCCGATGGGCTTTCCTTAGGCCACAGTCCTAGTTGAAGAAAGGTCAGCTAATGGTCTACTTTTGTTGCATGTCTGATACCCTGCATAACCTCTAGTTCAGTCCCCCTTCACCTACCTGAAACTCTTTAAAAACATGATGACAGTACAATAATAAAATAAGCTTAACCAGACCTACGGACAAACAAATCAAACTTGCCTCCTCCCTTGAGGCTTACATTCGCTAACATCCGTGGGCTTAGAATTAATTTAGCTGATGTTGAAGCAATTCTTGTAACAGATACCACGGATATCTTTGAACTCAGCGAGACTAACCTACACTCCTCAATCCACTCTAACTACTTTAACATGCCTAGATATCTCCCACTCTGCTGTAAGGATTCTGACAGACATATACACGGACTTCGAGTCTATATTTGTAACACCCTCTCCCTGACTAGAGAAACAAACCTAGAAATGGACGATCAAGCCTTTATGTGCTGTAGACTAAACATACAACACAAGCATTAGCTACTTTTATTATCTCTACCGCTCTCCCTCGACCCAGGACTGCACCATAATAAACAAAGTCTCTGACAGCATAGACACAGAACTCTCCCTCGACACTAGCGCTCAAGTACATGTATTTGGTGACTTTAATGTTCACCACAAAAACTGGCTTAGATTTTCTACTCACACAGATGCAGCGGGCAGCACAACACATAGTTTTGCTATATCTCACTCCCTATCACAAATGGTTACGTTTCCAACCCGTTTTCCTGACCAGCAAGAACAACATGCATCACTTCTAGATCGGTTTCTGACTACAGTTTCCGAGGAGTGTACAACAAGTGCTGACAGCCCACTTGAGAAAGCTGACCATGCAGTGATAATGGTAGAAATCGCCCTAAATACTACACCCAAAACTGAAGGGTCAGTGCTCAGAACAACGAGATATTAAAAGGCTGACTGGGAAGCCATCAGAGATCTTATCAGAGATGCCCGATGGGGAAATATTTTTTTCTCTTCCTGCTGAACAGTGCGCAAATGAGGCCACTGAATGGTTCAAAACAGCGATGGAAACATATATTCCCATGCGGAAATTTTGTAGCAAGCCCCACTCTCCCCAATGGTTTACATCGACTTGCGCAACTGCCATTGCTCAAAGGCAGCATGCATACCGCAGATTAAACATATGTCTAGTTCAAACAAACAGAAGTATATAGAAGCTAGAAGTAACGTTAAGAAAGAAATAGCCACAGCTGAGAGAATTTACTGAAACAACTAAAAAACGCATCGAAGCACAGAAATTAGGAAATCGTGACTTCTGGAAAATCTACAACGGTGTAGTAAACAATGGGCAATCAACAATTCCACCAAGAACCAAACAATCGCGAAGTTGTTTTCTCAGCAACCAACAAGGATAATATGCTTGCCAGCCGGTTTGCTTCGAACTCCAAACTGAACCCTTCCAACCACCCCCTGCTTGACTTACCTTTGCAGACAGACGCCACGCTAGACGATCTAAAATCACCCCTGCTCAGGTACATTCTATCATACAAAACCTTGACACTTCAAAAACATGTGGACCCGATCTCATCCCAGCTGTGCTATTAAAAAAGTGCTCAGCCGAAGTAGCTCCAGTTCTCTCCAAACTCTACAACAAATGCTTTAATTAATCATGTGTTCCGGGCTGTTGGAAAACTGCTTCTGTGGTACCAGTATTCAAGAATTCTGGCGAAAGAAATGACCCATCAAATTATCGCCCCATTAGCCTCCTCCCACTTTTCGCCAAAATATTTAGACCATAATTAACCATGCTCTAGTCCGGCACCTTACAGAGGCTAAACTTCTGGCTGATTATGAAAAATATTTGTCGAAATGAGTAACATATCCAAGAATCCTGAAAAATGATGAAATGTGAATAAACGATTGATGTGTTTTTGATGAAATAAATAATTTATACAATATATCAAAGTTATTTTTGTACGCGAGGGGTGGTAATATAGGTTAAAATTATGAAAAATGACTGTCGAAATTAGTAACATATCCAGGAATTATGAAAAATCGTGTAAGGCTAATTTATTCATTGGTGAGTTTGTAATAAAATAAAAGACCCAGAAAATATATGAAAGTTATTTTTGTCGTAATGGATAAAGCGATAATGCATGTTACGATTATAAAAAATAATTTCCAAAATCAGTAATGTATCCAAGAATTATGTAAAATGATTAAATGTGAGTTGGTGTGTTCGTAATTAAATAATCGGCCTATACAATATATATAAGTTGTGATTTTCGTAAGGGATTGACAGAATTTGGGTTAAAATTACGAAAAATTATTGTCGAAATTAGTTACTTACCCAAGAATTATGACACATGATGAAATGTGAGTTAATTGAGTGGTGTGTTTGTAATGAAATAATCGGCCCAGACAATATATCAAAGTTATTATTTTAGAAGTGGTAGGCGATAACATAAGACAATACATCAAAGTTATTTTTTCCATAACGGAGGGACAATAATTCGGGGTGACGTTATAAAAAATGATTGTAGAAATTAGTAACATATCATAGAATTTCGAAAAATTATGAAATGATAATTGATCGGTCTGTTTATAATGAAATAATCGGCCCAGACAATATATCGAAGTTATTATTTTAGTTAGGGGTATGTGATAACGTGGATTACAAATATCAAAAATGATTATGGAAATAAGTAACATATCCAGGAATTATGACGAAAAAATCGATTGATGTGGTTGTAATGAAATAAACAACCCAGATAATATATCAAAGTTATTATTTTCATAAGGGGGCATAATGTGGGTTAAAATTATACAAAATGATTGTCGAAATTAGTAACATATCTAAGAATTATGAAAAATGATGAAATGTAAGTTGATCGATTGGTGCGTTTGTAATGAATTAATCGGCACAGACTATATATTGAAGTTATTATTTTCGTAAGGTGGGGTGCGAAAATTTTGATTAAAATTATGAAAAATGATTGTCGAACTTAGTAACATCTCCATGAATTATGAAAAATGATGAAATGTGAGTTAATTGATTGGTGTGTTTGTAATGAAATAATAAACCCAGACAACACATCAACGTTATTATTTTTCGTAATAGAGGTAGGCGATAATATTGGTTAAAATGTTAAAAAATGATTGTCGAAATTAGTTACATATCCAAGAATTTATAACAACAATTCAATATGAGTTAATTGATTGGTCTGTTTGTAATGAAATAATAAGTCCAGTCAATTTATCAGTTTCTGTAGGTGATCAACAATATTTTTCTGATTTTTCAATGTTAACTTCTGGGAATGGCGTCACATTATGATTATGCTGCTTGTTTACGTACTTTGGAATTCTCTATGAATTAACAAACCGTCACTTTTGGGGTGGGGCTGGAGAGAGTAATGTCCATTTTTGGCTGGTGCAATCTCTCAGAATGTCATAATCCAAAAATATTGAATAACTATGGAACCATATTCCGGAAATGACATCGTTTCTCTTACTAATGTGTTGTTGGAGGTGCTAGTAGTAAGGGGGAGAACTACATTAATATTGAAAATTGTGATAAAGTAAAAGTTGTCGAATGATCATTCGCATCAGTGTATTTATGTAATTATTTTTTAAAAAAACCTGCTAAGTTATGGTCAAGAAATGATATCATTTCACTTTAAATGATGCTGTCAGTAGTAGGGAGGGAAAGAACACAGACATGTGGAATTTTGTAGTGAAGCAAGGGTTGCCTAATCACAAAGCTTCTCAACATATTTGTGTATTTGTTTATAAAGCCGGCTGAGTAATCTTCTGAAAATGTATTTTTTCTAAACAGTTTTGATTGTCAGTAGTGGGGAAAAATGAAACAAAGTAATGTGGGATTTGATAATGGAGCAAGGGTTGTCTAATCACTTAACTTTGTCAATGTATTTATGCATTTATTTTAAAATCCTGCTAAGTTATCTTCCAAAAAATGACAATTTTTCTTACAATAATAGTGCTAACAGTGGGCAGGAAAGAAACGCAGTAATGTCGAAATTTATGATGAAGCAAGGATTGAGAACTCATTAACCAACATAATGTATTTATGTATTAATTTGGAAATCCTAATGATTCATCTTCTAAAACTTATTTCAATTTTCTTAAAATAATGGTAGCCTTGGTGGAAAGAGAAATTATTTCATATATGTTGTACAATACCTTTTGATAGTATGTTAAATTGGTTCATATATGTATATAAATTACCCCTCCGAAGGTATATTTTAATGTGTTGTAAATTACCTGTCCCCAAAAGGTAAACATTTCATATACATTCTGTAAATTACCTGTCCTAGGGAGGTTACAATTATTTAATATGTGTTATAGCCGTCCGAATATTCTTTTGCCCGGAATAGCAAATGAGATATACACATTAAAAATTACCCACTCCAAAGAATAACAATTATATTCAAAATCAACTTCAATTTTCTCATTTTTATATGGTCCCGAGCAACGTCGGGTATCCCAACTAGTATACAATAAAATAATTTTAATTTTAGTAGATAATATCAGATTAGTAAATATACAATCGCTATACGACACAGGACAAAGTAGTGTGCATTGAAAAATAAAAATGAAGTGTGATGAAATAGGAATTGTATAGGGTATATCCAAATTCTATCAAATTTAATATCGTATGCTGAACATGATTTTTTTTAAATAGACTAAATACAATATATTTGATCTGACAATATTTGTTGAGCAAAGTAAAATATGTATTTCAACTTAATCATTTAAGTAGAAACATGTTGTTTGTGTTCTGTTGATTGATCGATCCATTATTCTAATCTTCGGTGTTATTAGCACAAGGTTTCTCTCTCTGCAACCTACGACCTTATTCGAGTATTGAAAACATGCTTCCTTTTCTCTGCTTAAAAAAGGGGTTGCTATGCATTACAAGAATTCGAACCGTGGGTTTTAAGTTGGGTCCGTTAATCATAAGAAAAGTACAATCTTCAGTGTTCACTAAGATATTTTTAAAGGCTTACCTTTGTCTCAAGTATTCGAGGTATCTATACTATTTTTTATAATAGTGAAAAAATGTTTTACAAGACAGAGGATCGATGCCCAAGTGTATTTTTTTTAAATACAAAGCAAGGGACAATTCTAAGGGAGGAAATGTTTTCATGAAGTTCCTTCCTAGGGCTGGGTATATGTCTTGTTTCTTCTTTTTCTGTGATTGTGTGATTAGGGGCGTCCAAATGCAAATTAGTTCTATACTGGTACGGCTAACGATGTTGTTACTTCCTATAATATGTGCCGCCTCGTTAACTTTTCTGATCCGCCATCTTTCTTCTGTTTCCAGTATTTTGACATCATCCAACATTGAGGAGTGGTTACTCTCTTCAATCCACACATGCAGGTTTCGGCGACCGAAACGCTGTGCTAATAACACGCAAGATGAGAATAATAGTCCAATTAATTAATATAACGCAAGCAGCCACATCTCATCTAAAAAAATTCAGAATTTCATTAGAAGCAGGTTATGGAAAGAAAGCATTGTTTTAAATATAGAGTGTAAGCATGACCATCGTCATAGATGGCCTGCCAGCCGAAAACTGACGTCGTCGCCATAGATCATAGCAAGCAAAATAAGTGGAACACAGACTGTCGATAATGAGCAGACATTTTTTACAGAAAGCGTTATAAAACTTCAAAATTGGATTAAAAAAGATAAACATGATATTTGTACTGAAACACACCCAATATTAATAATAAAAATATTAACAATAAAAAACGAATTCGAAGGGAGAAAAGTTGTTAAAAAATGTAAGAAGAAAATGAATAAGATTTGATTTGTATGACACTGAAGTTTATTAAATAGAAATACATAAAAATGAATAATAAATATTTTTAAATCAAAAAAATAATATTTTAAAAATCACAACTGAAATACAAACAATAAATTAGTTTAACTGAAATACGAACAATAAATTAGTTTAACTGAAAAACAAACGATAAATTAGTTTAACTGAAAAACGAAGAATGAATTATTTTAACTGAAAAACGAACCATAAATTAGTTTAACTGAAAAATGAACAATAAATTGTTTTAACTGAATAACAAACAATTAGTTTAACTGAATAACAAACAATTAGTTTAACTGAATAACAAACAATAAGTTAACAATAAATTCAAACAAATGTTAGTATAAACAAAGTTACTAAGACAGAAATATTTCAAACATTGAATATTAAAACTTTTTTAAAAATCTGTTGTAGAATTTAATTAAAAGTTTGAAATTTTCTTTTTCTGATATTTTTTTACTAATATTGCCATTCTCTTTAAAATATTTAAATGATTAATCTTGCACTAATAGCAAAAATGATAAGATTAATTTTAATAAAGAACTTATATTGGAAGTTTTCATTTCCTGTTCTTCGATGTCCATTTTCTCATGTTTTCCGTCAAAATCTGCAGACTATTTTCCTCTGTTTCATGTTTAGTAATTCTATACTCCCCTATAGCACTCATTTCCACATCACTACAGAATACTCTAACGGGCAAGTCCGGTTCAATCACCATAGACATTTTTATTTTGGGGCATGGGCAATATAATGATAGTATTGTCTTGCCTAATAGAAGTCTAATAATTTGTTCTATAAACGTTACATTTTTTTCTAGATGATCAATATTATGGAAAGTTTTACGTTTCCGTAACTCTAACTCGTCAGCAACACTTTCATATAATGCACGCTTAAGAGCAGAATTTTCTAAACTCATTTTCTTTTTCATTAGGAGACTCTCTAAAAGTGGTTGATGACGATAAATAGGAGGGACAGTTTGGTAATATTCGAGGAATAGCAGTATCCTTAAGGTAGGGATTTTGTTTTAATTTAACACTACGTGTCTTTCCAGTCCTTTCATCAAATGCTGATGCATCTCGCTGTATGTCTTCAGGTCAAAAATGAAGTTCACATACCTAAAGAAATAATTTAAAAGACAATCGTACCATGTTTGACTTAATACAAAAAAGAAGAAAATCACATGACAAAAAAACGATAAAATAAAAAAATAAGGTAAATGTGCAGAATTAGTTCACCCTCGAAAAGTCCTTTTAAATTACCACTTTTAGAGGTTTTCGGGGGTGCTGAAAACGAAAATAACGTTTAAACCTACAGCAAACTAGTAATTTCCAAGATATAAAGAGATGTTAGTTAAAAAGGGGGAGGATAACTTAACCTAAAACGACCACCCACTTTACGGCCATTTTTTTCATGTGCAACGAGCAATTTTTTTAAATTAAATTTTCGCCTACAACAAGGCGAAGTGTCCCTTTGATGTAAGAATGAACACAACTAAACGTAAAATGAGCACCTACCACGACGAAAAAATTCTGTTTACCCTTTTTGAAAGGGGGTGCTTATTTTACATTAAACTATGTTCATTGTACGTTGACTCCCAACCCCCAACATAAAGATGGCAATACTCATTTTTCTTCGCTTTTATTTGTTCAAAATAAAGCGCCCTAAAAAAAGAAAACGATGCCATAGAAAAATGATCCCCCATTTTTTAAAACTAACATTTCTTTATATCTCGGAAACTACTCGTTTGCCGTAATTTTAAACGTTATTTTCGTTTACAGCCCCACTAGCAGTATCATAATTTGGGGTAATTATTGTCAACCCTAACACAAAATGCGAAAAACATATAAAAAAGTCGTAATTTCTACGTGTAAAGTGGGTTGTTTATTTTCTTTATGGAATATACTTCCAAAATAAACTATGAAAATTGTTTAAAACATAATAGAAATATTATTTTTTATTGCCGGCATTTTGAAAACACTTCTTAAAAAATAGAAAATAAGATTTCTATTGTTTTTTTAAACAATTTTAATAGTTAATTTTGGAAGTATATTCTAAAAAATTCTGACACCTACAGGGCCACGACATTTACCACAAATAATTATTAATAAGATTTTGGGAAAACTAAAACGGTCATAAACTTTTACAAAAAGTTTAATCTATTTCACGCTGATATAAATATTGCACAGAAAAATAGTTGAACTAAAAAGATAAATGATTTTTCTTATTTAGAATTATTTAAACAAGGATTCCGTTATTACGATATCGCGTTTATTAAATTGTTAGGTGAATTACATAATATTTTAACCATACTCCACATTTTAAATAACTTGCTAAACAATAATTTATTATTTCAGTATATAACTTAAAGTACATGTAAAATTTATTTTTATACATACTTTCATTTTATTTTAAAATGCGTTGTAAAAAAATAAATAAATAAAACTAAAAACAGGCGCGTTTTTTTTTTTTTTGTTATTTTTAAATATCTCAAACATTTTAACACTTACTCTGCTATATTTAGATGGAGTAAAATTTATTTTTATTGCATTACTCCACTGGTTAATTATTTCCTTGGGAGGGGGAATGAACACACGGTAACATTTGGTCCATTTTCGTAGGTACCTCGGCATATTTGAACTATACTTTTATGATGTTTTTTATATATAAATACAGTCATGTTTTTTTTATATATAAATACAGTCATATCCTGCAATGACGTGCAGACCGTTTCGATCATAATCTCATCAACCAAGAACAATTTTAAATTCAAAAATGAAAAATGGTTCAAGACCATTGTAACTTTAAGAGAATATATACTTTTTCATGCCTGGCGTGGAGCATGGTTAAAGACTTTATCTTATGGATTTTAAATGTATTACCTAATAAATTAGGTTATTAATATTAAATCCATAAGGTATTTAACGCTGCTTTACGCTAGTAATCGCAAAGTATAGCGCCTCTATAATTGAAAATAGTATTGAATTTTTTAATTTTTAATTTTTCTTGCCTGATGAGATCTATTATGATCGAAACGGTCTGTATATCCTCGTAGGATATGACCGTAATTACATAAAGAATAATAAATATCTATATATATACATATATATATATATACACACACAGATACATACATATCTATATATATATATCTATATATCTATATATCTATCTATATATATATATGTATATATATATATGTATATATATATATGTATATATAGGAGAAAGATTTACAAATGTTTAGTCAACAAAATTCCCCAGTAATATTAATGCTGTTTTTTATTTATATGCACGTTTTTAGTATAATTACATTATACCTACTTTCAGCAACGTAGTTATTCATTTTCCTGAAGTCAATTACATGAATTGATATTTTGTTGGCAGACTTTCAATAACTACACCACTCCATTCTAAATACAAATAATGCATGCAAAAAAAAAACCTCCCGTATTCAATTATCTGAGCTGTTTATGCCTGCGGCAATATATTACATTGTGGAAGAAAAGTCGATCTGGCGCATACACGTTATCAATTTCTTTTGTTATGCGAAGTGTGTCCAAGGTATTTTACTCCAGAAATAAGATCGATGTATACAATTTTTAATAACCTCGAGCTAGACTAGTTCCGAATATTATATAGTAAATTTGTAATCATTCATTGAATTGTTGGTTGGTGGTGTTTGTTTTACGGCATATCAACCTTTTTCAGGTTATTTAATGCCGAATCTAGTTATTTTGAGGTACGATTTTTAATGGAGTATATTTGTTTTTTTTTAAAGACGGATTCTATTTAACCCATAGTTGGGACCCTAACAGGTACTACCACCCCGGGTCAGAGTGGGCCTGGAAGCAATGGCAATTAAAGGCTGACTCAACACTCCCCAAGGCCTGCAAGGTGGGGCCTCACCATCGGATATAGTTGTAGGTCATATCCAGGACCCCATTGAATTGTAAGGATCTGTAATGTATTAAGAGACGATATATATATATATATATATATATATATATATATATATATATATATATATATATATATATATATATATATATATATGCTGCAGAATTAATATTGATGGGTTTGATTTATAAAAAGAACAAATATATCCAGAAAAAATAAAATTGAGCTGATGCTAATGTGACAATAGTTTTCTCTTTAGTTTTCACATCTGAATTTTTATTACAAATCATTAAATATGTACATTAATTACATTGGCTTAATAAAGTTTTAAATTACGACAACGAGGAAACTAATACGATTAAAAGCGTTTACCTTAAAAATAATTTTTCCAAACACCCAGGAAAACCTCATCAGTAATGCCCCGTATTAACGAATTCAGGTTATCGGTCATCTTCCTCACAGTACAGACTAATATATCTCCTGTGCGGCATGAGGGAGTTCCTGGAACGTGTGTTAAATAGAGAAGCAATCAACCATCTCAGCAAAAAAAATACGCTTTAGTTACATGCAATATAGTTTCCTTTCTGTTAGATCTACTAACTGTCCTACTAAATGTGTTTACGGCAATATCTCATAGGATTCGCGAATCTCTTGATAAAGCCTTTTAAGGAAATGGCTTGTGACATATGGCATACCTTCGATAAGGGGTGAGATATAGGACTACTCCAGAAGATCTCCAGGTACGGTATAGCTGGAAATGCCTGCTCAATTACTAAACCATATTTTTTTGCTAATTCATAAGAGTAATGGTTGATGGGCAGAAATCAGGTTACAATATTAATGCTGGAGTCCTTCTAGGCTTCATCTTGGCCCTAAAATGATCTCGTAAATCACATCCTTAGCTAACTCATATACATTTACGCAGACGATATTACAATATATGGCAATGTGTCAAAGGCCATAAATGAAAAAGTTATCTATGTTTCTCTCTCCTCTTGTTTAGAGCAATGGTACAAAAAGGAAGGAAGTGCCTGGTTAATTACAATGCGTCTTAAACCAAGTTCCTATCTTTACATTATCAAGGCTCTCATCCTCGTCTGGCGTAAATTAGAATGAATGGTTCTCATCATTTTGACAAACATATGGGTCTGATCTGTACTCTAATCTGAAATGAAACACGTACACCAAATCTGTTAGCAAGGTCGCGGAAACTCTAATCCATTCCGCTGTCGTCAAATTCTCAGAAATAACACGTGCCTAGCTAAAGCCACTATCAATAATTCCCCCACTCTTTATCGGTGCCTTAACATAAATGTAAATTCTATGAACGAAACTTCTTTCATAGAACTGCACGCCTGTGTAATTTTTCCCTTTCCCTGTTTTCCAGGTGACTACAATATGATCGTCTTCAAGTCTACCATAAACAAGTTCTTGATAAGCCGCCCCCTTTCGTAATCCAATTTACCAAATGTCTACTACTAACTATTATTAAGATGTTTTCTCATTAACTACTGTACATTCATTAAGACTTATCCTTGATGAGCCTGCTGGCCTTGATAAGTTGATCCTTTTCTTAAATAGAAAGTTCTGTTTTATTTACATATTGAAAATGTAGACATTATAAACTGCATAAAATTACCAACTAGATACATGGATGGGTCTGCCACTTGTCGATATCGATCGCATTCTAATGGTTGGTTAAATCTGTAAGTACCTTATTCCAGAAAATAATGAAATTTCAAAAACCGGATCGTAATATCTAAAACCGAACTGTACAAAAAGAGTCAAACTATTCAACAAAGAGTCTAACAGTTAGATATCTTGGAGTGAGGATGTGAGGAACGTATATCGCTGTCTAGTATATATATATATATATATATATATATATATATATATATATATATATATATATATATATATATATATATATATATATATATTGCCATATCTGGGCAGGAGCTGCTTAAAACAGCCTATCCGGCCTTGACAGAGTACAAAATAGACTTCGTGGCTTAGTGGGGGATGCCCTTTTCTCTACCCTGGAACCTCTCTCCCACAGAAGAGACGTTGCGAACCTATCCTTGTTTTATCGTTATTTCCATGGTAGGTGCTCGTCTGAACTCCAATCTCTGGTCCGCCCCCCTCGCCAATCTTTCACGAAAAACACCCGTCTAGATGAATCCACTGTGAAAATTTTCCCCCGCTCTATATCTGTGCCTAAATCAAACCGCGGATTCCATGAACAAAGCTTCTTTCTTAGAACTGCACGCCTGTGGAACTCTGTTCCGTCTGTTTGCTTCCCACCGGACTACAACTTGGATGTCTTTAAGTCCAACGTTAACAAATTCCTAATGAATCGCCCCTTAAGTAAACACTTAATCAAAGCTCCACACTAACGTAGTGTACTTGCAATAACCCTTATCCCTGAGTGGCTTCCGGGCCTTGATAAGTGGTGATCACTGTGTAAAAAATTATATATATATATAGCTTAATGTAAAAGGAAAAGAGAAAGATCAATTTCACAAAAGGATAATGGAAAGCTCAACAATAATTATTGGAGCATATACAATAGGACAACAAGAGTATGAAATGAAGACAAAAAGCGATATATTGGTAGATATAGAATGGATCATTTATTGAATAATGGAATACAGACAACATTTGGGGGATAGAAGGGAGTATTTATGCCAGATCATTTCGAAGCCTAATGCTTCTCATCAGAAGAGTAGAGAAGGTGCACGGTTGCATGGGGAACATGCGGCGTCTAGCGTAAGGTTCATTAGGGATAAAAAAGATTAAGAGGAATTATAGAATGTTGGGTGAAACTTTATTGAATTCTAAATAAATATGGAGAAGCTTTTTATATATAGTATGATATATAAGAATATGTATGGTCTTTAACATAGTATTGAGATTAAGGGGTATATGTATTATGGTTAAATAGGGGGTGTATTGTTGCTGCGTTGTAATTTATTTTAACGGTTTGTGGGGTGTGTATTTTCTATGGAGTAGGTAATTTTAATTAATTTTGATTAGTGCCACCTAAACGGCAAATGGTGGCTGTAAAATCGCTTATAATTTGTGGGGTAATGCAAGGTTGTAAAACTGAAAGGTAATATGCGGCAATATATTTATAAGTTTCTACTGTTATGATACAGGGAATATGATCATAATTGGGCGGCCAGAGATTAGTGTGGCAATGACTATGTGTGAGTATAACTTGATGCAAAAGGCTTAGTATACATATTGATGTCAAAATGGGGGAGCAAGGAAACTATTGCTACTTATGAGAGTAAAAATATACCAAATAATAGTAGGGTAATTATAATAGCACGAAAGATAATAGTAATGAAAATTATAATAATAGTAGTAATAACAAAGCTGAAAATAAATTAGAAGTAAAATTGAATATTAAATATATATATATATATAATAAAAATAAAGGCAAAATTAAAAGTAAACATTAAACTTAAACATTTAATATAATGTTACCAATAGTTGTGATAAAATTAAAATCAAAATTACTGTTAATAACAGTGAAACTATCCCTAATGTCGCACAAACTATTATAAGCACTAATAAGAAGAAAATAGAATCAGCGCAGTACATAATTAATGGCAACTCTAGTTTATCAAACCAAACTGCAATTGTAAGCACCCAACAAGCTGGAGAATGACTGTGTACACTGACGTCATATAATCATGTACAGTAACAAAACGCCTGGCTAATACGACAACTAATAACCTGACAGCGCAAACCTATAGTACCAGTTACACCGGAGAGAATCAAAATAACCCAATAAGCAATAGTACACAATCTTAACAACTGACCACACAGCAGATAGGTATAAGCTCCACACAACCTGAACATAGAAACTCAGGCCACCCCCAGATAAATGGAGAATCTCTAGATACACCGCGCACAAGCCCTATAATACATACCTACATAGGCTTATCCTCTTTCCCGCTAAAGGCCAGAATTGCAAACCATTTACAATCATTCTCAATGAGTACCCTAAAACAAAACTACCTCATATAACCTTCAACAAAACAAAACAGACTTTACATTAAAATGGAAAATACTAAGAAAATCCAAATCATAGAGCCCAGGATCTAAATACTGCCTTCTATGTAACGCAGAAGCAAACGAGATTTTAACGGCGCCTAAAACATTAAACATCCTCAGTTCAAAACAAGAGATAATTTGCAGTTGCGGGCACAAGAGAAATTTTAGACACGTAAACGCAATTAACCCCATTGAAAATGCCCCACCGGACAAGAACTAGCTTATTGCGCTTCCTCGCCATCCATAAAATGCAACAATATCTATCACTAACCTTTTCCTGGTATAGGACTATAGGACAACACCCCAAACTATTTTTAACCACCCATAATCTCTCGCGATCTGAACAAAATCGCCATAAAAAACTTCAACTCTTTAATATAAAATATTAGCACACCCTCTGAACACACAACCATTAAATAACTTTAAATAAGTTCCAAGAATAGCCTGCATCTTGGCAATGCCTAATTAATAATATATCTGCCTTAACCATAAACCCATAAGCGACTTTGCCTTACAAACCCTATCCCCGTAAATATGTGCACTTAATACCACCTGTTAAATTGCAACCCCCCCCCAATAAGCGCACGATGCAACGAGAATATAACCTAAACAATATAAAATCCAGGCCCAATGAAAATATATCTTAGAAACAACCTGACAGGGCTAAAGATTTAAAACCTAAATTTAGAACAATCTAACCACCACCCTACACCCCACTGGCGAGCCCCCTCCAATAAGAAATTATTAAAATTAGCGCATTTGGTTTTCACTATTAGATTTAAACTAAGCCCTCCACCCAGTAGTATTTGCATTAAAACCTTTAAATGTACAAAAAGTATAACTTAAAAAAGCTCCTGATTCAACCAAACCCACCCCGGTCACCCATACAGGCATATTCCCATCTCTATCCTACCCCCTCCGACTACCAGCCAAGCGTTCCATCTCGATGCTACTTCGAACTGATAATATAACTTGGATTTGAATACAGTTGAACCAGTAATTTCCATCACGAGAATCTCCGTTGAAAAAATACAGTTTTTTTTTTGCCATCCAAATTAGAGAAATACGAAGTCACCAGACCAAAACATCTACGAAAGATCTCCCCAACAAATTCTTTGGAGAAATATAGAAATTTAAAGGACTGCTATAAACTACACTTCTTGTATCTCTTGGCCATTAGAACCACTACATTAAATGGTTATGGCGATTCGATGAACATGTCTCTCGTGTTCATAAACGAGAAAGTACGTCTTAAAATTTCTAGGCCTGGCCTGTCTATATAAACATGAATTGGATGGCCTTTATAATCGAACTTCAAGAAATTTAAAGTTTAAGGTGGACTCTTGAAACTACCGCACCTAGTGAAGCAATCCTTTAATTTAATTTAAACCCAAGGGATTTTAGTTCACCGAACTCTTACGCTTTCCCGGCTAATTCTACATTTTTTATACGGACATATGCATGTTTATGCGCATATGTGTGTATATATTTCAGTTGAATTAAAAGTCGGTCAATTTAGCTCTTATGCATAGATCATCGTATAACGATTAGATCACTGTCTGCCTGACGTAATGAACATTTAAATTAAAATGTTTAAAATTCAACGCTATTTCACGCGGTTAATGGTAGCCGAATGGATACGGTCTCCGCTAATCGAGCCAGAGATGTCGCGGGGTTCGAATCGTTCGGCTGGTGTTAATCGTGACACCATGCACTGAAGAATCCCGAAAGGATGAAACACTAGTGTCTGTAGGTAGTTAATTATTGTAGTAAAAAATAATTATATGTATATATATTCTTTATTTTATACGAGTCCACATACCCCTTACACCTCAACCCCATTTCCTGCTATTCTAACCTCGCCCCACGTGTCTGTATCCCTTTCTTTTACGCACCCCTAATAATTAGTATTAATAGTATTTACATTATCATTATTGGCAATAGTGGTTGTGTTGGTGAAGGTAGTGATAGAAATATTGTTACTACCATCTTTATTATTATCATTATTATTACTGCATTGTTTTTAACGCTATTACTATTGTTATTATTTTTATTATTGTTTTTATCATCATTATTATTATAATCATCATTATAATTTATATCATTATTATTATTTCCCTTATTACCCCCGTAATTGCTACCATAACAGCTACTATTATCTCCATTTTCACTGTTATTAACAGTAATTTTGATTTTAATTTTATCACAACCATCGGTAACATATTATTTAATGTTTAATTTTAATGTGTACTTTTAATTTTGCCTTTATTTTTATTTTATATATATACATATATATATACATATATATATTTTAATATTCAATTTTACTTCTAATTTATTTTCAGTTTTATTATTACTAATATCATTATAATTGTCATTACTACTATCTTTCGTACTATTATAATTACCCTACTACTATTTGGTATATTTTTATCACTCTCATCAGTAGCAATGGTTTCCCTGCTCCCTCATTTTGACATCAACGTGTATACTAAGTCTTTTGCATCAAGTTATACTCACACATAGTCATTGCCACACTAATCTCTGACCGCCCAATTATGATCATACTTCCTATATGATAACAGTAGAAACTTATAAATATATTGCCGCATATTACCTTTCTGTTGTACAACCTTGCATAACACCCCCCAAATTATAAGCGATTTTAAAGCCACCATTTGCCATTAGGTGGCACTAATCAAAATTAATTAAAATTACCTACTCCATAGAAAATAGACACCCCACAAACCCTTAAAATAAATTACCATACAACAACAATACACCCCCTATTTAACCATAATACATATATCCCTTAATCTCAATACTATGTTAAAGACCATATATATTCTCATAGATCATACTTCTCCTTATTTATTTAGAATTCAATAAAGCTTCCCCCAACATTCTATAATTCCTCTTAATCATTTTCATACCTAATGAACTTTACGCTAGACGCCGCATCTTCCTAGCACCTTCTCTACTCTTCTGAGGAGAAGCATTGGGCTTCGAAATGCCCTGGCATAAAGAGTCCCTTCTATCCCCTAAATTTTGCCTGTATTCCATTATTCAATAAATGCTCTATTCTTTATCTACCAATATATAGCTTTGTGTCTTCATTTCATACTCTTGTTGTCCTATTATATATACATATATATATATATATATACACATATATATATATATAGAGAGAGAGAGAGAGAAAGAGAGAGAGAGAGATATTAAAAGTTTATGGACAGTGTGTAAAAAATAGAAGGGCGGTTATCGGTTGGAACACCAGCAAAAATATACCTCAAATCTTTCGCCCCTTCGTTCCTTTCATGTGTACTGAAATTAAATATGCTTATCTCTGATAGTGAAAACGTGCAGGTGTTTATTATATTTTCATGGAATCATTTATTCTTTACTGGGTTCCTTTTTTAAAATAGGTTTTGCTTAGTTGCCCACTTCTGATTTCAGGGACGTCCTGTCAAAACCCCGTCTTTCCGCTATGCCAAAAATGTACTTTTTCCATCATGTTACAAATACACGTAGCATAAAAGCCTTTACTGTGTGTTTGTTTAGTTAATTTATTTCTATTATGATTATCTTACATTCCCTCCATCATTTTACCATTTTTGTTTATATCAGTTACGAAAATTTGCATTTCTTTCCATTAAAACATTTTAATATAAATAACTTTATCTGTAAATATAAATAACGATCCTAATTTAATCGTCAAGCAACATATCTTTTGACGTTATCCGACCAATATTTAACAACAATAGAAGCCCTGACAATATCTGGATATGTACATTAAAATATTTTAGACATTCAGCGACCCAAACCTAACATATTTTGATTATGTTTTTTTGTATTAATAAAAATTGAAATAATTCGTAAATTTCACTTGCAGTTTGGAATTTGTTAATACAAAGGAAAACCTATATATCTTTTTATTATTCACTTATCGAAGACATACCTATATATCTTCTATTATTATTTGACCGATTAGAAAAAAAAAATTAATTACAAAGAAACATTCAGTGTTTTTACAGTATACGATGCATACACTGTAAAAACACTGAATGTTACATTTCAGCCATGTAAATACGCCCCAATATTACTGCCGGTCATTATGATGAGTCCAAACAACTTATTTCAATAATAGATCAGAAAGGAACGCCGCGTATTTGGTCTCTTTGGAGTAATATCCCAAATCACGTTATAGTCAGTTGTATGAAAATTCATTCTAAAATTTGCACATGTGTTAGATATACCTTCTATACTTATATTTTATTTCACCAGTAGTGAGCTCATTGAGGTGTTTCATCACTTAATATGTAATTTGCGCAGTACGCAAGTGTTTACATTTGAATCCATCTAGTTAGTTAAAATATTTTTACGACAAATACGTATATGTTGTCATATAAGTACATTTCTCTGATTTATTAAATTACTCCCCAAATAAGGTTATCGGAATGTATATTAAAACTATATAGTAACATTTGCTTTATTCTTGGTTTAATGGCGAGTGGTGAAATTGTTGAAATAAATAGAGACAGTGACATTTGATATGTTCGTTTATATTATTCGTTTGTGTATTTGGACTGCAAACAGATGGTATTATTTAATGTTACTACGGCCGCACTTTTTTTGGTTAACACTTATAATAAACCCTTCTCAAGCATTAAGAACTCATCCTTAAAAATTTCACAGCTTATTATTCACATGCAAAATGAACTTGAGCAAATAAATTTAGGATATTGTAAATGCTGCTGCAAAGAAAGCGTGATCCCTTAATCGTGCGAGAATAATTGCTCACAACAGAGAATATAGTATATTTTTACAAAGACACAATTTTCCTATGCGTGGAGTATTGCTTCCATATCTTGATCAATTTGTATCTCACAATTAGACATGGTTAGAAAATGAGTCTTTCATCTAATAGACTCCGCCCTGCTGACCAAACTCAAACCTTTATCGTATCTTTGAAATATTGCATCCCTGTGTCTGTTTTACGAATATTTTAATGGAATATGCTCTAATAAACTCATAACAATTTTGCCCCTCAACATATATAATTGGTACTGACCCGACTAGCAAAAAATATCACTCCTTTATCTTTAAAGTCCCAGAAGTTTAAATGTAATATAAACAGCCATCTCGCTATTTAACACCTCGCATATAATATAGTTATTTTATACATGACTCTAAAGAGTAGCCTCCTACGTCTTCTTGGCAATATGCCTTGTTTAGGGTACAACAGTTAAAAAAATAGATTTCCTACATTTATTGATTTTCAAAATTATATAACAGTATTGAACATATATATTTTAATTTTCAGAATATGAGATGACATAAATATTTTAACAGTCAAAGAAATCACAGCTACTCCGATCCGTGCAAGTCAGCAAACCGGAAGTCAAAAACTTCAATATTATTCGGGATCATTAGTTGAACATATCTGAACTCAGAATTCGAAACGCCATTATCTTGCATGCGAGACATGCCACATGAACAACCGCGCGAGACAAAAAAGTCTATTAGCTAACACGGATCATACAACTGTGGGGAAATCAGCTCATGGGAATGGACTTAGTTCGTCTCAAACAAGAAGTGTAATCATCCATATACGAACTGAAGCCGATTTCTCACAAATATATGTGTGTTTTATTATTATTTTCGTATGCAGATGGATGTCATCATTAAAGTGCATTGCTGTCTCTTATGTTACATTAAAAAGTCTATGAGCTAGCATAACCAGGCAAACAGAGGATATGCGTTTACTTCAAAGTCAAGCGATATATGTTATCAATTGAAATTCTTGTGACAGGCTTACATATTGATAAAATTGCCAACATTTGGAAATACGAAGCTTACAGCACATCTAGTTTAATGAACGGTACGGATATATAGATGTTTTTGTATTATCATTCTTTATATTTTCTTGTGGCCAGTATTTTCCAGTTGATGCATTCATTTTTATTTGAAATCCTACCTAGATTTCATCGCTTAGGTTACTTTAAATTATTTACGTGTATTTATTATGGGGACGTAGAAATCTTAACATAAAATACACAAACTCATTAATAGATATAAATGGTAAAAGAGTATTGCCAAACAAATAATCAGATTATAGGAAATGACATATTTTTTCTTATTTTTTATATACACAGACAAAAGAGACAGTTATCGCTTACACGTTTGTGTCAGAAATGTAACAGGCGAAAAGTATGCTAACCAATAATTTCGATATATGTCTGCGGTAATTCGATTAGCAAAGATTAATAAACATTTTAGTTTACCGTGTTGTAAACTTCGGTTCACACTTTAGTATTGGCTTGAAGATGGAAATAATTCTCACCAGTTTTCTTACAAAATAGTTTAACAGAAAAGAAATAGAAAAAAAAAGAAATTAGATTTACTTTGCTAATAAAATTGTCAACCACTAATTAATAATTATTTCTTAAATAGGTGAATAGCAATAAACAAAGTATAAACCATAGGTTTTGTGAATCCGTTGAAAAACGTGCGATGTACACGCATACAATTAAACAGAGGCTGACTGTTTAGAGACAGCAAGGCTAGAGAAGAAGGAAATTGTACAACTAATTCATCTCTCAAACTTTTTAGAAAACCTTATCTTCTTGCCGTATAAGCTGACTGTAATATGATTAACGTGGTTAGAAATCTCAATTTAGGTTTCCTATGTTTTACGCTGAAGGGGCATCACTAAAGTAATAGTATAAACTGATATAATTTAGTCTGTGATTTGATTATTCCTATATAAACGTTTCTTAGCATTCATGATAATCTAAAATTGAAGGGGGTTGTCTTTCCCTCCCTCCCTCTCTCTCTCTCTCTCTCTCTCTCTCTCTCTGTGTATATATATATATATGTGTGTGTATATGTATAATTTTCAAGATAGAAACCGATTAAATGCTTTTTCACATGGCCAAATACTCTAGTTTGTAGAAGAAAAGTAGTCGAGTATATAGGCGAAAAACTGTCCTTACACACACGCACGCACGCACACACGCGCGTGCGCTCACACATTATTACTTTAATAGATATCTAGATAAAGAGAAAAAGAGAAAGCGAGATGGATGAACAAAATAAGTATATATATATATATATATATATATATATTATTCTCTATATAAATAAAATTAACTCATTTTCCCCTCCAAGTTTGACCTTAATAGGATTAAAAATCAAGACATTTTAAGTAGATGTGCTACTCGCAAGCTGCATCAACATATCTGAGGTGTGTTATATACATATTACCTATTCACTTCCTCGATAATCTTAGATCCCTATATTTTTACTGCTGAGAATTCACGGCCAAAATCGGTTACAATCAATGGAAGTGGTAAAAACTTGTCTGTCTATTACATTCTACCCGCGACTTAATACCGGTGCGGATACGTCCACAAGGCACATTAGCGATTCAAATGGTAACTTGCGCCATTTTCCCCCTTTTTTTAGTATCATTGTGTCAAACGAAACGCACTAACCTTCGATTTCGGGTTATACAAAAACCTATACTCCTACAGTCTACATCTATTACTTTCGTACCCAACTGCATTCATGCCACGTTCCTTTTTTTCACCGTAGCCTCATCGATAAACACTTAGCAGTCAACATTCAGGTAAATAGAGTTTTATATGCAGCCGATATTAAAGTAATTGACTTTTTTCATTTGTCTTTTTCTTTTCAAATTGACCCGACCTCCCGTAATTGGCAGTCACACATGGATTAGGCGATACCAGCAATCATCGGTGTCAGCCGCGAGCGTTCTTCTAATGTGGAAACAAATACTCCACTATATCTATATTTTTCTTTTTTCTTTTGTTATGTTTACAGTAATTTATAAGGTGATACTAAGGCGGAAAGGCGACTTTTTATTTCCTTATTAGTTAATTATTCATTACTTATTTTTTACTTGCGATTTCTAAGAGTTTCATTAGCCCAATTACATAAAACCCTATCTAAATGGAAGCAGACGACATTCGAATTAGAGGAAATCGACTAGGACAGCGATGCAGACACAAATGTTGAATTTAAAAAAAAACACCGTGTTAACAATAGTTTCAAACTACGGTTACAGAATAAAAAAAAAACAACTACAAAAAACAGTGGTACTTACACCCAACAATAATACGGTTATAAATTTTTTTATTGGAGACTATTTGTTGCTAAATCTTTGGCAATAAAGAAACAACAAAATAAATTAGAAAACTTTAATACTAAATTGAAATCAAGATATTTCCATTTTACACAGTAAGGTTTTTTTGGGGGATCGGATTATTTGCATTGGTACTTTTGCTGGTGTGTTTTCTTATTTTTCCAGTAGTCTGCGTCAGTTACGGCGCTGCTCGTCTGACACCGATGATTGCCAGTCTCGTCTGATCCATGCTTTACGAGAATGCAAGTCAAATTAGGCAGGAGTAACTTCATTTTTACAAGATCATTTAACATTATAATCATATATTAAACAAATCATTTAATGTTTATCTATTATAAAATTATTTAATGTTATATTTATATATTTAAATACGCATTTAACGTTATATTTATATATTAAAACAAAAATTGATATTTAGATATATAAAGACATTCAACGTTATATTTATATATTCAAAAAAATCATTTAATTTAATTATGCAGGAGTAACTTCATTCCCCCTTTTTGGGGGGTGGGTGAGAGTGAGCTAAAAACCTACAAATGATTTTTAAACACCCTTTATTTCACTTGTTTTGCGCATTTCTTTTAATTGCCAGAGGGGGCATAAATAGAGTTCCTTCTCTTTTCTTTGCCAGAATCGTGTCATTTTTTCCACAAAAATTGGCCACTACCAGAACTCACGTCATATATTAGCTACATCATTTCATAAAGAAGTAAACTCCTACATTTCATTCAGTATTTAAAACGTTGAAATTATCGCCCCGAGTGGATTCAGATATTCCGTATAATAAAAGAGAAACTGATTCGAACCTACACATCTTTCGCGGCGCGATCGCTGGTAAAGTCCAAAAGCAAGCAGCTTTGGTCCCCTTTAAATGGGGAGCTGGTTTCCACCCCATCATCTGGAGGGAGAAAAGTGTCCCACATTGAAACAAAGTAAACATAGTAAACAAAAGCCAAAACACTGCCCCGCAGTAAATAAAAAAAACTACAGCGTTATCGTAAAAGCGGCCACCTGCCAATCATACCTTTTGTACTTTTTAACCCTTAATTTTATACGTGGCCCTGTTAATCTGCTTTCGTGGCCGAGATGGTTATGTGGCTCGCTTTTCTTCCCTTTTGTTTCCACCTTCGCGTCAAGGAGTTGGGGTTCAATCCCACCTTCCTACTAAAAGTTGTTTTTTTCTTTTTATCGTTTTTTTTTAACATACACACCTCCAAACATCCAAGAAACGCTGGGTACCCCCTGCTAGTATATATATATATATATATATATATATATATATATATATATATATATATATATATATATATATATATATATGTTTTAAAAAATAATTTATCTACGGACTAGAGTATTCAGAAATGACATAGTAGCATCGAATGTAGCTATTTTTTTTTCACGTGAATTCATCGCTGTGTTCGTGGTTGTTGATTGTATTATATCTACAACAAAAACTCAATTTACGACCAAAGAATTTAAATACGTATGTATTTTAGCATATGCTGATGTCGCAGTAACATGCGTGACGCAATAGTCAGAGAAGAATGTTTAGACGATACGATCAACAGTTACTTAAGAACGCAAAGATACGCCTACAGGATAAAACAATTTAATAATTTTCCAAATATATAAGATGGCATCAAATAATATTATTCCATTTTCCATGGCGCCGGAAGAAACAATTTTTAAGGGAGATTACTACAATTGTTGATAGTCGGAATGAAAGCATGCCTCAAAGACGTTTCAAAAAGAAGCATGAGCTAATTGGAGATGCCGACAATTTTTTTTTTTAATTACATTTTCACCCCAAACAATGCACATTACCACTTTGGTGTAGGGGGCTACTATCAGGGGAAACATCTACTGGGGTACTATGTAGGGATTAGGGCAGCGAGATGTTGGTTCACGTTGCACTTTAACTTATGCATGTCAGTACAGTTGGGGAAGCAGTGACCTGGAATGGAATTCCAAAGTCTAGCAGTTCTGGGGAAGAAACTACTGGAGTAGAAAGATCTTTTACATCTAGGGATCTCTACAGTGTGGGGTGGGATTTTGCAGTTTGTCGGGTCTGTCGAGGGTGTTCACGTCGTGGGGGCACAAGTGCTTGAAGTTCTTCAGAGCATTCACCATTATAATACTTGTAGAACAGGCAGAGGGATGCAAAGTTTCGACGATGGGACAGAGGCTGAAGTTTTGATGCCAGTTTAGGGCCTATCAGATTTGCGACTCTCTTTTGAACCCTGTCAAGGAGCGAGAGACTAGTAGCCGATGCACCGGCCCAAATATGACAGCAATATTCCATACATGGGCGAATAGTGGCCTTATAGAGGTACAGGATACTTTCGGGTGTTAAAAGTTTTTTAGCACGCTAGAGAGAGCCAACCTTCCTTGCAGCGGCCCTGGCAATGCCCTCGATGTAACTGTTCCAACTCATGTTTCCAGTGAACGTTAGGCCAAGAAGCTTGAGAGACGGACTCTCAGATAAAGAGTCGTTGGCCATTGCTATAGGTGGTAGAGAAGGTTTCTTGTAATTATTGAATGAAACCAGTTTTGTCTTGGTGGCATTGAACGTTACCATCCATTTTTGTCCCCATTCCACTACTGATTGGAGGTAATCCTCTAGTGTTTCTGCCATTACTTTAGATATATGTTCGTTTGTTTTCCTATCGTGCCTGCTATAGAGTGTGGTGTCATCAGCATATATCCCCATCTCAGAGGCAATCTTGTCGGGGAGGTCATTTATGAATATCAGGAAAAGCAGAGGTCCAAGGATAGATCCTTGGGGCACTCCCGCATTTATATCATATTGTTTAGATGTACGACCGTCGAGGACAACCTGGATTTTTCTCTTATCTAAGAAGGATTTAATTACGTTAAGTATTCTACCAGTGATACCGTAAGATCTAATCTTCTTGAGGAGACCCTCAAGCCATACCCTGTCAAAAGCCTTAGATATATCTAGAGCTACCGCTTTGCCCTCTCCCGCTTTGTCCAGTGAATGGTATATGCGTTCAGAGATTACAGTGAGGATGTCTGCCGTGGAACGGGCTTGTCTAAATCCATATTGATGGTCGGTCAGAAGTTTAGCATCTGTAAGGTGCTGGACTAGAGCATTGTTAATTAAGGTCTCAAATATTTTGGCAAAAAGTGGGAGGAGGCTAATAGGGCGATAATTTAATGGGTCAGTTCTTTTGCCAGAATTCTTGAATACTGGTACTACAGAAGCAGTTTTCCAACAGCTCGGAAAGCAAGATTCATTAAGGCATTTGTTGTAGAGTTTGAAGAGAACTGGAGCTACTTCGGCTGAGCACTTTTTTAATAGCACAGCTGGGATGAGGTCGGGTCCACATGCTTTGGAAGTGTCAAGGTTTTTTATGATAGCATGCACCTGAGCAGGGGTGATTTTCAGATCGTCTAGCGTGGCGTCTGTCCGCATAGGAAATTGAGGTAGGGGGTGGTTTAGAGGGTCCAGTGTGGAGTTTGAGGCAAACCGACTGGCAAGCATGTTAGCCGTCTCGGTTGCTGAGCAAAGAACCTCGTGATTGTTGGTTAGTGGGGGAATTGTTGATTGCCCATTATTTACTACACTGTTGTAGATTTTCCAGAAGTCACGAGTTCCTAGTTTTTGTGCTTCGATGCGTTTTTTAGTGGTTTCCGTAAATTCCCTCTTAGCTGTCGCTATTTCCTTCTTAAGGTTACTTCTAGCTTCTATGTACTTCTGTCTGTTTGAACTGGACTTATGTCGATTAAACCTGCGGAATGCATGCTGCCTTTGAGCAATGGCAGTTGCGCAAGTCGAAGTAAACCATTGGGGAGACTGGGGCTTGCTATAGAATTTCCGCATGGGAACATGCACTTCGATTGCAGTTTTGAACCATTCAGTGGTCTCGGTTTCACACTGTTCAGCAGGAAGAGAAAAAATATTTCCCCATGGGGCGTCTCTGATAAGATCTCTGATTGCTTCCCAGTCAGCCTTTTTATAATATCTCGTTGTTTTGAGCACTGGCTCTTCAGTTTTGGGTCTAGAGTTTAGGGCGATTTCAACCATTATCACCGCATGATCAGCGTTCCCAAGTGGGCTGTCGGCTTTCGTTACACAATCAGCAGGAACTGTGGTCAAAAACAGATCTAATAGTGATGCGTGTTGTTCTTCCTGATCAAGGAAGCGGGTTGGAAAAGTAACAATTTGCGCTAGGGAGTGAGATACAGAGAAGCTATCAGTTGCGCTGCCTGCTGCATCTGTGTAAGTAGAGAATCCAAGCCAGTTTTTGTGATGGACATTAAAGTCGCCAAATACATGTACTTGGGCGCTAGTGTCGAAGGAGAGTGCTGTGTCTATGCTGTCAGATACTTTGTTTATTATGGTGCAGTCTTGGGTCGAGGGAAAGCGGTAGAGAAAGTAAAAGTAGCTAATGTTGTGTTGCATGATTAGTCTAAAGCACATAAAGGCTTGATCATCCGTTTCTAGGTTTGTTTCTCTAGTCAAGGGAAGGGTATTACGAATGTAAACTCCAAGTCCGTGCATATGTCTGTCAGAGTCCTTACGGCAGAGTGAGAGATATCCAGGCATGTTAAAGTAGTTAGAGGGGATGGAGGAGTGTAGGTTAGTCTCACTTAGTGCTAAGATATCCGGGGTATTTGTTAGGAGAAATGCTTCAACATCAGATAAATTAGTTCTAAGCCCACGGATGTTCGTGAATGCAAGCCTCAAGGGAGGAGGCAAGTTGGATTTGTTTGACCCTAAGCCTGGTTTAAGCTTATTTTTAGATTGTACTGTCATCATGTTTTTTTTAACGAGTTTCAGTTGGGTTAGGGGAAGCCGAACACGAGGTTATGCAGAATATCACACATGCATCACAAGTAGACCATCAGCTGACCCTCCATCAACTAGGACTGTGGCCTCAGAAAAGCCCACCGGGGATGAGTGCAGGGTCCCTTTCCATGCGCGCCATGGCACTGCAAACATCCCGATATTATTCAACTGTTGATGGAGCAGCCGCTCTAAGCGCTACCAAAGAGTTAGGGCTCCTGTACTACCAGTCGGAAACAGCAGCCAGTAACTGTCAATCCGGTACCCTCAACCCATCGGAGGAAGGTCCACCCAATCTAATTGCTCAGGCATATGTGGTACTCAAGCATTCTCAAGTGCCCATCTTTAGGGGTGGGGTGTGTCGGGAGTGGGGAAACGGCGTTCATTGCCCTAGACAAGAAACAAGATCTACCACTGGGTGTTTCTGTCGAATCACTGTGATAGTATCTCTGCGCCTGACATATAGGCAAAGAAGGAGTATGGAAGCCGGGCGATAGGCAGGACCTATCTACTCCTTAAGCATTTTAGGTTTGCAAACCGGTAATTTGTTTGAGTCACCAGCTCTAGGAAGGCTGTCATCCAAGACTGAAGATGCCTCCCTCCTCTTTGGTTTGGTTTCAGAGTTTTCCTTCTCCTAGACGGATGATCTGGAAAGATCTACTGGGTTCGTCACCACTGAGAGGGTTTGCTCCGCGCCTGGGTTCTAATCCAGGTATTTCTGCGACCCCGCGTGGTTAGTTAATGTTATTGGGTTAGTTTGTAGAGGTTATATCTGCTAAAATAGTTACACTCCTCAAAGTGGATTAGGGGCATTGTTATTTCATTGTTACTGGATAAAGAAGTTGAGTAGAGCTCATGCAGTGTAAGCAACTATGATTGTAAGGAGGCTTGTTAGGAGATAATGTGGTTTGAGGCTTTCTCTTTTGTATATATATATATTTTTTTATTTTTTCCTTTTATTTTTATTTATTTATTTATTTATTTCAGGATATGAACTTATGGTTTTCCTCTTCTAGCCAATAGAAACAATAATCATGCAAAAAGGTTCTAAACAACAACAAATATCAAAGGTAATCGTAAGATTACTGTATTGTCCTATTAAAACGTTACAGGAACGTATTGACTCCATATGGAGTCATAAAATGTGGTTTTATAGTGTGATGAGTGTCTGTATGTTTTGTGATTATATTGGACCTTCTAATCACTTTGTACAAGGAAAAGTCACATGGAAGTTCCAAAGGAATCCGTTTTCAGCTGTAGTTGATTATAGACTGTGAACTGCTTGAAGATCTTTTTTTACCATTAGTGCGACATGAACTTCTTAGCTTTTCTGTAAACGTAACCAAGACTCTGCTTATATTAATGTAAATGCGAGGTTCAATCGCAATTTCACCAACGATATATGGAAATAATAGTGGACTTCTTTCAAAAGCTAATAAAAATAATGTGTTTTTTAATCATTCGACATTTTCAGTAATTCTCTTTTTTCTTATTTTATAGATCTATAAACGTATTATATGGATTAATGTGAGTCATTTTATCATTTTCGTTTTTTTGTCTCTCAACATTTTGGTCTCTGATTTTCTTCAGGTGTATCTTGTACAATCCGCAAATGTTTCTCTCGAATTGGAAAACACTAAGGAATTCCGAAATAAAGACCTTGTTATATCCACATAAAAATTCATGAATTGGATAGAAAAATTCCAAGTTTCGAGTATATACAACAGAAAAAGTTTCATGATTACGTCGGCCAAAACGTCGTTGGATTAATAAATAAACGTGAAAAATATGCGCTTAATCATCAAAACACAAGCATCATTTAAAAAGTAAGGTCTTTTATTTTATTGAAAACGTTTTTTTTACTAAGAAAACGGGCATTCTCTTGTAATTAAACATCTGTTTTTCTAGATTGCAAACACTAACTTCGGTGCATTTTTGTCAATGATGACCGATTGATGTTAATAGACCTCTAGCGTGTGCTTTGTCATAAATTAAAGCTTTTGACTTTTAACTGGAATAGTGCAAGACCTACTAAGACGGGATTGGCACGATTAGAACGAGCATTTGTTTGTGCTCCTGGAATTATTTTTCAACATAAGCAACACCATGATTATACAATTTAGCCAGCAAGGAACGGCGGCCGTTAATAAGTCTTTAAAAAGTAAAATCTTTTTAAATCCAGGTATTTTACGAGCTAACAAGACGGGAGTTATACTATTAAACCTAGGTGTAGTTAAATTTATTTTGTCTATATTTGTATTTGACCACTGTTGAAGTTTACGCATAAAAATAAAGTTTCGTATATTAATTTATGTGATTAGATAAAGTATATATATATATATATATATATATACATATATATATATATTTGTATTACAAGTTCGCGTGATTACTTATATATATATATATATATATATATATATATATATATGTACACAGCACTAAAAGAGTATAACAAAGAATACTGTATGAAATGAAAACATTATAAATTAATTCATCACATTAAAAATTACAAAGGGTAGTCCATATTTGAATCTTGTTTGCGTAGAATAGAAAAAGCTATTGGTCAGCCCTAAATTTAATCAAATATTTTTTTTATATTAACATGTGTCACTAGTTTGACGAAATGCTTCGATGTAATGAAACACACGGTACTGTATAGTTCACCTGCCATAAATACGTAACAAATGGTATCTCCATCTATGCATAGTATTATCAAAATAAATAATAATCTAAAAGTATACATGTGAAAAATTATCTCAGAAAATAAGTTGCTATATCTATATAGTAAGAATCACCAGAAAAAGAGCGGCTCCGCATAGCAAATATTTGAAAAGTCAATAAAATAATCTTTTTAAAACTTGTTAAAATAAAAAGAGATGTCCCCTGTTACTGTAAATAAGAATTGGAAAATGAGATTAGGATAAGCCTAGACTCGAACCTTGTAAGCAAGATTCAGAAATAGGTTTAGAAATTGAAATGTTAGAATTTAGCTATTGTTAAATTATATTATAAAATAGTTCGATATTGTTTGTATTGTAAAAAGAATTTGATTGTTAGTTCTTTTATGAAAACTGAATTAACAATGTCAGCTAAAAAGAATGAACAATACAAATTAAGAATATACTGTAAGAAAATAGGTTAGGCTTAATAAATAGTTTAGTTGAGAATTCTTTATTGTCGAAAGTGTGTTCGGAATGTGTGCTTAGCCACGTGAGTTTGTCACGTTTTGGAACCACACATCTGACGTCATAGCAAAAAGGGAATCCTCAATATAGAGGAGCTAGTTTTTAGTGAGATTAAGGCAGTCGACCAGAGGAGGCCGAACAGTTGAGTCTGCTAGTCAGTCAGAGAGAGAGAGAGTTGGACTCAGATTCCTTTGGAAGGGAAAGAAAGAATATTAAACTATGTAGATCCCGAATTTGAATTCAGACGTCATCATCATTTCGACCGGTCAAATGAAATACAGAACATACTCGATTTTTGTAACTGTTGTTTTCGTGTCGTCATTCAACAACTGAAAGGTAAATGCGTTTTGTCTACCATCATCTAAATGAACTTTGTATAAAACACTTCTAAGTAATGTGTCCCCTCCTTCATCATAAGTAATGATTCTCCCCTATGATATAAAAGAACAGCAATACTTCAATTATGAATTCTCTCTCTCTCTCTCATCTCTTATAAATGTATCTCTCATCATGGTCAATCCTGTATTACATATACACGTTATATGTCCCAGTTACCTCTCGATATATGAACCCCAATATGAATCCCATGCCATACAACAACTAAGCTTCGATTAAACGAATTATTTCTTGTATCCGTTAAGTAGGGTTTGCCGATATCGACAGAAGCCTGTAACTAAGGAAAAATAGGCTCGTATTTAAACGTATAATACACTAAAATCAATAAACTAAGGTTTAATAAAACGAAGCTGCAATAAGATGAATGGTTCTCCGCATTTAGTAAGGGAATATCAAACGAGATGTAATTATTTCCACAGCAAAGGAAATATATGTACTTTTTTCTCGTGACCAATAAGGAAGACTCTAGCAAAACTTTTCCGTATATAAGTGGTAGTAGGCTTATTAATAAATTGCTGGCGTCAGAAGAAATTTGATAATTTAGTGATCTTTCCCGCTTATATTATCCATTATTTATCGAGAGAAAAATAATTCATTCGAGGATCACGTCAAAAAGCAATTTAGTTATTTTTTGATACATTTCTTCGTTCCAAATGAGCATGTCATCAACATTACGCGATTAATCGATGGCTCAAGCTGTGGTTTCAATACAGAGAATTGTTACACTTCATCACGTTCAAGGACATAAAAGAATTACCAGAAAACGAGCTGCATCCGGAAATGAGTTGGCGACATTAAAGATGCGAATTCTTTTAATCGATTTGTTTGCTTGTGTTCTTAAAAACATATGTTCTTTATCTGATTTTTATTGATAAATGCACAGAAAGCTATGGATTAGTGCGGTTTTGCTAAGCGGAATATTTTGTTAGCATTTTCGGGAGAGTTCTAATACGAAAATGATCCACGTAGGGCTTAAAAATATTTCAAGCCACTCTCTTTCTTTTTCTAATCAAAATTACTCGATCTTTGCTACGGTTCTTATATTCCTTTCTATCTTACGTCCATATAGATTATGCATTTGGTAACATCACTAACACTTCTCCCATATTTTAGTGGTATTTCAAGTGATGCCATTTCGAATTAAATATCATTATTTCTACTTTTAACTTTTGACTTAACACTATATATAAGTCATATATGCAACAACATGCCGATTAAAATAATTACGCGCATGTACAATTAAAATTGTAATGTTTTACTTGAATGACTACTCGAGAAAACTTGAATGACTACTCGACATTATCCTTGAGTGTCTTAGGTCTCTAAGTACAAAGGTTTGTCAGAACAACGTGGCATGAGAATATTTTTCTTTACAAATAAACACTGACTTAATATAAAAAAATCACATACTATTTTCAGCGAAAGATATATCTAATCAGTATGAATAATCCACGCAGCAAAACATTCAATATTATTAAATAGTTTATAACTAATTTCTTCACATTTCACAAATAAAAATATCTTCATGAAAAACATAAAAGCATGTAAACATGGAAAAGTGCGTCATGATAATTTTATATTTTGATCGCTTCTCCGCTTTTAAAGAAAAAATCACAAAAATGATGGCAAATGAAATAGTGAAGAGAAACAGAGAATTTTCAACTTTTTGCTTCGTTCAGTCGTTGTATTATCGTGCAGTGTAGTTCACGCGAAACGTTTCTAGCATTTAGAATTGTATTTATGACTTCAGATATAAATGAAGTGTTGTTCACTCTGTAAATCTTACGTAACTTTGCCTTTCTATGTATTAACTTCTATCAAATGCGAGGCACTTTTTTATTTCTACATTGCCAGCGTTCTAATCGTCATCTTGTCGTCACTGAATGTCTCAGAAATGCCTTCACGTATTTCACTGAGGATGCTTACCGTACTTAACTTGAAAAGACAGAGCTCATCCGGTGCAATAGCCCTTTTGAACGCGGCCTATGTTTAATCAATTGAATTCAGGATCACTTTATGCCACTTTTCTTATTTTAGCTGCCGTTCTGTTATTCACCTTTTTCAATGTCGACATATGATACCTAAAGATCATCGCCTTTATAAAAGAGAGTAAGCAAACTACCAACGCTTTCGATGCATTTTTTTTTAATTTTAAAATGATTTCCATTTACATAGCATGCAGACTTTTATCAATTCTCAGTAAATATTTAACCGCCATGTATGCAAACAGGGGGTGTTTTAGCTAGAAAAAGGTAAAAATATCAACACGAATGCATAGAAAAAAACTGCTCGAATAAACACATTAAAATATAGAAGATATGTTTAAAAGTATTAACTTTTTCGCGTCTCATCCCTTATAGAAAAAAATTATTTTAGTACGTTATTTTACATAACTGATATTTTAAAGTATGTATATTATGCTATTTTTTATTTACTTGTCATTTTCATAATATTTTAGCTGGTATAACCCCGGATATTATACATATCCATCTAGTAATTTTTTATATCGAATTTAGTAACATGTGTATAATTAGAAACAAATTTTATTTAAACCACGGAGAGAGACAGTTCTCATGTGAGTAAATTCCCTTTTTATATGTCTACTTATTATTAAGTTATTCCCGAAGATAATCACTTGGCGTGTAGATTTTTTTTACTTATTAGCTGATGCGTTTATGTGGAAATTACAGTTTAAATTTGTAAGATATAATTTTTTTTTTGAATAGAAACAATTATTTTCAAATTGTTCTACCTATTAAATGGTTATTGCATTTTATATATTTGTTGTCCAATACCAATCATATATAAATTGACTTAATAACCTAAATTTACAAAGCCTTACATTAAATACACTACTGTAAACTGTATCGAACGTGGCCAATCTATATATCTATAAAAGTGTCTGCCGGTGTGTGTATCTGTGTGTGTGTGTGTTTGTGTACATTTCCCTTCGCAATAACTCAGTCAATTTTTAGTCTATAGACTCAAAATTGGATATACATGGTACTGAGATTTGGGAAAATCGATGTGATCGGGTTTCGGCCAGAAATTTCGCTGTTAAGGGGTCAAAGTACAACGATTTGTCCTTTGAGAACTCTACCAAACTCCTCCGACAATTTTGTGTCTAAAGACTTGACATTTTAGATATTGATTCCTTGGAGACGGATCTAACTTAATAATGTGATTTGAGCCCAAAACAATAAATACTAAGGGGTCATAATAGGGGTCAAAGTTAAAAGAATTACCTCTTTTTTGGGGGGTCAGCATACACCTCCAATCTCTCATACACACCCACGCCAATCTTTCACGAGAAACACCCATCTGGCTGAAACTACTGTCAAAGTTTTTCCCCACTCTTAATCTGTGCCTAAATCGAAACGTAGATTCCATGAGCAAAGTTTCTTTTTTAGAATTGCGCGCCAGTGGAACTCTCTGCCGCTTGCCTGTTTCCCACCTGACTACAAGTTGGATGGCTTCAAGTCCAACATAAACAAACTCCTGACAAACCGCCCCTTTAAGTAAGACACTCTATCAAAACCTCCAATACTAATGATTACTACAATACTATCTCATTGATTACTGTATACGCAATAACCCTTATCCCTGAGTGGCCTTCTGGCTTTGATAAGTTGTGACTCTCATGTAAAAAACATATATATATATATATATATATATATATAGAGAGAGATATATATATATATATATACATATATATATGCGTGTGTGTACATATATATATATGTGTATGTGTGTGTCTGTGTGTTTACACCCAAAATAAATTGTTTGCTTATGACTGAACGGTCAGAGAATTTCATTGAAATCTCATGTTTCTTCAGTAGAACGCTTTCACACTTTGTTATCTACATTGGCCGCCATAAACGACAACCTTTTAATATCCATTTAAATGAAAATATAGACTTAGAACTATACCGAGTGGCTAACATAAAACATATTGTTTTAGATGTTAATCTATTTTAAGATAATACATCAATTTGCATGTACATATCTTACACAAATAATTCGAACAAATATCGTCTATAAAGTTAATACATTTTGGGGGAATCATTTTTGCCCTGCTAAACGAGTTAAAGAAGGTTTGATTCATATCAATGTGTCTTCGGGGGGATATTATAGCTATTATATTTGCATATGTTTTTAAAATACATATAAACATAAATTCACGGATTGATTTTAGCAGTATGTCTTTAACTTGAACGAACATGACCTTCCTTTTCCTTGGGGAGTAAATCATAATTTATGATTGTCCGCTTCGAGGATGATGATTATTTTTAAGCATATGTAAATACTTAAATAGATGAATACTATATCCGACCTAATAATAACATAACCCCAACATGTGTTACATATGAGTACTTCAGGATTATTTATCTTTTTGTAAATGGAGACAATACAGATAGTACACCAATATACAAAGTTAGATAATATATATATATATATATATAGTCGTAAGGAAGACGGTAAGTAAGAAACCAGCAGTAGAACTGAGTTCTTATACAACTCTTTAACTTTTTATTGAACGAACTTATAATAATGTTGAGCAATCCAGGTCCGTGGGAAAATGACCACAAACAAAAGGGAAGAAAAATTCTAGGACGTAAAATCATTTGTTAGCGAGTTAGTTAGCATTTTCGAAACAATACAGTTAAGAGTTTGAGGTCATCTGGGCCAAATAAAATGAGATACACAGAGGGATAAAAAGGAGGTAGAAAGACAGAGTCGAGACAGAGACCTATCATTGAAAACAGGAGGGTTATATTTGCAAATCGATTAAATAGTTTTGTTACTGGCTCCGTGTGTTCTTATTATCGCCAACGAGTGTATAAAATCAAGTAATTACAAATATTGTTGTTTTGTTTAATTAAATAGACTTAAAATACATTTGACAAACGGCAACCCAAGCAAAATATAAAAACAAGGGTATTTTGCTTAGGGAATTTTAGCTTGACACATATAACCTTAACTCGAAGAAACAACATCAAAAACGATTTCAATCACATGTCATTCAACATGAAATATCGATTTGCAAACATTGAAGCCAACTCTGCATAAAAATATCTACGCATTAATAAGCGTGATAGATCTAATGAAATGAACGCCTAAATTCATTATAGACAGTCTTGTGATGAAAATTCTATTGCTATCTCTAGCAAGCGTGACAAATATTACAATAAAGAATCGCACAAATAGACAAAGAGATAGCTGTGTGTATCTTGCAATGTATTTTGAAACTACATCGTAGATTAGCAAAAATATTACGAGGATGATATTAAAACCGAATTATGACCAGCAGACATATCTTATTATGCCAAACCTGTAATCACCTTTACTGAGTTAAGTTAAAGTATAGAAAATACACATCACTAGGTGTATCAGAATTTTTGACACCCCCTACCACAAAACTTGGAATAAAATATAAAAAACTCGTAATTTCTTTTTTAAAGTGGGTTGTTTATTTTCTTCATGGATTATACTTCCGAAAAAAAAAAACTATTAAAGTTGTATAAAAAGTAATAGAAATATTTTTTAAACAGTAATTAATTAATTGAATTTTACGAGCTAAGCATTTTTAAATTCTTAAACTTTAAAAATCTATCAAAATGCTTCTATTGATTCAATTCTTACGATATGTTCAGGGTCAATGTGAAGTTGCATGCTCTTTCCAATAAACTGAATATAATATTTTACACAAACGTTTTTTTTTAATTGCCGCCCCCCTCCATTTTGAAATGGTAAAAAGTAAATAATTAATTTACTCACCAAAGTTTTATGTATCACAAATTGAGGATAAAAGATCAATAAATAACATATTCAAATTTAAAACAAAAAAGTAGTGTTTTTTATAAATTTACCTGTAAAGTCCGAAGTTTAAAACCTTTTTTTTAAACCACGTTTTTCTTTTTTTTTAATGAAACCTTGGTTCTTACTTCTTTAATTGAAAGAAAATTAGGGTGTGAATTACATTTTTCGAGTAGCTATGAGCTTGGAAAGACAGGGGGTCGAATGATTCAATATATTTCACGCATTCGTAAGGTTTGTTTCTGACACACCTAACACATCACGTTAATATTTGTAGATTGTAAGAAAAAACTATATAGACTTTAAATATCTAATCACTATATCTTTTACAAATCGTTTTACTGTATCACAAATACTCATTGTGATTAAATAGAAAAATAGTTATATTGGTACACGCTTATATGACGGTAGGCCAATTATCCTTCAAACAATCTACTAGAGAAGAAGCTTACTTATAGGCTAGCGAGGAGTGTTGCAGTCGTTTTAAGGATGTACTGTTTTTAACATCTCTATTGGCAGCTAACTATTCTCTCACTATATTCTTCAAACAAATCTTAGGGATTATTATAATTGTTCATTATATTTTACGTATATTTTTTAAAATTATTTTTTCATTATATTAATTCGAAAGTTAATCCCAATCTTATCGCAAATATATAGAATCAATGCGCTAGTATATAAACAAGTAACCAAAATGACGACACTACGTCACACCCACCCACCCACCCACACACACATATATATACATATAATATATACATATAATATATACATATATATATATATATATATACACACATATACTTTCCTCTATGCGTATGTATACGTTCCCCTATTTATACAGGGTCGGGCATGAGTCTTGTTACAAAATTCAGAACGAATTTTTATGATAATATTAAATAAAATTTACTATTCTATTTTCTGTATATGATAATGTAATATATGCTTTTTTTTCTGAAACAAAAAATAAAATTTTTAACAATATTTGTTGAATTGAAGAGAAGATTTATCATAGAGCAACATGAGAAGAAATTCTTTCAACCAGAAATATTTAAGATGGAAAAAACCCAAAATCAACAAAATGTTCAAAAAAGTACGATTTATCGTTATATGAAAGCTCGGTGGATCAAAGACAATGATCAGGCCATCCCCACACCTTAACTCATTAAAAATATCACGGAAAAAATCAGGCGAATCCCAAAAAGATCCATGAGACACATTGGTAAACAAAGAAGAAACATCACCATGGACTATGTGAAGAATATGTTGAAGTGAGCTACAGATATCACCCTGTAAGCTCAAAAAGCGACAGCTGCTCTCTGCACCAACAATTGCAAAATTCCTCATCAGAAATCGACTCTTGTTAAACCGTATCAAAGAAGGCACGCTCAATATCATCATCTTCACGGGTGTAAAGTTACTTTCACTTCAACAGTTCTATAACTAAATGATAGATTCCTTGTGAGAAGTCTTGAGTAATACCCGATAACGCAGGAAAGATTTTCAGACCGCAGAAACCGCCATTTTTGAAAACGGAAAATCTCCACTGTTTTTTTTTTTTTCCTCAAGGAGTCAAGGTTACCAAAGAACGTTACATTGAGGACATTTGAAGGTGCACTGACCCCATGGTATGATTCTGTGTTTGGTGATGATTTTTGGATTCTCCAACAAGATGGTGCAACATGCCAAACCGCTCATGTTAGACAGCACCAATTCGTTCTGGATCAGCAAAGAATAATGACCTCTTTTATCACCTGATCTTAAAACTCTTGATTATTCTTTGTAGTTAATCCTGGAAAGTGAAGCCTGCTCTACTCATTGTAAAAATATTGAAGCTTTTAAAACAAAATTGACCAAATTCTGGGAGAAAAAGCCAATAGATGTTTTGCGTGCAGCTATAGATAATTTCCCCTCCCCCAAAAAAAACTTTGTGGTGTAGTGAACGGTATAGGGAATCATTTTTAATTATACCATATTTTTCCTTTAGTATTTGCTAATAATTCTCTGTAGTAGGGTTTGTAATAAATAATTTTCTTGGGATAAAACTGAGTTTCAATTTGTAACAGTATTTATGCGCCACCCTATATATATATATATATATATATATATATGTATATATATATATGTGTGTGTGTGTGTGTGTTTGTGTATATATATATGACTACTTCATTTACTCACATAAAATTCATATACGAAAGTATAGATTTATTCGTAAACTTTAAGTATTTACTTCAAAAGTGCTCAATACGTAGGTAGAGCTAGTTAGTACCGGCAAAAGAAAGTCCGCACAATATTCTAGTGTTCACGTCAATTTAAAAAAAAATAACTTCAAATTGAGCAGGCAAAAAGAAAGTCCGCAGCTACAAATTCGCTGAAAACCAGCTGAAATTAGCGCCCTTAATTCACAAATACAATATCCACAAAAAATATCCACCAAAAGGCAACAAAGCATCTCTAATCGTAATTGTTGTTGTTTCAGGTTATACAACATAACATTTAGTCCATATGCCACGACATTCTCTTAGTGATCGTCAGGAGCTCATTAATCTTAACCTTTCTGGTTTATCCAATCGGTAAATCCGCCGAAGATTTAAATGTTATGAGAAAGCGGTACGAAAGACTGTGCAAAAGCACGAAAACACTGGCAGTGTTCGTGATGCCCCTAGATCTGGTTGTACTTGTGTTACTTCTAATAGGGAAGAATTCTATCCGCAAGATCCGCAGCCTAAGAAACAGATTTAAACCGGCTCCTCTAATCCGAAAACAGTTCAATCTTGTTAATAAGTGCTCTTTTTCTACTGCCAAAAACAGATTAAAGGAATTTAATTTGCGAGGATATGTTGCAAGACGCAAGCTAATGATCTCTGTAACGAACAGAAAGAGTCGTCTGAACTTCGTCAGATGCAATGAAGATCATGACTCTTCATATTGGTTAAAGTGTTTTTTAGCGACGAAAGCCAGTTCACTAGGCTAGGCAGTGATGGTACGCAGTGCGTCCGTCGGAGAAAAGACGAATAAATTTATCCCAGGTGCTCAGTTTCAAAGCTGCATGGTGGTGGGGGTTCAGTTTTGGTGTTGGGCATTATTAGTACCAATGGTCCAGGGCCTATAGTCTGCTTGCATGGTCGAATTAATTCGTCCAAGTACATAAATATGTTGACTGAGCATTTTCTACCCTACTTTGGTCGACATTTTGATGATAATCCAATCTTTGAAATTTGGATGATAATCCTTATTTCATGCAGAATAATGCTCTCATTCACACAGCTAGCAATGTCAAGAGGTTCCTGGAAGAGCATGATATTTCGTGTTTGGATTGGCCTGCAAAATCTCCAAACCTCAATCTTATCGAAAACGCCATACATTACATCAAGCAATTTAGAAGTTTGGACAAAAGTTAAAGAAGAGCGGGATGGACTTTCCCCGAAATACTTCTACAGTCTAATTCGTGGGATTACCAAAAGAGTGCAGGATGTCAAATTGCAGAACGGCTTTGCTACTAAATATTATTTATTGTGTTCCTGTTGTTTTTGTGTTGAATTAATGCCATAAAGTTACATTTAAATAATAAGTTTCCACTGTGCGAACTCTCCTGTTGCCTCCTCAATTTGAAGGTATTTTCTAAATTGACGTGAACACTAGAATATTTCAATTAAAATTAAAATATGAACAGGTAAAATTATAGATGAATTAACGCCCAATCAAATTAGGTATAGTTTTTTTTAAACAGTTACATTCAATTTAGCTTAAATTTGCAGTTTTTGAAAAAAATACAAGTGCGGACTTTTTTGTGCTGTCTGTATATATATATATATATATATATATATATATATATATATATATATATATATATATATATATATATATATATTACACGATCAAGTAAAGTAGATTGAAGGATTTAAGAAAGACTTCAGGATAAACCTGATAAGAAAGCAAATTTCATCCGCCAATGAGGCTATCCAAACCCTTAACAAAGAACTTCAAACAATTAAAACACAAATCAAAGAAAAAAGAAGTGAAAATCAGTTCCAAACCATTCTTAACAGTCTCTGAATTCTCCCACCAATACAAAATATAACATAAAATAAAACTACAACAAAAACCGAATCGATGATGCAAAGGGCATCTATCTTCCCAACCCTAAAGAAAAATATTTAACCTATCTAACTACCCCCTTAGCGACGAACAATAGCAAATTATTAACCTTGGCCCCAACTGCGAACTCTCTAAGAATTACAAATAAAACGTTAAACTATGCGAAATCGAAATTCTCTACCAACAAATACAAAGCCTAAAAAAAAAATATAAAATATCCACACTCCCAACCTCAAAGATATCTTAAAAGTCAAAGGATAGAAAAATTGATACAAACGCAGAGAACCTAACCCTCATCCAACCCTAAAGCTAAGAGAAGTAGCCAAAGGAGTTTACAACAATAGCGACATCAATATACGAATGTCTGACAAAGCCAATAATTGCACAATCTTAAGTAACACCGACTACAATATGAAAATAAACAAAATTCGCCACAGTAAAACAAATTTAAACTACTTACAAAATGTCCCACAGAACAACTAAAACAAATTAACCATATTATAACAGCAAACAACACTGGAATCGGAACCATAAAACTTAAAATAATAGGAGACTATAAACATATCTACATATACGGGAAAATTTAAATTCACAAAACAGGCTACCCTCTAAGTGCCATCATCTCCCAAATCCCTACCCCAGGATAATACATCGCCAAAACAACCAATAATATTTTTCAACCCTACATGCCTAGTAAATACAGCATAAAATCTACCACCGACGTCAAAGATATTCTTAAATAAAACTCTCCACAAAAATGGATAATCGCATACCTCGACGCAGAAAAGCTCTTTACTAACATCCCTTTAAAAGACGCAATCAAAATAATCTTTGATAAAGTATATAACTACAATTCGATACCCCTACAGTCAAAAAACCTAAAACCATAAAAGAATTACTACTAAAATGCACCACACAAGTACCCCTCACTGATCCATATAAGAAAACATTCATTCAAAAATATGGCGTCTCAGAATACTACATAACCCACATCAAAAACAAAATCCTCTTTTATATCCAAAAAATAAAACCACCATCTTTGCCCGATATGTCGCCGACATATTTATCGCAGCTGAACTCATTCAAAATCTTTTTTTAAAAACTCCAACTAAACCTAGAAACACACTTTGTCTTCAAATTTACACACGAACCAAGCATAAATAATAAAATACCATTTCTTGTCGTATAAGTATATTCTAAAAAAACCACTAAATGCACTCTCAGCATAAAAAAAACTTCTAAAAATAATGCAATTCTATTGAATTCGCATAGCGAATGTCTAGAAATATACATAACTGTCCTCATAAAAAAATTCAATTCACGGCTCATCAAATTTAACATAAACAAAGAAATGACAAACATAAAACAACCCCTAATAAACAATAAGTTTCCCAATAAAATCCTCATAAGCCCAGCTCCGCTCTGATATATTCTTCCGCACACCTCACACTGCAGACCTATTTGGTGCCCCCTCCCATCCACAGCTCCTTTTACTCTCCCTTTCCGAATATCGCGCTTTCATACTGGGCTCGATCTGCCTCAAACTTTCCCATACTTCCCCGCAAGGTCCTTCTCCACCCTCCGCGATGCTAAGCAAGACTCTCCCAGGTTATTTCATGAATCTTACATTTTTTAAAGTGGATCTAAAACAATCCTTAAATCTCAATGTAGGCTTTTGAGCCAGAATTCTTCCCTCAGTAAGCTCGCCATAAAAAGGAGTTGTTTGGGAAGTCGACTCTCTAACATCCTCACCACATGTCCACTCCATCTCAGTCTATGCTTTATAACGTTAGCCTCAATGCTAAGGCATTGGGTCCGTTTAAGCACCTCCACATCACTGAACATCTGCCAACCCACACCTAAGATTCGCCGTAGGCACATCTGGCGAAACCGCTCGAGATGTCTCAAATGGTCCTTGTATGTTGTCCAAGTTTCACAACCATAGAGAAGAGTAGAGAGAACGCATGCGGCATAAACCTTAATCTTAGTTGGCAGCAAGATCCTATGACGTCTCCAAAAACGCCCGTCCAATTTTCCGAAGGCATCACTTGCCCTGCTGATCCGTAACGATACCTCATCATCCAGGGCACCAGACATATTCAGTGTGCAACGCAAGTATACAAACTTACTGACAGAAGCTATCCTTGACCCACAGATAAAAACTGATGGCTCATAGTATGGCATGCCCGGAGCAAGCTGATACATTAAAACATTTTTTCTTTGAAATTAATGGGCAGGCCCAATGCGCTGCAGGCAACCGCAAAAGCGTCCACAAGATGCTGCATATCAGTCAACGTATGAGCCACCAGATCACAGTCATCCGCATAGAGTAAGTCACGAATCGTGTTGGTGAGTATCTTTGTACTTGCATTGAAGCGCCTAATGTTGAACAACCTCTAGTAGTTCAGTAACGAATATAGACACCATCAGAGCACCCCCTCAAATGCCATCCAAAAGACCATGTTAGAATACAACGCAAATAGTGTGGGTCCTGGAATGTCTCCCTGCTGAACACCATTTTTATACTGAGATAGAATCAACCAGCTTTCACCCAACGTTGATCAAAGCCATCATATCATCGTGGAAGAGCTTTAAGATGGTTACAAACTTGTCAGGACAGCCAAGCTTTTTCAGAATCTCCCACAAAGCACCCCTAATGACTGTATCAAAGGCCTTACTTTAATCGATGAACACCTGATATAGGCCCTTTTGCTGTTCTATACAGCTCTCCTGCAATTACCTGGCTGTAAAAATCATATTACATTGTCTCTCGACATCTTCTGAAACCACACTATGACTCAGGCAAAACATCGTCAGCAATGTGCTCCAGCATTCTGTCTCGCATGATCCTACAGAGCACCTTACCGACTACTGACAGCAAAGAGATTCCTCGATAGTTTCCACATCCATCTCTGCTACCCTTTCCCTTGTATAGCACTACCATCAATGCATTCCGCCAATTCTGCGGAATACACTCATCCCGCCAAACAGTCTGCAACAATTCCGCTAAGCGTGGTAACATCTTGGGTACAGAACATTTAAAGATCTCCGCATGCAAACGATTCGGGTCAGGAGACTTTCCATTGTTCAGATTATGGGCAGCTGCTTCAACCTCCTAGAGAGAAGGAACCTCTGCCAATATATCCTTGATCGGATTGCTAGGAATCGACTTAACCAACCTCTGATCAACGTAAGAAGGTCTGTTCATGAGGTCATCGAAACGCTCCCTCCATCTATGAAGAATGTCGGTAGGGTCTCGAAGAAGATCCCGATTATCTCTCGAGCGCAGAGGAGTGATAGGTCATCTGGATGGTCCGTAAACCGCGCGCAGTATAAGATCTTGGTGTTGTTCGAATCCGAGGCGAGCTGCATTTCCTCAGCTTTCTGCCTCCACTATTCATGTTACGCAACCTCCTCTGCACCTCGTGCTTGGTGTCCTTAAACTTGTCCCTCAATCAATCTTGCTCACCATCCGCTAAACCACCCCCGAGATAATCGTGCAATGCCCTGACTTTTGAATCAAGCAGAGCCTGAATTTCAGTATCATTCTCATTGAAACAATCCTGATGTTTACGCTCAAAATAACCTAATACACTCTCATAGACACTCAAAAAAGTTGTATAACAACCATTTACCAGAGGTAACCTCATAGTAATTATCCGGTCACTCACATTACAGGGAAGTTCTTCCAGGCTAGAAAGAATGGATGCCTTTATAGCAAAAGCAACGCCTGATTTCCTCTTACATCCATCCGGTCTACCACTCCAGAAAATGGAGTAGGTCCCAGCCAACTCAGAAAACTGTCCCTCATCAACCAGCCTGGTCTCAGACAGAGCAACTATGTCCGTGTCATAACGTTGAAGTTCCTTAGATACAAGAGCAGATCTACACCCTGGACGCCTTATTGCTGACGGCAAGTCAAGCAACGTCTGCACATTCCAACAGCCGAGTGTCATTGTCATATATTTCATCGCGGTAGACTGATGATGACCGGGTCCAGGCTGTGGAATCTTTTTTTATCATTTTTCTATTACCTCCTATTCCCCTTACCTCACCCTTTTTTTAACCAAGTAAGATCTGTGACTTATTTGTGGTTTAATTAAATACTTTTACATGCAAAATCCGATCCCGCATTTTGCTAATTCATGCCCTCTGATGAGAAGGAGAGTATTTCTTCGAAACTCCGCGAATTAAGGTCTATCCACTTATCTTGTGCTTCCTTTTTAAAATTAAATATGTTTTTAACTCTTTTTCAAGATGTATTTTAACATGTTTTATTAATCATTTGTTCATATTATAAGCTCTATTTCCTTTCCGGTTTTATTGAGCTTTTACATCTGGTTGAGATTACTTTACTTGTAAATATTAACTCTTTAATATTTATAATATATTTTAAGTTTACCATTTTGATTACCTTGGTAAACTTATTGTAATTTTTATTTATTTTTATATATATATATATATATATATATATATATATATATATAGAGAGAGAGAGAGAGAGAGAGAAAGAGAGAGAGTGAGAGAGAGCGAAAAAGAGAAAGAAAGAAGTAGAGAGAGAGAAAGAGCGAGAGAATATTTGTCGCTTACTGGGTTCAAAAACAACTATCAGAAAATTGTTAGTTAGTTCATAAATATTCAGAATTATTGCAAAAAGGATTATTGTGGAAACAGTTGCGTTTAACACTGAAACTTCCATATTTCCGTCCAAATGATTGTGATCGTGTAACGAATTTAAGGCCTCATGGGTTTTCTTGTAAGTTTGAATTTTTTTTCCATCGAGAAGTCTTAGAGAAGAATAATGAGTCAGTCCATGTATTTCATGAAGACGAAGCCTCAAAAAGAGCCATTCATACCGACTTGGGTGCAAAAGGCGTAATAAATATTTATTTAAGCTAAGGTAAAAATGTTTACTTTAAAAGCTCATAAATACTCTAAAAATATAAATAACTTTTATTTTCTAATCTCTTGATTTGAAGCACAGTTGAAGATAACCTCAATCCATTACATTGATTGGATTCTAGACAATGTTTCCCATTTAATACTTCAGCTTAAAGATTCTTGTGAATCTGAATTAAACTCTGAAAATTGTGAGGAATTGTAACCAACAGATCGTAAACTAAATCAAAGTTAAGTTTCAAGTTTTTAATAGGAAATTGTGCGGATATTATTACTCTTCTTTCTCTTCTTATAACGCAAACAGCTAAATTAGTTGAATTCATTTCTAAAAACCATTGTTAACGTTTAACAATACGCGTTGATATCTAACATGTTCATGAATAGTTTTTGTCGTTGCTCTCGCTCTCTCTTAAATTTACAGAAAGATAAATAAAACAAAAAATGACACGCACTACTCATTTTTGTGCCTAACAGCGATGACTCAAAATTATAATGATCGATGTATTAGTTTATGACATAAACTTTGATAAAAGTTGATATATCTAAACATAGACACATATCACACTATATAAAATTAGAGATGCACATTATAACAATAGAAAGAGGCATACTGTCGCAAGTAAGACATCTAGGCAGTTAATGTTGGCTTCCTCAATGTTCTGAGGTCATTACATCATTAGAAGTCACTCGCGGCAAGCGAAGCAGTAGCTTCATTCTCTGTTGATGACGCATAATTGTAATGCAGCAGATCAATATCAAAAGAGCGTTTACCTTTGGGCAGCAAGGTATCATATTTGTATCTTTTATTCCTTCCAATTTTATTCTGATATGCCAAGTCCGATTTGGCAACAAACCTATGATATTCATTTCAACAGCAAATTTTGTATCTGAACAACGATATCGCGAAGTATTAATGTTTGAAACTCTCATATCTTTCCATTTTTCTCCGAACGCTCAATTTAATCTACATTATTTTAAATAATATATGTAATAGCCAGCGATTTAGTTGAACCAGCATATTAGTTTTAAGACCACAAATACAGCACTACCATCGTTTGTAAGTTTACTAATTTACGATAAAGACAACATTTTTGTAAAAGGAAAGTAAGACTCTTTAATTAAAGTCATTTATTGCTAAATAAAAATAATAGCAATTAAATTTTGATAAATTGTGTTTTTACATGCGCGCATCATTATATAGCACTTAAAAAGATATATTTTTTAGAGATCATAGCCTACAATTTATGGTATGTGTAAAGCAGTGGTTTGGTTTGGCGCATACTTAACAGAGGTGGGTCCTCTTTTCCAAGCATCATCACTCGAACTCCGGTAATTTCATCAGCATCTGACAAAGGAAAACTCTTTGCCAAAAACTGTGCATCACATCATACTCTTTGCGACCAAGGCCGTCTATCGACCACCTCATTAAAAACATACTTATTGACATACAATAGTTTACATTCGGCTTGATCTACAGTTGATATGCTAACTGAAATATCACACAGGATTGGTGAATTTATCGATGAAGGCTTCGTTCTTAGAGCAGTTACTCTCGACATATCAAACATTTCTGATAGCGCATGGCATAAATATCTAGTTCACAATATTTCAAGTTATGGAATAGCTGGAATTGTGATCTAAATTATTATATCCTTTCTCTCTTACAGGATTATTAATAGTCGTCTATGGGCAGACATGAGAAGCTTGTGACATGCAGGGTTCCATTATAAATCCAACTCTCTCCTTGATCTTAATAAATAGTCTACCAACTCACTATCCTAGACCATTCATAGACGTTTATTTATTATTTATACTCTGAATCCAGGTTGGCGATGATTTTTTCTCTTTCCTACAACTTCTTCCAATTGTTGCGATCCTGTTTCTGCTCTATCCTTTGTTTCATAGAAAGCGCTCGTCTGGGCTCCAATCAATAGTTTCGCTTGCAAAATGTTCACAAAAACAACTATCAAAAATTCCCCATTCTCTTTCCTAAATCTAAACGCAGATTCCGCGAACAAGATGATTTTAGCTGGCATGCTGCGAGACTGATTTTAATATGGTTACCTTCAATGTAAACAAGTTTTTTTGTTGAACCACCTCCTTAAATATCAAATTCTACCGAACTAACAGGATTAACGATTTTTTCTGTATTACAAACGCACATTGCATATTTACCTTTTATCCTCAAATGGCTTTTTGGGGTCTTGATAATTGGTTATTCACTTGTAAAAAACGATATATTATGAACAATCGACAACACATACTGAAACGTAGTACTGTCATATTAAATTTTTATGATAGGTCTGTGTTTGCAAAGATGTAATTCGTTATTTTTTTGGGGGGTTTTTTCATCTTCTTATATATTGGGAATAGAACGTCAGCAGATTACCAGTGTAATAACTCTGAAAATTATTTTATGCTTATTGCAACTAGTATCCCTTCACTCTTAGGCCTACTGATTCCGAAAAGTGTAATTGTATGCTTTTCAAATGTAATTCTTTTAAACTGAAATTTCTGCTCTTGACTCAACTGATAATATTAATCACGCCAATGAAATGAAAATGAAAGACTCATTGATAATCATTAAAGTCACTCTTAATCCGGTTATTTAAAATCATGAGATACATAAAAATTGCACAAAGAATTAAAGAAACATGAATATCATAGCGTATAAAGTTGCATGTGTCGATCAGACATGTTATGTTTATAATTGCTGACAGTAATATCCGTTGATCTGGCCTATTAGAATATGTTTTCAAATTGTCAGGAAATTATTTTATTTAAGGAATTAACTGAATTGATAAGTGCTGTATTTAAGAAATTAATCCTTTAACTTGTGTTAAATATAACAAAATATAAATAAATAGAATAGATGACGTAATTAATAGCGTATATGTGTTCGTTATTTTTGTTTTTGTCTTTTTTTTTTCAATTTGGTGGTCTATCTCGAATATTTACCACTAAGAATAAAATAAAGTAAGTTTCTGAGACGCATGTAAGGATTTCGTCCCGGTAGATATCTTAACGTGGGAATATTATATTTTTCCAAGATATTCTTGGAGTAAGATTGAATCATAATATTTAAAATGTGTTAATTTACTCGGTAGTGCAAGCATTCAACGATAATAATTGTCTCAATTATGTAAGAGATTAATACATTGTAATGTATATCTTGATTTGACTATTATACTTAAATAAATACAGGGGTGTTAAACATTGAGTGGAAAGGTTTAGATGTCGTACTGATAGTTTAGTTCTAGCTGCATACTTAAAGGATACTATTAAAGGAAGAATTTATTTATAACAATTATATAATAACGATACATTGAAAATATTGTTCGCTCTTGAAACGTTGTATGTACGAATTAAAAATAACCATTATTTAAAATGTGGGTACATGCAAGTAGAATTCAAATAATTGATATGAATCGGTAAATCTTTTATATAAAAGGTCGCCAAGCTAATAAAAAACCTAGATTCCAGTAAAGCAACTGGCCCTGATGGCATCCCAATTATAGTGTTAAAAAAGCTTCAACCAGAACTTGCTCCCATACTTACGAAACTATTTAAGCGCTGCCTTAAGGAGAAGTGCTTTCCGACCCCCTGGAAGACCTCATCAGTTTGCCCTGTATTTAAGAATTCAGGTGATAAGTCATCTCCCTCTCAATACAGACCAATAAGTCTTCTCTGTGTTATGAGTAAGTTACTGGAATCAATATTAAATAGAGAAATAGTCAACCACCTCAGCAGAAACAACCTTCTTAGTGACACACAATATGGTTTCCGCTCTGCAAGATCTACCGCAGATGTGCTGACGGTTATATCCCACAGAGTTAGTGAATCTCTTGACAAAGGCTTCCTTTCTAGGGCAATTGCTCTTGACATATCAAAGGCCTTTGACAAAGTATGGCATAAGGGTCTACTTCACAAGATTTCCAGCTACGGTATAACTGGAAATGTTTTCTCAATCATTAAATCATTTATCTCCGATAGGCTCATAAGAGTAGTGGTAGATGGACAAACATCGGAGGCCTGCAATATAAATGCTGGAGTCCCTCAGGGGTCAATCCTCGGCCCAACTCTCTTCCTGATCTACATCAATGACCTCCCTAAACACATACTTAAATCATTCGTTGACATCTATGCTGATGACACGACCATCTACGGCAACACATCAAAGGCTGTAAATGACGAAGTTCTCTCGAATTCTCTCTCCTCTGATCTCGAGCGCGTGGTTCAGTGGGGGAAGATGTGGCTAGTTACCTTTAATGCATCTAAAACCAAACTCCTATCCTTACATCATCAACGCTCTGATCCCCAGCTGGCATCAATTGTGATGGATGGCTCTCGTCTGGGTGAGGCCCCGTGTTTTGACAAGCTTCTGGGTTTGACCTTTACTCCTGATCTGAAATGGAACACGTACATCAAGTCTGTTGCCAAGGTTGCAGGAAAGATGGTGGGATCCTTCTACCGCTCCAGAAGATATCTCACTACTGATGCAATTCTCTATCTTTATAAAAGCCAAGTACGGCCAAGGATGGAATACTGTTGCCATATCTGGGCAGGAGCTGCCAAAAACAGCCTATCATGCCTTGACAGAGTACAAAATAGACTTCGTGGTTTAGTGGGGGATGCCCTTTTCTCTACCCTGCAACCCCTCTCCCACAGAAGAGACGTTGCGAGCCTATCCCTGTTTTATCGTTATTTTCATGGCAGGTGCTCGTCTGAACTCCAATCCCTGGTCCCCCCTCGCCAAACTTTCACGAAAAACACCCGTCTAGCTGAATCCACTGTGAAAAATTTCCCCCACTCTATATCTGTGCCTAAATCAAAACGCGGATTTCATGAGCAAAGCTTCTTTCTTAGAACTGCACGCCTGTGGAACTCTGTTCCGTCTGCCTGCTTCCCTCCGGACTACAACTTGGATGTCTTCAAGTCTAATGTTAACAAATTCCTAATGAACCGCCCCCCCTAATTAAACACTTCATAAAATCTCCTCACTAACGTGATGTACTTGCAATAACCCTTATCCCTGAGTGGCTTCTGGGCCTTGATAAGTGGTGATCACTGTGTAAAAAAAAAAAAAATAAAAATAAAAAAATAAAAACAATGAAATGTGTGTCATAAATTGGAGAGTGAAAAATAATTCCAATCTAAAATTGCGCGAATTTTGTATTTTTTTTTACATAAACATTTATTTATTATTTAGTTATTGAAGCATGTACTTTCATTGTTTAATAAAAAAAAAATGCCAAGGATTTAAGTTCAGTTTATATCGAATCAATGTTTTTCTTATCAAATATAATTTTAAATAATATATTGTAATTATTTACATGATCACGTGTTTTGTTATATGCCCGGTATTTGAGTAGAGGATGTGATATAATCCTTAAATTCGATAATGTGTTTTAAGAAAATTTCCAAATTTAATTTTACGCCGACGAAAAATGTATCGTTTTTTTTGTTGTTGTTTGATTGTCGCCAAGGCAAAAATTAAAAGAGAAAGAGAGAAAGAGACTATAGGAGAAACGGAGAGAGAGAGAGAAGTGAGAAAGACGGTTAGCAGATGAGGAAGCAAAAGGACTTGACACCGTCGGAGAAGATAACGTCGGAGAAAATTCCATCCCAACAGTGAAGAAGGAGACAGCAACGGGGAAACCCCCATCCCAACAGCGAAAGAAAGGAGATAATGCCGACTAGAAAATGACGACGAAACGGCGAACTTTACAAATATACATTCGAATTTTGGACTGACGAAGAGATGATTGTTAGAGACATCTGTTTTAACCAACAGCCTAAAACGAAGGAAAAAAAAAGAAAAATAAAGAGTGTAAGTCCCCTCTCTCTGTATACCTCTCTCTTGTGTATTAAAGTGGGGTATCCTTTCATTTTGCCATTGTTTTGTTTGTATTAACGTATTGTTTTGTATCGATATATTTTTCGTCGGCATTTTACGCTAGTAGTTTATGATACCCCTTCAATTGAATTTTTTTTAATTGACTCCCAATCCCCTATACCATAGTTTATTTTTATAATAAAATCATCTTTGAAACGTTATTAGGTGTGCTTGTCTTCATTCTGTTGTGTTCAAACCCTTGTGTCTCCCTTTTATTTTTAGCCTTATCACATGTTTTTCGTAAATTTCTTTTTATATCTCTTTGTTTGCTTTTATTTAATCCCCCTTCATCATATATGTAGCAAGGGTTATAAACAATTATGCGAACAAGAAAGGGAGAAATTATTACCTGGCGCATGGACAACATAAATTTACTTTACTGTTTATTTTATTGCATTTTCTATGATATTTAAAGAATCATCAAAAACTGAAATAAATATATATTTTTTATTTAATTAGCTCGTTGTTGAACGTTGTTGGAACACGTTTTTGTCCGTATATGATTTTTATGCACGTAAAAAAATATTTAACCTATATTTGAGTGAAAAACTTTCAAATGTTTTATAAATGAAAAATTAATAAATATACTGATATATATGCACATATATATATATATATATATATATATAATATACTTGTTTTACTGAAACTTTTTTTACATGGAGTTCACCACTTATCAAGGTCCAATGGCCACTCGAGGATAAGGGTTATTGTGTGTACAGTATTCAATGAAATAGTGTAGCAATAGTATTGGAGAATTGATAAGGTGTCATTACTTAGGGGGGCGGTTCATCAGGAATTTGTTTGAAGACATCCAGGTTGAAGTTGGGAGGGAAACAGGCAAGCGGAACAGAGTTCCACAGGCGTGCAGTTGAAAGAAAGAAGCTTTGTTAGTGGAATCGTCGTTTTGATTTAGGCACAGATAAGGAGTGGGGAAAATTATAGACGGTGGTTTCAACTACTCCTCATCGAGATTTTCAAGCTGATCTCTCAAATCTAACCGTTCGCTACACTCACGTAACCAGAAGCACACAATTAGATGCACATTTAACTGGGAGTTAATTATTTACAGTGATTTAGAAATGTAAACCGCGCTCGGTCGAGCATACAAGTGATAGCTTAAACAGGAAAGCTTTCGTGAATCACGAAGCAAGACTAGATCATGACAAAATAAAAGAGGAAAAAAGGGGGAAAATATAACCGACATTTATGAAGTAATTATAGAAGTAACCGGTGATTGTTAGTTTATTTACGTGACAAAAATCAATATTTTATATGTTCGACGTTGGTTTTAATCATCACTTCATGAGATACAAACGAAATCGAATGGGTGACGCCTCAAACACGCGGGAAATATAATTAAGATAATAAAGGCCAGGAAATAGAGACGTCACATCAAATATATGCTTACATCTAAAGTTTTTTTTTTGTTTGATGAAGATGCTGACAACGACAACGACGACGACGACCATGATGATGATGATGATTATGATGATAAATACGAGGGGCGTTCAATAAGTAATGCCCCTGACCCACTTCCCATAGGAGTAGAGCAACGAAACTTGGCACAGTTATTAGTCTTTCTCTACATAGGAACCAACCAGAGTTATGCATTTCTCCCATCGTTCGATGCAGCTCTGGAGACTGTTTTCGTAGAACACCTCAGGTGAGTCCTCCAACCAAGACGTGACTACACAAATCAAGGCTGCATCATCTGGGAAACGCTTTCCTTTCAAAAACATGGCTGGGGAGAGGTGAAAGTCAGAGGGTGCAAGGTCAGGAGAGTAGGGAGGATGGGGGAGGATTTCATAACCACACGCCCGTGTTTCTGATCTGAGTTGTGGATCGGATCGTTGTCCTGCAGGAGGAGGGTACCTTTGCTGATATGGCCCCGCCTCTTGATTTTGATAGCTTCCCTTAATTTCCTCAAAAGTGAAGCATAATAGGCTCCTGTAATTGTGGTACCCTTTGCCAGAAAATCTGTCATAACTACTCTGTCCTGATCCCAGTCGACTGTGAGAATGCCCTTGACAGCGGAGGGCTGCACCCTTGCCTTCTTTGGAGGTGGTGAGTCCAAGTGCTTCCGCTGCATTGACTGGGCTTTGGTCTCTGGATTAGTGATGGACCCAGGTTTCATCCTATGTAATCAGTCTTTTGAAAATCTTTGACTAATCTTCTTGCACATCTCCAAATTCCTCCTCGAGCACTCGAGGCGTTCTCCCTTCTGGAATGGTGGGAGTAACCTGGGAATCCATCTGGCAGACACCTTATGCATATGCAAATGGTCATAAATGATAGTTTCATCAGACTCTGTACTAATCTTGACATCTTGAGCTATTTGGCGAATAGTAATGCGCCGATCTACCAAAATGGCAGCCTCAACTTGACGAACCGATGCCTCATCAATGGCAGAAGGGAGTGACAAAGTCTGGGAGCTGTTTCCACAGACTTCCGACCATGTTTGAATTCATGATGCCAGCGTTTTACACGGTCATATGATGGCGCATTATCCTCGTAAGTTTCTTTCATTTCATTAAAAGTCTCCTGTTGTGTACGTCCTTTCAAATACAAAAACGGATCACTAGTCGACATTCAACAGGCTTCATTTCACAGCTGACTCAGTTAAAGCACCTGTAAAACAAAAACCACAATTAGTTCACAGCTGTAATTTGCCACATAACCAGTAGACATACAAATCTCACAGGCAAAATCTCAGTAAGATCAGACAACTAGACGTCGCTCATGCTACGAGTGAAGTTCACAAGAGTATCGAATATAAAGAAGAACTGAATATAAGTGTTTCTTCTTGTTTTTCATTTTGTTTTATGTTTTCATTCGTCCGTGTGTGAAAAGATATATATGTGTGCAACAGAGTAAAGCTTAAGGAACGGAAACAACAAGAAAGTAACGTATACAAGCTAGTATATGTGTTTCACGTTCGCTCATACGGTATATCTCCTAAAAGATATACCACATGTCTGAGCGGCGATGTTAGTTTATATATATATATATATATATATATATATATATATATATGAGCAAACAGTTAATGAAATATGTTAAAAAACACTTTGAAATGAGTTAAAAACATATTTAATCTTAAAAGGAAACACTAGATAAATGGATAGTCCTTAATCCGCGGAGTTTCGAAGAAATACTCTCCTTATCATCAGAAGGTAGGAATTAGCAAAATTCGGGATCGGATTTTACATGCAGAAGTATTTGATGAAACAATAAATAAGTCAAAGATCTTACTTGAAAACAAAATTAGTTAAGAAGAAGAATACGGTAAAGAAAAAGGTGATTACACATTAATGGATAGTCTGGTGGAGGATAAAAAATCCAGTGACGGTAAAATCCAAATGTAAAACTTCAAGAAAGTTAAAAGAATTTCCATTTGTACAAGTAAAATTCAAGGAAATCCCGTAATTGGAAGAAGATGGTCCATAATAATCCAAAGGCAGAAATCCATGGAATAATTCACAAAAATGTGTACAAGGAAAAAATAATATTAATAACAGAAAAATAAGATGTGCTTTTCACTCTACTTCCGAGACATAACTATAAATAAAATAAAAAAATCTTGAAAGAGAAAGGAGAGAAAAAAATGATAAAGTTAAATATAAAATATAAAAAAAGGGAAACAAAAGTCAAACTGACCCAGACAGGAAATGTTAAAGGCGCGAAAATATATATAGGGCAAAATAATATAGGTCAACTGAAATGTACAGGTCATCACTTAAAAATGTCAGCAAGAATTGTTAAACGACATTAAAAGGAAAATAAAAATAAATAAATTAATATATAATAAATAAATAAAAAAATGAAATATAATAAAAATTAAAATATAAAATATAATATATAATATAAAATAAAGTAAAATAAGAATAAAAATAAAAATAAAAATAAAAATTATTTAAGGGGAGAAGATGGCCGGTATCTGCAATTTCAGGAAAAAAGTAAGTAAATTCATATAGTAAAATTTAAGTAAATATACTGACAAGATATGAAAGTGTGGGTAGATTGATATATTAGATAGATAGGAAAGTTTATAGAATAAAACAGAAAATGCAGATAAAAATCCGGCCATGCAAAGAAGAGATAAAGAATTAAAATAAAGGATTATTAAATTATAAAGTATTAAGAAGTATTTCGAAAAACGATAAAGTTAAAGAAAAAATATGTTATATCTATATAAAGGGTAAAAGTAATAACTATGTAATTTCAAAATTGCCATAATTAAATTTGGACTTATGTTTACAAACAGAGATCAGTTCATTTTTAGAATTTATTATATTGTTACTTAGAGGGGAAGTAATTATAGTTATAGCTTCGATTGTGCAGAGGCGACATAACTTAGAGCCTGGAGTATAAGACTTAACATTTTTTATAATGGTCCATTTGATGTAGAAGGGAGTATTGTTAGAGTTAAGTTTTTTAATTAAAGTGGTTAGAGAAGTTCCTTGGTTATTATTAGAATTATGGTTGTTAAAAGAAGAAATGTGGTTTGATATTCTTTTCTTAATTAATGTTGAAGTAGCGCCGATATATGTATGTACTTTATTCAAAGCTCGAGGTCTGGTATTAATAATCATTTGCTGATTTGTATTAGTTAAATAGTTTGAATTTTGTTCATAGTGTTCAACAAATGGTGGAACAATGTCTGTATGAGGATTATTTTGGAGGGGATAATGAGTTTTGTTAGTGTTAGGATGGTTGTTAGGAGAAATATTATTATTCTCATTATTATTATTATTATTATTATTATTATTATTATTATTATTATTATCATCATTATTACTATTGTATCATTGTAGATGGAAGGGCTGCTCGAATGGTGTATTGGATTAGTAACTATATCAGATGAAGGATGGGAAGAAGAATAACTTGAAGACAAAATATTAGTGTCTGCTATGGGAGGATTGCGTGGGAGCTCAGTAATAGTGCAAGAATATATAACATCTTTATGGATACTATCATTATTGAGTGGGCAAATATGTTCGTTATTACAATTACAGTTAGTTTTGGGTTTAATTGAGAAAGGGATTTTTTGGGCTGATTTAATTTTTTTTGTTATTAGATGTTAAGATTCTTTGTGCTAAATTAGGCATTGTTGAATAAGATATCCGGATTGAATTTTTATTGAAAATAGAACTATATCTGTGTTGGTATTTGAAAGAGTTTTGTACAATGTTGAAGACTTCCTTAGGTATATTAGTTTTGACATTTAGGCTAAATGGAGGATAAAACCAAATATTTTCCTTTCTCCTGATGGTACTAGGTGGGTGAGAGGAATTGCGATTAGTATTTTGGTTTGGATTATAAATGTAGACTGGGTCATTGTTATTGATAGTGGCATATCTTGCTATTTAAACTGGTTTCTTACGAGTCATATTGTGTGTGATTACAGATTTAAGGAGGCCTGCAGGAGGAGCGTAATTGTTGTATTTAATCTTTTCTTTGTGTCCTGAGTTCCATAAAGCATTATTGTATTCATTAATGTGTAATCAACTTTTTTTTACCGTATTCCCTCTTCTTAACTAATTTTGTTTTCAAGTAAGATCTTTGACTTATTTGTTGTTTCATCAAATACTTCTGCATGCAAAATCCGATCCCGCATTTTGCTAATTCCTACCCTCTGATGATAAGGAGAGTATTTCTTCGAAACTCCGCGGGTTAAGGACTATCCATTTATCTAGTTTTTCTTTTTCAGATTAAATATGTTTTTAACTCATTTCAAAGTGTTTTTTAACATATTTCATTAACTGTTTGCTCATATTATAAGCTCTATTTCCTATTTGGTATTATCGAGCTTTTATATCTGGCTGGGATAATTTTATAAATATTAATTCTTTAATATTTATAATTTACTTTAATTTTACCATCTTGGATCATTTTGGTATATTCAATTGTAATTTTTATTTTATATATATATATATATATATATATATATATATATATATATATATATATACTGAGTTACGCCTGATCAACAAGGAAATATAATTGAAAGTAAATGTTAATCAGATTGTCTGTAAGATTGTGAAGCACTCTAAAGGAGGATTAACACCGATAAGTTTATGAGATACAATGTGATTAAGGAAAGTAATTTTTGATAAGAAAGTAATCTATTTTACAGATACAATATTGTTGGAAAGAAAAATTGTTCGTTGAAATTCGTCCTAAGCTTTTTTGCTCAGAAAAACTAACTTTTTTTTGCAAATTTCTTAGCTCTGCTGTGAATCTTTAACGGTGGGTAGGGGCTAGGTTTTGAACTCACTTTGGAACATTTTCGGAGGATGGTAAAAAAATGGCAAAGTCTCTTTGTAAAAAAGACTATGAAAATATAATATGAGTAGAAAATATGATTGTTTCCTACTAGCTGGTGAAATCAACTTTATAATCTCTAAGACAAAATAAATATGACAAGTGTTCAATGAGGCAAAGTAAATATAAAGAGTGTCTAATGAGTCAAAATAAATATGCCAGATAAAATGAAAGGACTCCATCGAAAAACGTACCGGTCACTTATCCAGATATATGAGTTCATCAGGAGTCATGGCATTTCTGACGATAAATGAGCCACCCATATTTTTTTAGTTATATGATAATCCATTTTGATAAAACTAAGCTATTTCAGATCTGAGGTAACGTGTTCAATATTCAGTTGAGTTATAACAAAGGCTCAGAACATGGTATTGGATTCCGTCTTATAAAAACATCACTATTATGAGTTGAATATAATAGTTTAGTTTTTTGACCTAGGCAAATCTCGACGCTTTCCTATACATCCCGCTATATATATATATATATATATATATATATATATATATATATATATATATATATATATATATAAGATGAAGCAAGTAATAAAAAAAACTCCAAGCGGCTCCTAATCGCGTTTATTTCTATGACATAATTCCATTTTTCTATTCAACTAATTCGTAATAAAATTATTTGAATATTCTGGTTAAGTCACATCAAGGAAATTGTAACAACAGGTGTCATATATATATATATATATATATATATATATATATATATATATATATATATATGTGTGTGTGTGTGTATATATGTATATATATATATATATATATATACATATCGTGGCTATGTAAATACTGATCTATATATATTGGGTCTCTTGTACTCTCAAAATTATACTGTTTTTTTATTTGATAAAAGTTTGGAATTAGTTTTCATTGCATCTATATGTTGTAGGTTCAATATTGCTGTCGATAATAAATTCAGACAAAGAACAATATACGTAATGATTCAATTGATGAAGGTCGAGTATTACGTAGATTAGAAGGTGGGAATATCATATTTGAAAAAAGATAGTAGTCCGAATAACCGAATAATAAAAATATAATAGCCATCAAAGATTAATATAATGTTATCAAAAACTAAAACATAAAATAAAACAAATTGAGATTTCAACGTTGTATTACTGCATATGTAATGTCTACGGGTTTAAGTAAATAGAAAGACACATATTTAGTAGAATATAAGAATTTACACATGTATTTAATATATTCAAGCGTGTTTACTTGTTTCTTCTATGTTCCTGTACGTATTGTATTTCTTCTATTCTTTCAAAACATCATCCGTCCTCTCAGATCTGTTGGTTATATAAAACCATCTTTTATATATCATATTTTATATAATATCATCTTTTATATAATACCATCAATTATATAATATCATCTTTTATATAATGCCATCTTTTATATAAAATCGTCTTTTATATAATATCATTTTTTATATAATATCATCTTTTATATAACATCATTTTTTTTATATAATTTCATCTTTTATAGATATATCATCTTTTATATAACACCATCTTTTTTCCTATCATCTTTACCGAGAGTTGCAAATGAGTAGAATGCATGAACAAGTAATACAAACAAAAATAAATATATGTAATTTTGGTTTAGGACACACATTAACGAACCTAGTAAAGCGAAACAGTATATATACATAAATGTTCTTTTCAATTCGTCAGCATTCCACAAGAAATTGAATACCGGCCTTAAAAATAAACGGGAACTCGCAGAATAATGAAATCTCAATTGACTATGCGGTTCCATATAGTATAAACCTAGTCTAATCAAAACTGACAAGAAAAACTGCATTAATAAAAGTGAAAACCTGTGTCATTCAGTAGGTGAAAGAAAGAAATGGAACGAAGGATTTAATCTGAAATTGCATTTTCCATAACCGCTAGAATCTTAACGCGATGTGGCTGAAATACGCTTAGTTATCACGTGGACATAAATAATGTCAATTGGTGTCAGGCTTCATCTCTAACCTATTTCCAAACCAAATCCTGAATTCATTAATAGTAATGGACATTTTCCTGTAGAATAGAATTTTCTTTCTTCCTGACATTTTGCCAGGATTAAGAACACTAAATTGCGTAATGTGAGTTACTTAAATATATGTCAGTGAACGAATACATGGTTCTCGGACATTAAAATTACTACTACTATATATGGGGATAGAGTAGCTGACAATCTTGTCAGTATTGCGTTCGAACTAAATTTAGTTGTTCACTTTCCATTTAAATTGTTATATTGTATCTCAGTACTCTATCCGTTAATATTGAAATATAGTGGGTGCAGAGTTTACAGTAAAAACAAACAGTACATCATAGATTTCTAAAAATTTTTCTATCGACGAAATGAAAGCCATTTAATATGTCACTAAACATCATGAAAAAACGCACAGTAAAGTAGACGATAATGAGTCAATCTCACGTGTGCAGCTGGATTCATCACCCCACCTTCGTTTTCTGGTGTTCAGCACTTCCTTCTAAATTTTATATATATAAAAACAATATGCGCCTAGCCTGAAGTGATTCAGGATGTTCTCATGATATATTATTCAGCTGGAAATCTTTAAATAAATTAACAAACATTCTTTATGAAGATTTAGCGGGACTATTATTTCTAATGGTTGTTGCCATTAATGATGGAATTCGAATTGGTAAACCATGTTTTAAAACTCGCTAAAGATATCCGTGCAAAAGCCGCATGATTGTTAGGTGTAGTGACGTAGGTAAAAAAAAAAGCTGTATTTGTCTAAGTACGTTCACGTCGTATGACGAAGATAACACCTGTTTTACTCAGGGGCCTATTATTCTGTTTTTTTATTAATTCATATATAGTTGAGTATATATATATATATATATATATATATATATATATATATATATATATATATATATATATATATATATATATATAAAGTGACGGTTTTGCATATTTGGAAAAAGCAGTTTGTAAGTCATTGTTATAATAGCTTCTATTTTATAAATAAATACTTTTAATATTATGTATGTTAATATATTTTCTTGGATATGCGTGAAATCTCGTAAACTCGGTAACAACTCTCGCTTTTTTTTTTCAAATCGGAGTTATATCAAACAGGCGTATAAATAGAAACCTAGTTAAAAACATATTGACTAGAGTAAATATATTAAGGTGTCAATCAATGTTGACAAAGATGACGTCTTGGTAAGTTTTTGGTGCTAAGTCAATATAATATTGTCACTATAAGATAAATATTTATCTCATCTATTTTATATGGTCTCACTTCTCCACTCACCATCATTTGAAATCGCATCACTTTTGCTGAATTAGATCATTTATGTAAACACGGTATTTATTTTTGCCCTCAAAAGAATTGTTTGACGATATAGACCACTTCGTATGAATATATTGTGTGTTTGATGATATGGAAACCATGCACTAAATATCATGCTGCTTGCGTTTATCTGTTGTTATCTGTTTTGTGTTATATGGATAATAAAGAAGCCTTTGCATAACACAATAAATGACGTAACATGTAAACTTGCAAAACAAAACACAAAACAAAATATTATCACGCTATTGCTTAGGCAGACATTTCTTATTTGTTTAATAGTAACCATTGAGTATGATAATAAACGTGCTCTTATACACCGTTAGCACGAAAAGTTTAATAAATAAAAGAAAAATAAATTGTGTATAGAATATATCATTTTCCTACTCTTTCAGAATTTAACCAGTATCCTCGGGGTTTTCTGTCAATTATTGCTCGGACTTGACTGGCAATGACCGGGTTAAACCTAGCGTTGTTCAAATTGCTGTCTTTTGCTTTTCTCTCCCTTTCCTTACGTTTCTCCTTTTTCTCCTTTTTGTATTTATTTGTTTTTCTTACTTAAGTGGAAGTGTGGGGCATGTAAGAACTTATTGTCATTAGTGTGTCTGTGTGTGTTCGTGTGTTGGTGAGGGTGTGTGAGTGCGTGGTTGTGTGTTTCCAATGTATTGATTCATAGAATGTGTATCATGTCTTACAGTTTTAGTAGATTATTTGGTAGAAATGTTTTTATTAAATTTATATTTTTAGGTTTTAGATTTTAATTTCTTTCTATTGTGATATTCGTATTTTTCAACGTGTTACATTAGAAATAGGGGGGATTTTCGTGCTTTGTGTGGCTGTATGTTTGTCAGCTTGTGTGCGTTTTAATGTGTCAGATTTGATATATATGTGGTGGTGTGCATGTATATGTAAGTGCTGCGAGTGTGCTTTGAATTTCATTTATTTGTGTGTTGATATTTAGCTCTGTTCAATTCGGGAGTGAATATTGTTATGATTTTTTCCTATTTAAGTAAGTAAAAGTAATTGCCTCTTTGAGAAATCGGCATTATATTCAAGCTATTTCCACTGCATGTATGTACGTGTTTTGAAACGTAGAGGTGTAAGTTTTCTGCAATTTTAATATCAATCTTTTGTAAGGCAAATCTATTGCTGAGATTTTTTCTGGCGCATATGTAGGATTTCTCCTATGCTGTGCATTTTAGTGCAAAACTTTTTATTCTGAATGTTTAGGTCCTGGATATGACCTTAAACTATATCCGATGGTGAGGCCTCAGCTTGCATTCTTTGGGGAGTGTGAAGTCACCCCTTAATTGCCATTGCTCCCAGGTCCACTCTGGCTCGGTGTGGTAGTAACTGTTAGGGTCCCAACTATGAGTTAAATAGAAACTGACTGGAAAAACATATACATATTCTATTAAAAACGGTTTCACGATCACTGGATTCGGCATTAAATGACCTAAAAGGGTTGATATGCCGTAAAACAACCAACCAACTTGAATGTTTATGTTCTGTTTTGAAATGTGCATGTATTTCCTTCTATTATTATGTAACAAACTCTATATCGCCGTTTGTTGCATTCTTTATTCACTTTTGTAGTTTGTTAATTGAGTTGAGGGGTGGTTAGGATGAGTTTTATTTTTTTTTTTAGTTGGGTTTTGCTTTTTATTACTTTTGTTTTACACAGTGATCAACAATTATCAGGGCCCGGAAGCAACTCAGGGATAAGGGTTATTGCAAGTACATTATGTTAGTGTGGAGATTTGATGAAGTGTTTACTTAAGGGGGCGGTTCATTAGGAATTTGTTAACGTTGGACTTGAAGACATCCAAGTTGTAGTCCGGTGGGAAGCAGGCAGACGGAACAGCGTTCCACAGGCGTGCAGTTCTAAGAAAGAAGCTTTGTTCATGGAATCCGCGTTTTGATTTAGGCACAGATATCGAGTGGGGGAAATTTTTCACAATGGATTCAGCTAGACGGGTGTTTTTCGTGAAAGATTGGCGAGGGGGGACCAGAGATTGGAGTTCAGACGAGCACCTGTCATGAAAATAACGATAAAACAAGGATAGGATCGCAACGTCTCTTCTGTGGGAGAGAGGTTGACGGGTAGAGAAAATGGCATCCCCCACTAAGCCACGAAGTCTATTTTGTACTCTGTCAAGGCAGGATAGGCTGTTTTTAGCAGCTCCTGTCCAGATATGGCAACAGTATTCCATTCTTTGACGTACTTGGCTTTTATATAGATATAGAATTGCATCAGTAGTGAGATATCTTCTGGGGCGGTAGAAGGATCCCACCATCTTTCCAGCGACCTTGGCAACAGACTTGGTGTACGTGTTCCATTTCAGATCAGGAGTAAAGGTCAAACCCAGAAGCTTGTCAAAACACGGGGCTTAACCCAGACGAGAGCCATCCATCACAATTGATGCCCGCTGTGGATCAGAGCGTTGATGATGTAAGGATAGGAGTTTGATTTTGGATGCATTAAAGGTAACCAGCCACATCTTCCCCCACTGAACCACACGCTCGAGATCAGAGGAGAGAGAATCAGAGAGAACTTTGTCATTTACAGCCTTTGATGTGTTGCCGTAGATGGTCGTGTCATCAGCATAGATGTCAACGAATGATTTAAGTATGTGTTTAGGGAGGTCATTGATGTAGATCAGGAAGAGAGTTGGGCCCAGGATTGACCCCTGAGGGACTCCAGCATTTATATTGCAGGCCTCCGATTTTTTGTCCATCTACCACTACTCTTATGAGCCTATCGGAGAGAAATGATTTAATGATTGAGAAAACATTTCCAGTTATACCGTAGCTGGAAATCTTGTGGAGTAGACCCTTATGCCATACCTCGTTGAAGGTCTTTGATATGTCAAGAGCAATTGCCCTAGAAAGGAAGCCTTTGTCAAGAGATTCACTAATCCTGTGGGATTTAACCGCAAGCACATCTGCGGTAGATCTTGCAGAGCGGAAACCATATTGTGTGTCACTTTTGTTGTTTTTAGTGTGTAGATAAGTTTATTGTTCTGACTGAAAAGGATAAGGTTTCTGTTGTCTCTGTAAATAGTTCTGGGTTGTTTGTATCGTGTGTACAGACTATGCTAGTATGTGCTTTGGTGGGTTTCTCAGTTTGCCTACTGGACTTTTTTTCTGCTAGTTCGATACCTGTACGCATTAGTGATGGTGGATATCCTCTTTTCTGCAGGGTCGATTGGAGGTGTTTGTATGTGATTATGGTGCAATTATCGCCCCATTCGCCTCATCCCACTTTTTGCCAAAATATTTGAGACCTTAATTAACCATGCTCTATGTCATCACCTTACAGATGCTAAACTTCTGACTGACAAAAAATATGGATTTAGACAAGCCCGTTCCACAGCAGACATCCTTAATGTAATCTCTGAACGTATATACCTTTCACTGGACAAAGCGGTGAAGTGTACAGCGGTAGCTCTAGATATATCTTAGGCTTTTGACAAGGTATGGCTCTCCTCATGAAAATCAGATCATACGGTATCACTGGTAGAATACTTAACATAATTAAATCCTTCTTAGATAAGAGAAAAATTCAGGTTGTCCTCGGCGGTCGTACATCTAAACAATATGATATAAATGCGGAAGTGCCCCAGGGGTCCCTGATATTCATAAATGACCTCCCGACAAAATTGCCTCTGAGATGGGTATATAATATATATGGATGCTGATGACACCACACTCTATAAAAGGCAAGACAGGAAATCAACTGAACACATATCTAAAAAAAATGGCAGAAAAACTAGAGGATGACCTTCAATCTGCAGTGGAATGGGGACAAAAATGCATGGTCACGTTCAATTGCGCCACGACTAAACTAGTTTCATTTAATAATTACAAGAATCCTTCTCTATCACCTATAGCAATGGCCAACAACTCTTTATCTGAGAGTACATCTTTCAAACTCCTTGACCTAACGTTCACAGGAAACATGAGTTGGAACAATTACATTGAAAGCATTGCCAGGGCCGCTGCAAGGAAGGTGGGCTCTCTCTACCGTGCTAGAAAAGTACTAACACCCGAAAGTATTCTGTACCTCTCTGTACTTCTACAAGGCAACCATTCGCCCATGTATGGAGTATTGCTGTCATATTTGTGATGGTGCATCTGCTACTAGTCTCTCGCTCCTTGACAATGTTCAAAAGAGTCGCAAATTAGATAGGCGCTGAACTGGCATCTAAGCTTCAGCCTCTGTCCCATCGATGAAACGCTGCATCCCTCTGCATGTTCACAAGTATTTTAATGGTGAATGTTCTAACGAACTGCAAGCACTTGTGTCCCTACGACGTGAACACCTTCGACAGACCCGACAGGCTGCAAAATCCCACCCCCACACTGTAGAGATCCTTAGATGTAAAAGATCTTTCTACTCCAGTAGTTTCTTCCCCAGAACCGCTAGACTTTGGAATTCCATCCAGGTTCCTGCTTCCCCAACTCTACTGACGTGCAGAACTTCAAGTGCAACGTGAATCGACATCTAGCTGCCGAAATCCCTACATAGTACCCCAGTATTTGTTGCCCCTGATAGTAGTCCTCTACACCAAAGTAGCAATGTGCCTTGTTTGGGGTGAAAATGTAATTAAAAATTTTTTTTAAAGACTCTGCGTGCCATGGAGTAGGGTATGGATTTTAGACAGTTTGTGGGATAGTGGCTTTTGAAATGGAGTTATTGATGGGTGTCTGTGGGTTTGTGGTGGATGTCTGTAATTATGTTGTTTTTAATTGTTACTAAAATGTATAGAGAAGGTAGTTCTGTGGGGCCTTGTTCTAGGGTGAAATTGATTTTGGAGTATATATTTTGGAGTAACGTGTGAAGATCACTGATATACCCTCATATAGTTTTCCAGAGGATAAAGCAAACATCTAAGAATCTTTTCTAAGATTTTATAAAGCGTATTTTGATATTGTGTCCGTATATCTACTCTATCCTTTCATAAAGGGTCTCTTCTTGTGTAAAGGTGATGTATGTTGGTTCCACTTTTGTAGTAAGTTGATGTAGTTTTCATTAAATTCGAAAGAGTTGTTGTCGGGAACTATATCTATGCTGTAAATCGCGAATTGTTTGGTGCATCTGGGGTTTAATGTTTGTGTATGTTTGTCGATCCAGTATGAGATAAAAATATTTTCTAGATTGTGTTTATGTTGTGGTGGATATTGATGTATAGGTTGCTAACATCGAATGTAGCTCTTATTATCCCATCGTCTACTTTTTTGGTAGGGAACTAAGGAAGTGTTTGCCATTTCTTTTGTAGCTTCTTACTTGGTCGGCCAAGGGCTGTAATATTATGCTATAAAGTTGCTAAGAGTTTTTTTGTTGGGCATGCTCGTCCTGCTACTATGGGCCTGAAATTTAGGTCATTGGTATTTTGGGATGGTGATGAATTCTGAGTTTTTTATGTTTACGGCATGTCTTATTTAGTTGGATTTGTGCATTTTGGGTAGAAGATGTTTGTTTTTGTTGTGAAGTTTGTGAGGAGATATTTTGTCTTTTGTAGTTAATTCTATTGTATGTTGCCAAGTGTTTTATGAGTTTAGATATTGTTGTGGTGATTATGATAGAGCTAACATGTTTGTAATAATCATCGTTCCCTAGTCATTCTAAAATTTTCGTTTTCTAGCAAACTTTATTCATGATAACCACCGCATTGCCTTCGGCTGCTTCCTTTATAATTATGTTGTGATTATTTCGGAGTTATTCGAGTGATTGATATTGATTTCGCGTTAGATTGCTGACGAGTTTGTATTTTTGCTGGGGGTTAAGGTTCCAGAACCTTTCAAAGAAGGTGTTTAGTTCCTTCGTATTGTTGTATCTGTTGTGAAAGTATTTTTACTTGTTTTTCACTAGAAGATCGTTTGCTGTGTTTTCTCTGTCATTTAATATATTTACGAGACGTAATCTGCGTTTAAATGTTTTAAGGTCATTTTTCACATCTGCTATGTTATTTTTAGGGGTTGGGTATAATTTTGAGGCCCGGTTTCAGTAGTTCGATTTCGCTCTTTGAAACTGTCTCGGTTGATATATTTATGATTTTAAGCTTAATGCTGTCTTGTCTGGGGTTGTCATTTTGTGTAAGATGCCACGAAATTATGGGGTGGGTTGTTATTTTCATTGTGATTCAGCTTTTGTATAGGAAAGTGACGATTATGATAGTGCTGAAGTATTTAGATTGTTTTTGTTGGCGTATTTTTTTTTATTTTGAAGCTGGTTTTGTTACGTTGGGTGGTTCAGTAGAGACTTTTGAGTAGGGGGATTTTTTGGAAGTTTGTATAAGTAAGTCGGTGAGAGGTAACGAATTTTTGATTCTGATAGATTCTTGAAAAATTATTACAATAATCTAAATAATGAAAACATTACAAATGAAAATATGAAATAATAAAATAAGTTTTAAAAATACATAGCAATTGTTGGTGACCCAACTTATTTCAATATTGAAATTTCTCAACCTTCATATATATATATATATATATATATATATATATATATATATATATGTATATATGTATATATATATACTTATATATATATATATATATATATATATATATATATATATATATATATATATATATATATTGATAAAACAAATGACGGCTGTATTAGCTTGAAAAACTCTATTCGTGGGCTTAAAAATATTTGAAGTAACTTTTGAAATAGTGGTTTTTGTAATGCGTTGATCATGCCCAGCCGTGTGCAAATTATAATTTAATCAACAAGTGTATCCTTATATGCTAAGAGTGGAGCCTAAACAATCGGACCCAATCATGTTACCATAAACAAAACTTTCCGAAAGCTCTAATATTGCACTATTGCGTATACTAAATGTATTACTCATTATTCACTCTCCTAAGTAGTTAAAATACATATAAACATATTATATATATCTTTGTATATTAATATATGTATATATATATATATATATACATATATATATATATATACATACATATACATATATATATAATGTATGGATTTAATTCACTCTCAGGGAGAAATATCTACTGCACTGATTCGTGATCAGATGGGTAGAGCTGTCGACTGTAAACGCGACAGTTGTAGGTTCGATCCACGGCTGAGGACGTGTGTATGTCTAGCCGCACTGATATATATATATATATATATATACATATATATATATATATATATATAAGGAATTGCTTCAAAGTACGTGTTAATTATATTTATTCTTTTGATAATCGCTATCAGCGTTCAGTATCTTTTGCTAACATTCTGCCAGCTGTTCACTCCCATTGCCTTGGAACTCAGAGGTTTAGATAAAATGGATTTTGCTTCATTGTTGAAGACTTTCCAACAAATATGATTATCCAGATGTTCTCTTATCTTAATTGCTGTATTGTAGCCCTGAAAGTTCGCGCAAAACATACCTGGAAATGTCATAAAGTAAAAACAAACCTTTGCAATTACTGTCTCTTTCTAGTCAACAAAAGCTGCATACACCTTAATAGCCCGTTGGAAACAGTTATAACTAACCACAAGACACAAAACAAAATCTTTCAAAAGAGCAAAATTGTGTCTGGAATACTTGGCAATGTCATACAGAACCCGCTTTCCATTACTGAAAGCATTCCATTAAATCAAATTGTGCTACGGTGGCTAGAAAGTAACGATACTTAGGCTGTCACTCGTTGTCTTTTGTGGACGTGATATCCAGCTAGTACATCGAAAACGATAAACTATTTGCCAGTTCCGTCGCCTTATACTACAGTGTTTTACAATTGCAAGCTTTAGAACTCCTTTATTCATAATATTGGTCTTCCACTGTGAGGCCTGTCCTGGTGAGACAAACGATCCAAATTTATTTTTTGTAGCTAACGTCTAGCATGCATTCATCTGCATCACTATCTCCAACCGATTGACATATACGGCGAGTTGACGCTGCCGTTTATAAGCCGACTTTGCAGTGGTGAAGCAAATAGCCATGAACGATATCTCAAAAACTTTCATACTTCCTCACAACTGGATTTTATCACGTCTAATGTTCCTGTTTTCGGGATGTCAAATTTTAAAGCAATTGCTACACGCGTTTTGCGTATACTTTTAACTTCATTTGAAAAACAGAATGACCTTTTATTACCTAGTGCATATATATATATATGTGTGTGTGTGTGTGTGTGTATGTGTGTGCATTAGTATCTGTGTATAAATACTATTCTTGTCATTATTATTGTTATTATTATTGTTATTATTATTGTTATTATTATAGTCATTATTATTGTAATTATTATTGTCATTATTATTGTTATTATTATTATTGCTATTATTATTGTTATTATTATTGTTATTATTATTGTTATTATTGTTGTTATTATTGTCATTATTATTGTTATTATTGTTAGTATTATTGTTATTATTATTATTGTCATTATTATTCTTATTATTATTCTTATTATTATTGTTATTATTATTGTCATTATTATTGTCATTATTATTGTTATTAGTATTTTCATTTTTTTTTACACAGTGATCACCACTTATCAAGGCCCGGAAGCCACGCAGGGATAAGGGTTATTGCAAGTACATTAAGTTAGTGTGGATATTTGATGAAGTGTTTACTTAAGGATGCGGTTCATTAGAAATTTGTTAACATTGGACTTGAAGACATCCAAGTTGTAGTCCGGAGGGAAGCAGGCAGGCGGAACAGAGTTCCACAGGTGTGCAGTTCTAAGAAAGAGGCTCTGCTCATGGAATCCGCGTTTTGATTTAGGCACAGATATAGAGTGGGGGAAATTTTTCACAGTGGATTCAGCTAGACGGGTGTTTTTCGTGAAAGATTGGCGAGGGGGGACCAGAGATTGGAGTTCAGACGAGCATCTGCCATGGAAATAACGATAAAAAAATGACAGGCTCGCAACGTCTCTTCTGTGGGAGAGAGGTTGCAGGGTAGAGAAAAGGGCATCCCCCACTAAGCCACGAATTGTTATTATTATTGTTATTATTATTGCTATTATTATTGTTATTATTATTGTTATTATTATTGTCATTATTATTGTCATTATTATTGTTATTATTATTGTTATTATTATTGTTATTATTATTATTGTTATTATTATTGTCATTATTATTGTCATTATTATTGTTATTATTATTTTTATTATTATTGTCATTATTATTGTTATTATTGTTATTATTATTGTCATTGTTATTGTTATTATTATTGTCATCATTATTCTTATTATTATTGTTATTATTATTGTTATTATTATTGTCATTATTGTTGTTATTATTATTGTCATTATTATTGTTATTATTATTGTTATTATTATTGTCATTATTATTGTCATTATTATTGGCATTATTATTGTCATTATTATTGTTATTATTATTGTTATTATTATTGTCATTATTATTATTGTCATTATTATTATTGGTATTATTATTGTTATTATTATTGCCATTATAATAGTATTGTTATTATTATTGTTATTATTGTTATTATTATTGTCATTATTATTGTCATTATTATTGTTATTATTATTGTTATTTTTATTGTTATTATTATTGTTATAATTATTGTTATTATTATTGTTATTATTGTCATTATTATTATTGTTATTATTATTGTTATTAATTTTGTTATTTTTTGTTATTATTATTGTTATTATTAGTGTTATTATTATTGTTATTATTATTGTCATTATTGTTGTTATTATTATTTTTATTAATTTTGTCATTAGTATTGTTATTATTATTGTTATTTTTATTGTTATTATTATTGTTATTATTATTGTTATTATTATTGTCATTATTATTGTCATTATTATTGTTGTTATTATTGTTATTACTTCATGCAAACACTTAAGAGATATAGCATAGCTTAAATAAAAACAGCACTAGCGACCAAATTTTGGAACCTCAAAGAAAGCTAACATTCGAAAATAATCAAATATAAAATAGTACTACAAGCCAGTACATATAAATGTGTAGACGGTACATGTATATTGTGTCTGAATATGGAATGTGAAATTATGAAAAACTATCCAAACGTACTTTATGTGAAAAAGTTAAATTTCTAACAGCGTTGTAAACAGATAAACATTATTTAAAATTAATACTATATGAGAAATCACACGAAGTATTTAATAAAAAAAATAAGCCAAAACCCTCGAAATAATGAAAACAAACGTCAGCGAAATCTTTGTTTGACAGAAATCATGTGATTATATGAAACATTAATGACATTCATTTCGCATGAAAGTTCCCGATATGTGTGTAGCTAAATGAATATATTTTCATGGCATACGGTGAGAATCCTTCATTAAAACTCTTCGGCTTAACATTCATTAGCAATATATACTGGAACATATATATTGAGGATATTGCGAATGGGGGCTACAAAGAAATTGAGTTTTTTCTCTATCGAGCTAAAAGACTTGTCACACCTGAGAGTATCATGTACTTCTACAAGGCCACTATTTCTACATCCATGGAGTATTGTTGCCATATCTGGACTAGTAGATCTACCACTCTTCTCCCCTTCTTGGATAGGGTACAAAAAAAAGAGTCCACAATTTAATAGGTCCCACTTTGTTAACTAAGCTCCAACTCCTGTCCAATCACCGCAATGTTGCATCCCTGTGCCTGTTTCCAATTATTTGCATGGAATATTCTCTGATAAACCCGCTGCATTTTTGCCTCCCTCGACGTACATATTCCTGACAAACCGTCCATTGTTTAGGTCCCATAAAACTCGAAAGCTTTATACTCTAATAGTTTCTTCCCTCGAAAATCTAGACATTGGAATTTTCTTCCTGCTACGTTTTTCCCTGACTGGACTGATATGAAGAAATTGAAATATAAAGTAAGTTAAAATCTTATTAAGCTTTCCTTGGCATGGTTTCAAATGGAAGCCCCTCACATCTAAGTGGCTATATGCATTGTTAAGGGTGAACGTAAATAACAAAAAAAACAACAGCATGAGTCAACAGAATGCCCAATTCTCCTGTACAACAATACCCACCTGCACGTTGTTTAACCAACACTGTAGAAATTGGATGAATTGGGCTACGAAACTCTGCCTCATCTGCCATACTTTCTAGATATCTAACTTATCGACTACAACTTTTTCAAGTAGGTCGTCAACTTTCTGCGTGAGAAATGCTTAAAAAACCTAAGCGATACCAAAAACGCGTTCAGCCATTTCATCGTCACCACAATTCAAAGTTTTGCGTTATGGCATGAATACACTGGTTTGCGTTCGTAGAAGTGTGTTGGTTCTGATGGGGCTTATTTGATCAATATTTCTTTTCATGTTCATCGGAATTTAAAAGTTAAAAACTGCAAGTACTTTCTTGTAAACATTATATATATATATATATATATATATATATATATATACATGTATATAGTTATTGCATTTATAAAAAATTAGGATGTGTGTAAGTATACTTCTCAGCATATATACTAAGGATTTTTTTATCTCCTGACATAACATTGGATATATAGGGTATTCATACATGTGGAAAGCGTTTTAATCGGTTTATCTTCGAAGAATGAGTTGGAAAAAAGCATAAAGTGAAAAAATGGTACGTGAAAGTTATCGGATTTTTTCCTATTTGTTAACTATTTCGCGACTGCACATGCGCGAATAATTCACATTATATTATGAATAGGTAAGTTTGAAAATACTTTTTAAAGGCCGTGTGAAATTGGTCTAATGATTATCGTACTTTTTTTTTACACAATGATCACCACTTATCAAGGCCCGGAAGCCACTCAAGGATAAGGGTTATTGCAAGTACATTACGTTAGTGTGGAGATTTAATGAAGTGTTAACTAAAGGGGACGGTTCATTAGGAATTTGTTAACGTTGGACTTGAAGACATCCAAGTTGTAGTCCGGTGGGAAGACGGCAGACGGAACAGAGTTCCACAGGCGTGCAGTTCTAAGAAAGAAGCTTTGTTCATGGAATTCGCGTTTTGATTTAAGCACAGATATAGAGTGGGGGAAATTTTTCACAGTGGATTCAGCTATACTTGATGCTAGGTTTTGATTTTGATCTTTACTCGAGTATTTTTTACTCAGTAGAAGTTGCTTGTTTAGAAAAAAAATAATACTCGCACATGTATCAGTTTCTGTACTAATTAAAATAAAATATTCATGCGTGTTTTCTATTTCTGTTTTTAAAAGAATTTAACGTTTCGTTTAATATAGGACACGCCGGGTATATATTCTATTATATGTATAAAAGTCAGAATGTATGTTTGTTTATGTTTAAGGACACTGCTAAACCTATATACTGAAAGAATGTTTGTTCTACAGGCTTGAAATTTGGTATCTAGTGTATTCAGACATATTGCACACTAATCAATAGGTTTTCTATCCGGAAAAAAGTCTTTGTTGACCAGTCAAAATTAAAATTTAGGATCTGAGGTCATCGGATTTTTATCCGATTGTCAACTGTTTCACGATTTCGCATGCGTGAATGGTTCCCACGACAGAGTCCTTACGTTAAGAATAGTGTAGATTTTAAAACACTTTGTAAATGTCATGTTATGCTCCCCTGCATGAATTGTTGTTTTTAGATTTTTGTTTCGATCTCAGCTAAAGTAGTTATTTTACTTAAGGGAACTGTTTAGCAAAAGACATTATACTCGCATGTACATGTGTCAGTTTCTGTATGAATCAAAATACATTTATGTGTGTTTTATGACTGGGCAACGTTACAAGAAAGGTCCCCCTTTTCTTGTAAGTAAGAAAAACATTAGATAAGTGAAAATGAGATTAGGATAGACCAAGATTTGAACTTTGTAAACAAAGTTCAGAAACGGAATTTCGCATTGTTCAGTTTCACATAAAATAGTGTGTTGTTGTAAAAGAAATTTTAATTGTTCAATTCTTTTTATAAAAACTGAATTAAAATGAGGTCAGCCAGTAAAATAATGAATAATGCAATTTAGATATCTTCAAAAATAGGCAAGGAAAAAATAGGAGTGAGAATTCTTTGTCTGCAGAAATGGTTTGGAAACGTGCCGAACCACGCATAAACATAAGTTTAGGCCACGTGGGTTGATCACGTTGACAGACACACGTATGACAGAAATAAATTCTCAATATAGGAGCTAGTTCAGTCGGAGCAGAGGACAGTCGGGGCAAGCGGACAGAGCGAGACCAAGATCGGAGGCAGTCGAATCCGGATGGAAGTCAACACAGTCAGCCGGACAGAGCTGACATGAGGAGGGTCCCCTTTAGAAGCGAAGGAATAGAACATTAAACATGTAGACACAACTTTGAATTCCTGGATGTCATCATCATTGCGACCGCTCGAGCGATAATTAAGATCATCATGTGTTTGTAACTGTCGTTTCGTGTCGTCTTCTACAACAAAGGTAATGTGTGATCATCTTATATGAACTTGTTCCCACTCATCGTTTAATGAACGTTGTATAACTCATCCTAAGTAATGTGTCCCCCTCTATAATAAGTAATGACTGTCGCCTTGTGTGTTAAAAGAACATTCCAGAAATGTATAAATGCCTCTCTCTTCTCACCCTGCTTAAACTGAGTCAGGTGTGAAATGGGGCCTGTTCAATGTCGAGCAGTGATCCGGTTTTTGTATTTGAAAAGACTCACACCCAGGAGATTTAATGAAATGAAAGAAACTTATGGCGATAATGCGCCATCATATGACCTTGTAAAACGCTGGCATTGTGAATTAAAACATGGCCGGAAGTCTGTGGAAACAGTTCCCAGACCTGTTCACCCCCGCTTCTGCCATTGTTCCTTGCCGTTTATAATGTTTATATATATATATATATATATATATATATATATATATATATATATATATATATTAACAGATTAACCTATTTAATAACAAAACATTATAAACAGTAAGGAACAAGCTGACGTGTAACAACTAAAAACATTTAAACGAATTCCTTACGTGTCAAAAAATGACATCTAAACTAACCCTTTCCCTTTCTCTTTCCCTCTCTTTCCCTCTCGTTCTCCCTCTCTCTCCCTCTCCCATCTATTTAATATACCTTGCTGAAAAACCAAACGTCAGCTAAAATTTAAAACTAAAATATTGAAATTCCCCTCTCATCTCCTTACCCCCTCACTTTTCTCTTTATCATCCTCTCTGAACCCCCTCCCTATACACATATATCTCCACCCAAAACTACCTGAATCTGCTACCCCCGACACACAATACAATCGAATGTATCTTTAACCTTCAAAACGAAAATATTGTCAACACCCGCCTCTCACCTTTTTTGTTTCTTTTTTTCTTAAAACACTTTTTCCAATAACTAACAACCACTTCTACGAGGTCTTACGAGGCTGTTGGATAGTAAACATGGTCCAACATCTGAAACATATGTAGCCAAATAGATAAAACGGTATATATATATATATATATATATATATATATATATATATATATATATAGAGAGAGAGAGAGAGAGAGAGAGAGAGAGAGAGAGAGAGAGAGAGATCTGCGTGGAATCGTGTAAATCATCAAATCTCAAAAGTATAAATTAAACATATTCAAGCAAATAATTTAAACACAAATAAATAATAAAAGTTCATTGAGCAGAACTATTTGTAATCGAACGTAAAGAAAACTCAGATGGATGTGTTCCTTGATTTTTAGAAAAATACTTTTTTTTTAGTATTTTTTGACATTTTTACTAATAGAACATTACATTTCTGCACGATTTAATCTGTTTCTTGTAATGCTTGTAATGTTCGATTTTATTTTTATTGCTAAAGTGTGATAAAGTGTGAAACAAAGCAATTAATGAGTTTGAATACATTTCAATGAAGCAAATTGATTTTTATCTGTTGTGTAAAATTTACGTTTTGCTTCACAAAACATGACATCTCGTTCGAAAATAACATTAAAGATTGACAGTGTCTTTAAAATAACTTTAAATACTCTATGAAACGTTTTATTTATTCCTAAAAGAAAAACCTGAAAATTTCTAAGGTAAAAGTGATTCGTTCTACAATAAAAAAAATTAAATGAAAGATAATTTATTCATTACACTTATATATGTCTAAGCAGTTTGATCGAAACCATAATACGCTTCAACATTTGATTTTTCACGACTTTTTTCACGTGATATAATCAACACTAGTCACTCATCAAGTAGCGAAACAATTAAGCAAATTTAATCATTAATTAAAATCAGGAGAAAATCGTGTATATATTTTAAGAATTTTAATTAATTCGGATCAAAATTCTTATGAAATAAAGAATACAGAATACGACATTTGTTGTGAATTATACAACTCCTAGTTTGTCGACGTTAATGTACAATTTTAATAATAAATAGTTTATTCAGAAACAATAAATATTCGAAAAAATTGTGATTGGATATATTCTCTTTAAATGCGTATCTTTTCTTAATTATTATATTAATGTGATAATAAAACCTCTATGAAAATCTCATAAAAACGGTCAGCTTACGTTTTCAGTTCATAGAGAAAAATGAAGTTATTTTATAAAAATGAATTCTGTTAATGATTAATGTTGTAGTTTGATAAAACTATTTTTTCTATATGAAATATTCTTTAAAAAATCTGAAATTCAAGTGTGGTTTCTCTCTTAAAGTTTGTTTGTTTTTTTACATAGGCATCACCACTTCTCAAGGCCAATAGGTCACTCGAGCATAAGGGTTAAAGAGTGTACAGTAGAAATTGGACAATATAGTAATGGAAATTCGGTAAATTTGTTAACAAGTGGAACGGCCTATCAAGAACTTGTTTATGTTAGACTTGAAGACAACCATATTGTAGTCAGCTGGAAAGCAGGAAAACGGAAGACGATTCCACAGGCGTGCAGTTCTAAGAAAGAAGCTTTGTTCATTGAATCTACGTTTAGTTTTAGGCACAGATAACGAGTGGGGGAAATTAGTAATAGTGTTTTCAGCTAGACGAGTGTTTCTTGTGAAAGTTTGGCGAGGGGGGGACAATAGACTGAAGCTCAGTCGAACACTTTCCATGAAAATAACGATACAGCAGAGACAAATTCGCAACATATCTCCTGTGAACTAGAGGTTGCAGGGAAGAGAAAAGGACATCTCCTACGAAGCTACGAAGTCTATTTTGAACTCTATCAAGGCAGGACAAGTCTTTTCTAGCAGCTCCTGCCCAGATGTGGCAACAGTATTCCATCCTTGGACGTATCTGGCTCTTATATAGATAGAGAATTGCATCCGCAGTGAGATATCTACTGGATCCCACCATTTTTCCAGCGGTCTTGGCAACAGATTTGATATACGTGTTCCATTTAAGATTAGGAGTAAAGGTCAAGCCAAGAAGCTTGTCAAAACTTGAGGCCTTCTCAAGATGAGAGCCATTCATCTCAACTGATGCCAGATGGGGATCAGAACGTTGATGATGTAAAAAGAGAAGCTTGGTTTTAGATGCATTAAAAGTAACCAGCAACTCCTTTCCCCATTGTACCACATGCTCAAGATCAGAGGAGAGAGAATCGGAGAGAACTTGGTCGTTTACTGACTTAGATGTACTACCATATATGGTAGTGTGATCAGCATAGATGACTACAAATGATGTAAGGATGTGATTTGGAAGATCATTAATGTAGATTAGGAAAAGAGTTGGGCCCAGGATGGATCTCTGAGGGATTCCAGCAATAATACTGTGAGCTTCTGATTTTAAATGCATATTGTATTTTTATTTGTTAAAATGTTTTTCTTTATTTTTCAAAAATTGTGAAAATTGGGGTTCCTTTTATGCGACTTGTGCCAAGTCGGCTGGTCTGGCCCGATCTTGTCTGAGAGGTTTAGAGAACCTGATTGACACTTTACCTGGTTGCTGTAACGACTGACAGGACAAAGACCCAAAAATTTTGGAAGCGCTCAGAGCGCCTACTCTATCATCAGTTGTATAATATCAGGATAGTTCTAGTGCTATGTCAGGCATGGAAATGGACCCTGCTGCTGTCTCTGGCGGGATTTCATGAGACTACAACTCTTACGGCAGGACTTTGCAAAATTGACCATTTATGGGTGTATAATTGGTGTCAGAAGTGTTACGTTGTCTTACATTCTCTGCCAACCTGAAAATAAACAAAAACGTAATTAAATGACAACCGAAACAAATTGCACACTCAAAGCAGACGATACCGCAAACAAAACAAATTCACGTCCTTCCTTGATGCTCGCATTCACAAATACCTGTGGGTTTAGAATTAACCTAGATTTTTAGTTAGAAGGGACTGAAGGGACTGATGAGATTTGCAAGTTAGAGGAGTCTGAGGAGTGTAAGTTTGTTTCACTTAATGATAAGATATCCAGGGAAGTAACTAAGAAGTAGAGTCCTACTTCTTATTAAACTCATCGGATATCTTGGCATTAAGTGAAACAACCCTACATTCTTCAGTCGCCTCTAACTACTTTAATGTAACAGAATATCTTCCAATCTGCCGTAAAGACTGGATTCTATATTCGTAATATCGAACCCTTCACTAAATAGCAACGTCTTGACTGGATGATCAAGTTTTTATGTGTTTTTGATTAGCTTTTTCTCATTTCCATAGTTGTTTATTTTTCTATACTGTTCTTCTTCAAGTCATGGCTGTACCCTAATCGATCATGTCGTTAATAGTGTAGATGCAGCACTCTCCTTAGATAGTAACGGCCAAATACATGTGTTTGGTGACTTTACTGTCCACTATAAAATATTGAAACAATAGATTACAAACAATAGTATATAGAATATAGATATTGAAAAGAAAAAGTGATTTTATTTTAAGTAATGGTGCATTACTTATAATAATAATACTTACGTTAAAATTTGTTTTACATATATGGATTTTGAACTGGGTATGACGCCTTCATGCAGTCAGCTCCTTTACATTGTTTCTCTTTTTTTAATAATGTGAATGAATTCGTTTTCAGTTTTCCATTCTCACACTCTCAGAAACGTCAAATGATCTAGTTATTTGCTTGTTTCTTTGTTCTAAAACGTTTTCATCTTAAAGTTATATAGTATCAACAAACCCTATTATGATGTCTTAAATAATTTGTTTCTTTTAATTTAGGTAAACCATTAAAACTCAATTTCATTTTACGTTTCAGTTGACAGCGTGTATAAAATACGTAAAATACCCCCATCTTTCCCAATGAAAACAAATATTTTGTAAATATGCATCTGATGTAAAATTTTGCAGGAAAGGCACAGAAAAAAACTCAAACATAAACTAGAGTATTTTCTTATGTAAATAAACTTATGTGACTCTTTTCGTGTGTCTGTACTGTTGGTATTTTCCTTTCTTACGTATCACAAATTTGTAATATTACCGTAATAACCAAACCTTTTGAAGATCAGGAAAAATCGTTGGAGACATGCAAATATCCAAAATTCAAATGTAACATTTCGATCCAACATATTTAATTGTTTACTGTACAAATATGAGTAATATGATTAGCAATGCATACGTATGTGCCCGTATGTAAAAAAATGGGCCAAACACATTGTATACATTTTATTGCACTAAAAGTTATATTGAACAAAGAAAAATTAAACAAGGAAACTTAAACGAGACTAATAACACAGAACAAGACATTTACTTTAATAAATGCTTAGGATGGAATCGCATTCCCGTTTGATTTCTTTAAAATAATCCTTTTAGACATGCTCTTAACAAAAGTGGAACACTTTGAAGAGGATATGCTAGTCCATTCGCTTTGCCCAGCTTCCTACAGTTTGTCATTGTTCGAAAACGTTCTTCCATCAAATGCATGAAATATTATGGGCCAAATATTCTCGATTAGGTTTTAATAGGGGACTTGACCTGGCCAAAATATCACATTAATTGAATTATCAGAAAACCATTTTTGTGACTTTAGCAGTGTGTTCGGGGGCATTATCATATTGAAAAATAATGTTCTGAGATATTCCCAGATTCTGGATACTTGGTAACAGTCCTATTTCTAATATGCGAATGTATTCCTTTAGATTGATTGACTCCTCACATCTAATAAGTTCCCCAACTACTGCGCCAGTAAAAGTTCCCCATACAAGTATCCCTCCCTTCTCGTGTTTAATTCTCGTTTTTATGCAACTCTGCGAAAATCTTTCTCCAGTTCTTTGATTGCATCATTCGGGGAGCATCACTAACAAGACAAAATCTTGATTCAACTGACCAGAAAACACTCCTGAACCAGTCTGTATCTTTCTTGCCATAACACGAGAAAAATCTCTTTCTATCATTCATGTTCTTCTTTTATAAATATGGCTTTTGCACACCTTTTAGAAGAAAATCCAATTGCTTTCATTCGTCTAGATATTGTATATTTAGAAAGAGAATTTCCAGCCCTCTGTTTTGAATTATTTGCTATGGTCAACATAAGTTTTCTTTCAATCCTTCAAAACAGTTATATATTTTATTGCACCGAATGGTGCATTAGATATAAAAAGTCACTTGTACCCATTCCCCTCCTTCCCCATTTTTTTAAATGGAAAGTACATAATACAGTGGATGTGTCATCAACAGCTCCAGTAACTCTCGCTTCTCCTATTTTGTCATTCAGTCCTCATTCAATGAGTGATTTTTCTGACAAAGGGTGAAGAAAAAGCTGCTTAAAGGTCGGTAGTACTTGGTGACCAGTAGTCTGAGATGTCGGAAATTTTTCTGTCTCTGTCTGTCCTTGTGGCCATGTCACTAGTAAGGGTGCTGGAGGTAAACGTTTTGTCTAGGCTGACGTTATCCGCCTGATAGTCAGGGACCCGAACCTTGGATTAACAACTAAGGAGGCTGTCCTATAAGCAGGCGCAAAGTACTGGGACTGCTGTATTGCAATTTGGTGAGTGGATCTGGACCATGTAGTAGTCTCTGGTGGGGCCTCTCGATGGCATACTAGTGGGTAATTGTTACGGCTTTACCTTTTCGTGTGCTACAAAAAAAAGATTTCCTCTCTTTTTCTCTTACTTTCCCTCTCTGTACTGCTCTAACCAAGTATGCCGAACTATTCCAAACCTCCCAAAACCTCAACATGAAATATCTCCAGAATAAACAACCGATTAAACCTAGACCCCCATCTTCCAACGTAGACCCCTACTACCAGGTCTCCTTCTCCAACATCAGGGGTCTACGTACCAACCTTCCAGACGTTGAAACCCAATTACAGGAGACGAAACCGGACATATTATTTCTAAATGAAACTGGAATAGGGCCGACCACTTCCCTAGATGAGTTCATAATTAACGGATACTCTAATTTAACAGCTAAATCTGACATCCAAGATACCCATGGGCATAGAATATGTGCCTACATTAAGGATGGCGTCCCGTGTAGCAGGGATATCTCTAGTGAAGATCCTAATTTACCCTATATGTGCTTCAAGATTGAACTTGCTAACACCACTGCATTTATATTTGCCCTCTATCGGCCCCACAACAGCGGAGTTACTACTTACTATCTTTAAGAGAATATCCGAGAAAATACACTCCATACTGTCTTCATGTCCCTCGGCTAACATCCACATCTGTGGTGACTTCAACGTACATAACGTGGAATGGCTGACCCATTCAAATAAGACAGATGATGAGGGGAGGTTTTGTCATGATTTTGCCATTGTTTATGACCTCACTCAGATTGTTCGCGAACCAATCCGTGTGCCCGATACATCCGGTCAATATGCAAGCCTCTTAGTCCTTTTTATCTCAACTTCCCCTGAGCTATGTTCATGTACCGTTCATTCTCCTCTAGGATCCTCCGACCACTCCGTCGTATCAGTTAAGATAAAAACGAAATGTAAGAAGCCCCCAGACGTACCCCTCCACCGTACTGTATACCGATATTCTATGGCTGACTGGGATAGCTTCCGTACATTCATATGTGATTTAATTCTGCACTCCATGTTTAAAAAGGAAGTGTCCTCTATAGTAGAAGATCTGACCGAATCGTTAATTGTAGGCATAAAGCAATTCATACCATCTAAAAAATTCCAACAAAAACCTAAACCCCAGCCATTGTTCTCCCCAGAATGTGCTGCTGCTATCGCGCACAGAAATCACTTTTTCCATAGCTACCAACGTAATAGATGCACTGAGACTAAAGCTGTGTTCAGGACTGCCAGCAACCACTGTAAAAGAGTAATAAAAAATGTAAGAGAGCTATATGCCCAGTCTGTTAAATCCAAGGTAGCTGATCAGCGGCTTGGTTCACACCAGTTTTGGCAAATAACAAATAGGATCCTGAACAGAAGTGTGCGTTCTATCCCAACCATTATCAATGGACCAGAGGTCATCTCGTCAGCGTCAGACAAGGCGAAACTATTTGCAAAGAACTTTGCAGCTAATTCTACCCTATGCGACGAAGGCCATCAATTCCCCATATTTCCTCCTATAATAGAGAACAAGCTAGGTAACATACAAATATCCGTGCATGAGGTCGCCAAGCTAATCAAGAACGTAGATTCCAGTAAAGCAACTGGCCTTGATGGCATCCCAATTATAGTGTTAAAAAGCTTCAACCAGAACTTGCTCCCATACTTTGGAAACTATTTAAGCGCTGCCTTAAGGATTGACCATTACTCCTGATCTTAAATGGAACACGTATATCAAATCTGTTGCCAAGGCCGCTGGAAAAATGGTGGGATCTTTCTATCGATCCAGTAGATATCTCACTGCTGATGCTATTCTCTACCTATATAAGAGCCAGGTACGTCCAAGGATGGAATACTGTTGCCACATCTGGGCAGGAGCTGCTAGAAAGGACTTGTCCTGCCTTGATAGAGTTCAAAATAGACTTCGTAGCCTCGTAGGAGATGTCCTTTCCTCCTCCTTGCAACCTCTATCTCACAGAAGAGGTGTTGCGAGTTTGTCTCTGATGTATCGTTATTTTCATGGAAAGTGTTCATCTGAGCTTCAATCTATGGTCCCCCCTCGCCAAACTTTCACAAGAAACACTCGTCTAGCTGTAAACACTATCAATAATTTCCCCCACTCTTTATCTGTGCCTAAACCTAAACGTAGATTCCATGAACAAAGCTTCTTTCTTAGAACTGCACGCCTGTGGAATTGTCTTCCGTTTTCCTGCTTTCCGGCTGACTACAATATGGTTGTGTTCAAGTCTGAAGTAAATAAGTTCTTGATGAACCGTTCCATATAAGTTATCAAATTTACCAAATTTTCATTACTAATGATTACTATATTGACCAATTTCTACTGTACACTCTTTAATCCTTATCCTTGAGTGGCCTCTGGGCCTTGATAATGTGGTGATGCCTTTGTAAAAAAAAAAAAAAAAAAAAGTGCTTTCCGACTCCCTGGAAGACCTCATCAGTTTGCACTGTATTTAAGAATTCAGGTGATCAGTCATCTCCCACTCAGTACAGACCAATAAGTCTCCTATGTGTTATGAGTAAGTTGCTGGAATCCATATTAAATAGAGAAATAGTCAACCACCTCAGCAGAAATAACTTTCTTAGTGACACACAATATGGTTTCCGCTCTGCAAGATCTACCGCAGATGTGCTGACGGTTATATCCCACAGGATTAGTGAATCTCTTGACAAAGGCTTACTTTCTAGGGCAATTGCTCTTGACATATCAAAGGCCTTCGACAAGGTATGGCATAAGGGTCTAATTCACAAGATTTCCAGCTATGGTATAACTGGAAATGTTTTCTCAATCATTAAATCATTTCTCTCCGATAGGCTCATAAGAGTAGTGGTAGATGGACAAAAATCGGAGGCCTGCAATATGAATGCTGGAGTCCCTCAGGGGTCAATCCTGGGCCCAACTCTCTGCCATGATCTACATCAATGACCTCCCTAAACACATACTTAAATCATTCGTTGACATCTATGCTGATGACACGACCATCTACGGCAACACATCAAAGGCTGTAAATGACAAAGTTCTCTCTGATTCTCTCTCCTCTGATCTCGAGCGCGTGGTTCAGTGGGGGAAGATGTGGCTGGTTACCTTTAATGCATCAAAAACCAAACTCCTATCCTTACATCATCAACGCTCTGATCCCCATCTGGCATCAATTGTGATGGATGGCTCTCGTCTGGGTGAAGCCCCGTGTTTTGACAAGCTTCTGGGTTTGACCTTTACTCCTGATCTGAAATGGAACACGTACATCAAGTCTGTTGCCAAGGTCGCTGGAAAGATGGTGGGATTCTTCTACCGCTCCAGAAGATATTTCACTGCTGATGCAATTCTATATCTATATAAAAGCCAAGTACGTCCAAGGATAGAATACTGTTTCCATATCTGGGCAGGAGCTGCTAAAAACAGCCTATCCTGCCTTGACAGAGTACAAAATAGACTTTGTGGCTTATTGGGGGATGTCCTTTTCTCAAACCCTGCAACCTCTCTCCCACAGAAGAGACGTTGCGATCTATCTTTGTTTTATCGTTATTTCCATGGCAGGTGCTCTTCAGAACTCCAATATCTGGTTCCCCCTCGCCAATCTTTCACGAAAAACACCCGTCTAGCTGAATCCACAGTGAAAAATTTCTCCCACTCTATATCTGTGCCTAAATCAAAGCGCGGATTCCATGAACAAAGCTTCTTTCTTAGAACTGCACGCCTGTGGAACTCTGTTCCGTCTGCCTGCTTCCCACCGAAATACAACTTGGAGGTGTTCAAGTCCAATTTTAACAAATTCTGATGAGCCGCCTCCTTAAGTAAACACTTCATCAAATCTCCACACTAACGTAATGTACTTACAATAACCCTTTTCCTTGAGTTGCTTCCGGGTCTTGATAAGTGGTGATCACTGTGTAAAAAAAAAGGTAATTTAAGCATGTGGTCGTTTTTCAAAGTTAATGCTCTAGGGCGACCAGATCCAGATTTCGTTTTTACCAAGCATTCGAATTCACTACAGAAAGAGACTTTTTCACTTCTTCTTTTCTTAAAATATCAAAAATGTGCTTGTAAAGCATTTTAGACTGCCTTAACTCTGCAACTCGTCTTTTTATATCCTCACCAAGATCCGGTCTTACCATTTTGAAGATTAATCTTTCCACTTATTATTATATGCTATAATAATAATGATCTGCAAAATAGAAATGTTCAGTTAAAATTAACAAAGGTCTATGGAAATATAATGAAAAATCGATTTCTTCGTTGTTTCACTCTTGGCCTATTTTTTTTAAATTCAATTTTCACCCCAAACAAGGCACAATGCCACTTTGAAACAGGGGGCTACTATCACGCACTTAATTAGCGGGCTCATTGTGAAGGGAGATGAGTAGAAAGATGTTTGTTAACATTACACTTGAACTTCTGCATATCAGTGCAGTTGGGAAAGAAAAATCCCGGAAGGGAATTCATAAGACCCGCAGTTCTGTGGAAGAAACTATTGGAGTAAAAGGCTGTCTTGCACCTAGGGATCTCTACTGTAAAGGGATGAGACTTAGTAGATTGTCGGGTGTGTCGAGGGTAGTTACGTCGGGGAGGTACAAGTGTTTGCACTTCGTCAGAGCATTCACCATTAAAGTATTTGGAGAACAGGCAGAGGGATGCAACATCTCGTCGATGGGACAGAGGCTGAAGACTAGATGACAGTTCAGGACCTATCAGGAAGGCGACTCTCTTTTGAACCCTGTCCAGGAGCGAGAGACAAGCAGCAGATGCACCAACTCAGATGTGACAACAGTACTCCATACATGGGTGAATGGTGGCCTTATAGAGGTATAGGATACTGTCAGGCGTAAGTAGTTTTCTAGCACGGTAGATGGAGCCAACCTTATTTGAAGCAGCCTTTGCAATGCTCTCAATGTATCTATTCCAGTTCGTATTCCATGTAAACGTTAGGCCGAGAAGTTTAAAAGATGTACTTTCAGGCAATGTGTTCTTAGCCATTGCTATTGGTGGTAGAGAAGATTTATTGTAGTTATTGAAGGAAACAAGCTTAGTCTTAGCAGCATTGAATGTGACCAACCATTTTTGTCCCCAGTCCACTACAGATTGGGGGTCTTCCTTTAGTATTTCTGCCATTTCCTTGGATATGTGTTCATTTGTTTTCCCCTCATAATTGTTATAGAGAGTGGTGCCATCGGCAAATATACCCATCTCCGAAACAATTTTATCAGGGAGGTCATTTATGAATATCGGGAATAATAGAGGTCCAAAGATAGACCCCTGAGGTACTTCACCATTTATGTCATATTGTTTAGATGTACGACCGTCGAGGACAACTTTGATTTTTCTATTACTTAAGAAGAATTTAATTACATTATGAATTCTTCCAGTGAGTCCATATGATCTAATTTTTCTTAGAAGACCATCGTGCCATACCCTGTCAAAAGTCTTAGATATATAAAGGGCAACCGCTCTACCCTCCCCTGCTTTGTCCAATGAACGGTATATACGTTCAGAAACTACAGTTAAGATATCTGCTGTTGAACTGGCTTGCCTGAATCCATATTGTTTGTCAGTCAGGAGTTTAGCAGCTGTTAGGTGCTGGACTAGGGCTTGATTAACTAAGGACTCAGATATTTTGGCGAACAGCGGGAAGAGGCTAATGGGGCGATAATTTAGTGGGTCAGTTCTTTCACCAGAATTCTTGAAGACTGGTACCACAGAGGCGGTTTTCCAGCAGTCGGGAAAGAAAGATTCGTTAAGGCATTTATTGTAAAGTTTGGTGAGAACTGGAGCAACCTCGGCAGAGCATTTTTATAATAGCACAGCCGGGATGAGATCTGGTCCACATGCTTTTGAGGGGTCTAGGTTTTTTTTTTATAATAGCATGTACCTGAGAAGGGGTGATTTTCAAATCGTCTAGTGTGACGTCTGTTCGTAGAGGAAAATCAGGGAGTGAGAGGTGTACCGAGTTCAGTGTGGAGTTTGAGGCATTATGGGTATATATATATATATATATATATATATATATATATATATATATATATATATATATATATATATATATATATATATATATATATATATATAAAGAGATAGGGAATGAGGAAAAAAAGAGAGACTGAAAAATTAAGTCCTGTGTTCATCAATGTTGCATTTTTATTTTAAGACTTCTTCTGGATGAATGAAGTTAAGAAAATAAAATGCAAGTACAATGTTAAAAATATTTGTTTGTAGTAATGAAGAGTATGACAGTGTTGTATTTCACAACTAAAAAGTCGTTTGACGTTCAAAAAACAAAGCGTTGTGAAAGAGAGTAAGATATTTTAACGTCATATCGCCAAAAATATATTTAAAAAGATATGCTGTAAATTTATATTCTTTGAATAAATATGACCGCTATACTTCAAAGGTGGATGTGACACTATAATGAAAGGTGTGTATTTTTGTTATGTAATTTAGTGCCTGATTGTATGTATTAATTATTATTGTGTCGCTTTCCTGGTCGCAGGTCACCAGAGTTTGATCCATTGATCGTCCAAATCACTATCTTGCTCAACAGCGACAAGATGCGACTTCTTCGAGCGGCCCACCCCCGTTCATCACGGTGGTTAGTTTTCACTTCGCGCCCGTGTGTTCGTTGGTGCTTCTCGCGTCAGTGTTGATATGCCGTCGCCTTGCTGGTCTGTCGTTTGCTAAAAGAAAAATTCACAATTCGTCCTCCGTTAGGAAGGCAATTCCTTGCACACACACAAAAAAGAACAATTCAGTTTTTCTAGTCATCTGATTAATTTCCATGAAAAATGTTATACATATATAAATATATGTATATATATATATACATATGTATATATATATATATATATATATTTATATATATATATATATACAAGTGTCTTTAAAGTACAATATTCAATAATGTCCGACTTCACTAAGTATATATTTAGATTTCATTTTTTTTTCTTTCGATATAGCGGTGAGGTTGGCGTGGAGAGATTGGTGACGATTCTCCACAAGTTGCTCTAGCTTTTACCGACTCCGACTTCTCTCTAGCTCTCTCTCTAACACTCTAGCAATTGTCATTTTTCGACTGTGCACTCCATTAAATATTCAGGGGCGTGGTGAAACCGGAGTTGTTTCCTGGACGAATCATACCCAACAACGTTGCTCCAGGAAAGAGTCCCTTAACAAGTGCACCTGTGGATAAGCAAACGTTTCTCATGACCTAATGGGGTCACCCCCGTGACGCCCAAGTTGGAACATTGCGCTTGAATTATAAACATAATTGCTCCAGAATTCGGGTAATCACTTGTTTTGGAGTACGAACTTTAAAAATGATATTGTTTTTCGATTTTCATTAACGAAATTCATAATCTTAATATTTTCTCTCAGAAGGGGTTTTCGCTATCACCCGGGTACACCAGGGAGAAAAAAACAAGAACAAAATGGTCATATCTGTCCGGCTGTCCGGGAGTCTAAGCCTCGCCTAGTGGGAAGCTCATTTGCTCCTCGGGACGATCACGTCACATTATAGATGGTGTTTTCCATAATGTGAAAGAATAAACCTCTGTATTAAATTAAATTATCTTCTTTTACTAGCTGCTTTCTTATTAATGGCGATAAATGAAAGAAACCACCACTCTGTTTAATTGTCCTTGAATTTGTGATATGTGTTTGGGACAGGACGTCTGCTGTGTGTTAGACGATCGCGTCCCCATGTATATAATGGTGAATGGATGTATTTAATGGTAGAGGAATTGAAAAGACAAAAGGTCGCATAATGAAAACGAAAATACACCGTTATATATCAACGAAACAAATGCAATTTATTTGCATGAATATATACAGGAAAGAGTAATAGAAAGAATCAGAGTTCATGAAAGATGAGTAACGTTACTTGCGGTTGACTGGCTAGTCAGGACGCGGTGGTGGCTGATGGCTCCACCGGAGCGGTGTTTGTCACATGTTGACTGTTTGAGCATTTAGCAGAAATGAGGGTGAAGTATGAGAAACAGGAAGTGAGGTAGCTAGGTCGCTCTCCTGAGTTAAAGGCTGGGAGTGTTCAACCCCCACAATACTCGCTTCCTAGTTAGCTGGAAGCTAGAGAAAAGAAAATTGGAGAAAAAGCATGCATATATATGTTTGCGTGTGTGTCCACTGGATAGAGAGCGAGGAAGAATTTTTATTTATTTATTAAGTAGAAGGGTGTAAAGATAGAGTTGCGACAATAAAGGATATCAGGAAAAAGTGTTCAAACTTGTACAACTGTGGGATGGTCACAGGAATGACGTTATGAATTTGAGTGCAAGTGTTGCGGTCATAGACTGTATTGCCATGGAGTCTATGAAGCGTGTGCAATGGTCAGCATGATGGGTTGAAGTTGATTCGCGTTGGTCGCGAATGTATCGACTACACGCTTACGGTCACAAGTGAGTCTGCGAGGAAATTTGTTCGTCCGTAGAGAGCGGTATCAACGTTGTTCAGGTGCCCGGGCGTACTCAGTGGGTCGGTACGGTCTGAACGTCCAGGATGAGTGTATCAGTGTGCATGATGCAGCTTACTCATGTTAGCTGGAGAACTTCGGTGAGGTGAGGTGAATCGTTGTGAAATCCAGAAGTGTACAATGTTTGGTGAACATCTTTGTGTTTGTTGTCGCGTTTGTTGCTAAAAAAAGGTTGATATCCTGTGAGGTGTTGCTGGAAAGAGATGATATGCCGTGGAGAGGCTTGATGCGCGTAACATGACGCTGGAGAGGCTTGTTGTCGCTTTTTCCTTTCCATAATTGTGGAAAACTGGAGTTGAAATAGCGTGAGAGTAGCTATTTGAGTTTTGCAGTGGGCTTGTTGCCACACGTTCTCCATGATGAAATTGAAAGCTGAAATATTTTTTTTATATTAGCACATGGCAAAAAAATATTTCGGTAAAGTAAAGAAGGTTTAAAGTTTTGATACGTAGGTAAAACGCGTGTGTGACGAAATGTTTTGAGACTTCGTCGTCCACAGCAACATTCATATATAAAATCTGGCGTTGAAAATACGTGGAAAACACGTTGAAATTGCTATTGAAGTTGTTAGGAACCTCGTTCAAATAAGGAAGTAATTTTCGTTCGTTGTAGCAGTGGATGCATGTCGCTGGAGTTACGTATGTGCTATAGTGTGACGTTCGCTCGTTGCATGTGCGTAATCATGTCTCTTCGTGCGAAGTGTTTCTCAGCTGAGGTAATCAAGAACTGGTCCTCGGAAAATAGTTTTGTTGAACAAACTGATTATTAAGAATGAAGGCAACAGGAAAATTTTACCTTTCAGGTTCTCGAGGTCATATTTTGCTTCGATTATGACGGAGAACAGAATAAAAAGTTTGAGTTAAATGACGCGAAAAGAACGTCTAAGAATATTTCAGTGAGCGCGTTATATTCAGGACGTCATTAAAATTATTTTCTCGATTGGATTATAACGCAAATGTGCATCGTTTGCGAGAAATATCGAAATGTTCGTGAAAATAGTAGTCGGTTGGTATCGTCGAAATTTTAACAGACATCGTTGTTCAAAAATACGGTTGGACATAAACATGTGAAGAAGATAATAATGTCTATATTTTTTTTAGTGCGTGAATATAGATAAAACTTATTGTTCTCTTTTTATTATTATTATTATTATTATTATTATTATTATTATTATTATAATTATTATTATTATTTAGGCAGCGACGAAAAAAATTTTTTTTTTCTTTCGAGGTGGTTTGTTTACATTAGTTGTTCACGAGTAGTAAGAAAAAAGATGGCGGACGATAGATAATTGACGCACGTGTGTTTAGACGTAAAATTGAAAATGCAACGAAAAAGTTTTTTCTCCTTTTTTTGGAAATTGCGTTTTTTGTTTTGTTTTTTCTTTCTTTTTTGAGTATATTTCGCTGATTATTTAACGATATAACGGTATGTTTCATTGCGACAGTGAGGACGTTTTAAAAATGCTTTTGGAACGTTGATTGTACATCTTTTATGAGAATGTTCGTTAAGTCACCATTTTGAAAAAGATCACGTCGGGAGTCTACCACTTGTTGGGGACAGGACGTCAGCAGTATTTTAGACGATCCCGTCCTCATGTGTGTATATGGTGGAGTGGATGTATTTAATGGTAGAGTAATTGAAAAGACAAAAGGTCGCATAATGAAGACGAAAATATACCGTTATATATCAACGAAACAAATGCAATTTATTTGCATAAATATATACAGGAAAGAGTAATAGAAAGAATCAGAGTTCATGACAGATGAGTAACGTTACTTGCGGTTGACTGGCTAGTCAGGACGCGGTGATGGCTCATGGCTCCACCAGAGCGGTGTTTGTCACATGTTGACTGTTTGAGCGTTCAGCAGAAAAGAGGGTAAAGTATGAGAAACAGGAAGTGAGGTAGCTAGGTCGCTCTCCTGAGTTAAAGGCTGGGAGTTTTCAACTTCCACATATGCGCTCATTGAGGATGGTTCTATCGCGTTTTAAATACAGGTACGAAAAAAGTATGTAGAAATATTTTGGAGATACACTGCTACTAAACAATCAGATTAACTCGACTATAGTTAACAAAGTTGTAAACTACTGTTTCGATATTGCAAAATTAGTTACGATTATTATGAAAAAGGTAAGTTATAACTCATTGCGCAAACACGATATAAACTCTTATTATAATAAGCAACTCTATAATATGCATATGCCATAAAAACTAACGTAAACGAAAAGAAAACACTCACATATAGTCCAGAAAAAATTTGGCTTAACCTCTAACAAATTGCAAACAAAGATTTTAAACTTGTATATTGGGCATGAACTTACTTGTAATTTATTTTTATCTGAAAGAGAGGTTACTCATGCATATATACAAGTTTAAAGCCTTTGTTTTTTTTTTAATTTATTTGAGGTTTAGTTAAAAAAAATGCTAGGCTGATTTTAGATATATAAGAAAATGCCTGAATCCCCTGAGAAGTAAGGCGTAAACACTTGTTACTACGCGTGATCGTAAAACTTAAAGACCTCATTCGGAATAACATTTACTTCAATGAGATCAATGAAATAATAAGGAGACTTATTGAAGATCAAAATTTTCTAGCATTCGAACTATCGTTATTAAAGCGCCATTAATACTGAATAGCTGTTTCAATGATAATCATTAGCAGACCACAATGAAGATTGAAGGAAATCAAACATTACCTATTTTTCATAGTAATAAGATGTTGGGAAATTTACTCCAGTAAGACATAGTAAATAAATAGGTTTACTGAGTAAATAATATCAATATGAAAACAGAAATTATCGTCTTATTAGAAGTTAGACGAAACACTAAACACGCAGAAAAGTTAGACCAATAAATAACCCTAAAGCATTTAGTTGACTCAATGGAGTCAGCTGCAAGTAATTGGTAAGTAAATAAGATAGACATATTAATAAAAGACATGTAACGATTTTAGTAGAATTTACAATATATACAGGCGGAACAAGAAAAAGACTTGACATACTAAACATAATTGATGAGATGTGATTGATTTTTGACATCGAGGTATAGGCAGAGCAAACAAAATGGTTTCAAGATCTTCTAAAAACAAAATATTCAATTGTAAATTCGACTGGATATAAAGACATTGAAATGGTCAAAAGCTTTTAGTTTTATTGAACCTTACATTAATAAATTAATGCTGCTTAACTGTACAATAGATATTGAACTTAATATTACGAATGTTGTAGAACTACAATCACATCTTGGATATTTGTTTGAATTGAGCAACATTAAAGCAGATTTAACTGAAATAGCCTTTAAGGTTTAGGTCTTGAAAACGATTTTCTAAGCAGCAATCAGAATCTAAAGCACAGGCTTTTAAAAATACTTCTAAAAAATGACCCGTTTCGAGAATATTCATTATATCTATCAATAGTGTTTCGGGAAATTCTTATTTCTTCTTTATTATGTCATTGTTTTACTAAGAAGAACATGTTAAATACATCTTTCAATGCGTTCCTTTTCCTATACTGCCTCTTTTATCATTCTAAATAGTTCTCCTCTCCTCCTTTCCCGCCCATTATATTTTTTCTAACGATCTCCTTACATTCTCTCATTTCCTACTCTATCCAGTAAAGTACAATAGACAGCTAGATATACTATATATATACTTGTAAAAATCGAATAAACACATTAATGCGATCAGATATGATAATTTATTCAAATGCAACAAAAATAACTAGCGGAGAAGAGAATTAATAAGAACATGAGATTAAGCGTAAAGTCTGCCGTATATTAAATAGATTTAGAATAACAAAAGATTGAAAGAGGATGTCGATATTTCTCGTGAGATTAACATAGCGATATATATATATATATATATATATATATATATATATATATATATACACACACAGAGTATTAATTGAATACTCGTGCACACAAAAGCTGATCGAAAAAAATAACATAGATAGCTTTTTATGCCTGTATTATTAAAAACTATATTCGAGATTCCAGTTGAAATGTAATTCTTGATAACATCGGTTATATAACGTTACAATAATGAGCTAATAAAGCGAAGCTACATCATGTCATTAGACCATTTTTAATTATTATGGAACAATAAATTGACATGAATAAAAATAATATAAAATATTAATTGTTACGGAACAGCTGCCTGTCCTTGTAAGTGAGTGAATATGAAATAGGATAGTCAAGGATTCGAACTTGCAAAACTAGATTTGGAATTGAGAATTCCAATCATAAGTTCTAATAAATACAGAATACATAATATTATTGAAATATAGAATGTTGGTGAAAATAAGGAATGTGGAATGCCATTTTTTAGCTCATACAAAATAGTTAGATATCTGTTTATAGAGAAAGGGATGTAATTATGAATTTTATTTCTGTTATTGAAATTAAAATAAGGAATCTAGATCAGAACAATGGAAAACCTATTTGTAAAGTAGGTTAGAGAAATCGGAGTTGAAACATGTGAGTAGCAATGCATGCTTAAACGCGGAGGCATGTCATACCATGTGTCTAATATGCACGTGTTGGTCATGCAATGACGTCATGGGTCTCAATATAGTCAGTCAAAAAACTCAGTCGGTCGGACTCAATCAGTCAGGGGAGAAGAGATGAGTCAGAGAGAGCTGACGTAGAACCTTGCAAGCGGGGTTAGAAGAAGAATCATGTAAGACTTGAATTCCTTGATGCAAAGCCATTGACCGGTCACATGATATGTTATAATAAACGGAATCATCATCTTTTTGTATCTGCGTCTTCGAGTTATGTTTTCAACAGAAAAAGATATTGTCCATTTATATTATAAGAACTTGTGAAAATCATCATCTCAAAAATAGGTAAGAAATATATGTGTCAATGTTTATAGAAACACTTCCATTCACAGAACTGTCAAACATAAATGCCAAACGCACTATCTCTCGGTCTATCTATCAATATATCATAAATCTCCTCTCATTGAATTACATGCTCGGCTCTCCTGTATTAGTCTGTACCCTGTCTCTTTATATATAAGACTGTCTCTATCTCATAATATGTCTCCTTATATATACAGAACTATCTCTCTCTTTATATATGCGCGATATATCTGCACACAACATGAACCTCTAAGACTCTCTAGTAAAATGAACAACAGCAAATATTTAACATCAGTCCTCTTCTAATAAGAACTATACAACTTAATTATTTTTTTATTTACGGATTATTGTTCTCATCATTTTTTATACTTGTTGTTTCGGCCAACTATTCCTCTGCCCTTCCTCAGATAGTTAACTGAAACGGCATAAGAATTCTGAAACTTCACCTGTATCCTCAGTAATTACTGCCTTCCATAGTTGTTGTCGTCTCACCACGATATGGTCAACTAATCGTCTGGCCGGCTTTGGGTAGGATTTAAATCACTATCAGACAATACTGAAACTGTAGAGATTCAACTTGTGTATCTACTGCTCAACGGGCCCGAAGGGGCGATCCAGGTTGGATTTTTTAGTCATATATCCATTTTATTCTGATCTTTGATTGGAATTCTTTGGAGATGAATGATTTGTATATTTGCATTTGTTTATTTGCGGACTAGTAACCTCATCCTTTTTTATAGTTGTCGTTTGCCGACATTTCGGCAAATTATTCCTCTGACCTTCGTCAGTTCCAAGTGAGCATTGTCTGAAGATAGCAGTTTCAATCTTACCCAAGCCGGCCAGAGGATTGGTTGGCCAAAACCTAGTCAGCCGACAACGACTATGAAGATACATTTTAAGATACACCATTCCTATCCCATCACGTTTTACAACCTGACGAAGGCCAGAGGAATAGTTGGCCGAAACGTCGTGAAACAAAACCTCTAAAAAAAGACGAGGATAATAAGTCAACAAACAAATAAATAAAAATATACAAATTACTCATCTTAAAGAATTACAAGAATTAAATATAACACGGATATTTTATTGAGCTCTTTTTTAAAATAGTCACATACCTTCAATTTTCGGAATATTTAAAGATAGATATTCGATATATATATATATATATATATATATATATATATATATATATATATATATATATATATATATATATATATATATATTATTCCTTAATTGGAATTAATTTTTGGAGATGAGTTTTATGTTAATTTTATTTTTATTTCGGACTATTAGTCTCATCTAAGATGAGACTAATAGTCCGAAATAAAAATAAAATTAATAGATATTCGATGTCAATAAATAAATGTTAGTCAATTTCTTTGTGGTATCTTATAGTGTTTTAGACACATCAAGAACTAAATTAGTATTTTAATAAGGTTTAATAACAATGGATCTTGATCGACATAAGAGTATTTTTTTAAGAATAAGTAACACATAATGATAGCTTGATTTTAATCGAACTAATAAAACACACAAGTTATAAAAAAAAATGTAATGTTCAGCAAATTTATTTATCCATATTGAATGTAGTATTTTTTATTACATTTTCGCCCCGAACGAGGCACATTGCCACATTGTTGTAGGGGGCTACTATCAGGAACATAGGCATCAGGGTTACTGTGTATGGAGTTTGGCAGCAAGCTGTCCGTTCATATTACACTTGAACTTCTGCATGTCAGTACACTTGGGGAATCAGGGACCCGGAGGAAAATTCGAAAGTGTAGCTGTGCTGGGGAAGACACTACTGGAGTAGAAGGCTCTTTTACATCTACTGTGTCGGAGTGGGATTTAGCTGCTTGTCGGGTTTTTCGTGGGTATTTACGTCGAGGGGGCACAAGTGCTTGAAGTTCGTCAGAGCATTCACCGTTAAAGTATTTGTAGAACATTCAAAGGGATGCAACGTTTCGTCGATGGGACAGAGGCTGAGGTTTAGATGACAGTTCAGGACCTATCAGATTGGCGACTCTCTTTTGAATCTTGGCTAGGAGCGAAAGACTAGTGGCAAATGCACACGCCAAATATGACAACAATACTCCATACATGGTCAAGTGGTGTCCTTATAGAAGTACAGGATAGTTTCGGCCGTTAGCAGCTTTTTAGCACGGCCGAGAGAACCTACCTTCTTCGCAGCGGTCCTGACAATACTCTCAATGCAATTGTTCCAACTCACGTTGACTGTAAGCGTTAGTTTCAGATAAAGAGTCATTGTCCATTGCTATTGGTGGTAGAGAAGGTTTCTTGTAATTATTGAATGAAACGAGTTTAGGCTTGGCAGCATTGAATGTAACCACCCATTTATGTCCCCATTTAACTACAGATCGGAGGTCATCCTCTAGTGTTTCTGCCATTTCTTTAGATAACTTTTCATTTGTTTTCCTGTTGTCTCTGTTATAGAGTGTGGTGTCATCTTTGTTCAGTAACTGGCATATACGTTCTGAGATTACAGTTAGGATGTCTGCTGTGGAACGGGCTTGCATATACCCATATTGTTGGTCAGTCAGAAGTTTAGCATCTGTAAGGTGATGGACTAGAGCTTGGTTAATTATGGTCTCAAATATTTTGGGGAAAAGTGGAAGGAGACGAATGGGGCGATAATTTACTGGGTTAGTTCTTTCGCCAGAATTCTTGAAAACTGGTACCACAGAAGCAGTTTTCCAGCTGGCAGGAAAGCAAGATTCATTAAGGCGTTTGTTGTAAAGTTTGTAGAGGACTGGTGCTACTTCGGCGGAGCACTTTTTTAATAGCACAGCCGGGATGAGATCATGTCCACATGCTTTTGCAGTGTCCAGATTTCTTATGATAGGCCCCTGTCGGTGGGGCATTAGAATACACCGACTGCCCCCTTGCAGAGGGTAAAAGTCCCTCAATGGGGGTCCTGGATATGACCTTAAACTATATCCAGTGGTGAGGCTCCAGCTTGTGGGCTTTGGGGAGTGTGGAGCCACCCTTTAATTACCATTGCTCCTAGGTCCACTCTGACCCAGAGTGGTAGTACCTGTTAGGGGTTTTTTTTACACAGTGATCACCACTTATCAAGGCCCGGAAGCCACTCAGGGATAAGGGTTATTGCAAGTACATTACGTTAGTGTGGAGATTTGATGAAGTGTTTACTTAAGGGGGCGGTTCATTAGGAATTTGTTAACGTTCGACTTGAAGACATCCAAGTTGTAGTCAGGTGGGAAGCAGGCAGACAGAACAGAGTTCCATAGGCGTGCAGTTCTAAGAAAGAAGCTTTGTTCATGGAATCCACGTTTTGATTTAGGCACAGATAAAAGTGGGGGAAATTTTTCAGATAAAGAGTCATTGACCATTGCTATTGGTGGTAGAGAAGGTTTCTTGTAATTATTGAATGAAACGAGTTTAGGCTTGGCGGCATTGAATGCAACCACCCATTTATGTCCCCATTTAACTACAGATTGGAGGTCATCCTCTAGTGTTTCTGCCATTTCTTTAGATATGTGTTCATTTGTTTTCCTGTCGTGTATGTTATAGAGTGTGGTGTCATCATCATATACACCCATCCCACAAACAATTTTTTCAGGGAGGCAATTTATGAATATTAGGAATAATAGAGACCCAACGACAGACCCCTGAGGCACTCCCGCATTTATATAATAGTGTTTAGATCTACGACCGTCGAGGACAACCTGGATTTTTCTCTTATCTAAGAAGGATTTAATTATGTTATGTATTCTTCAAGTGATACCATATGATCTGATTTTCCTGAGAAGACCTTCATGCCATACCCTGTCAAAAGCCTTAGATATACCTAGAGCTACCGCTCTACCCTCCCCCGCTTTGTTCAGTAACTGGTATATACGTTCTGAGATTACAGTTAGGATGTCTGCTGTGGAATGGCTTGCATAAACCCATATTGTTGGTCAGTCAGAAATTTAGCATCTGTAAGGTGATGGACTAGAGCTTAGTTAATTATGGTCTCAAATATTTTGGGGAAAAGTGGAAGGAGACGAATGGGGCGATAATTCCAACTATGGGTTAAATAGAAACCGACTTGAAAACAACAAATATATTCTATTATTTTTTTTCTTCAAACTCTTTGGATTCGGCATTAAATAACTCGAAAAGTGTTGATATGCCGTAAAACAAAAACAACCAACCAATATTTCTTATGATAGCATGCACCTGAGAAGCGGAGATTTTCAGATCGTCTAATGTGGCGTCTGTCCGCAAGGGAAAGTCAGGGATGGTGCAGTTGGCAGGGTCCAGTGTGGAGTTGGAGGAAAAACCGACTGACAAGCATGTTAGCCTTCTCAGTTGCAGAGCAAACAACCTCATGATTGTTGGATAGTGGGGGCATTGTTGATTGCCCATTATTTACTACCACTGTTGTAGATTTTCCAGAAGTCACGGGTTCCTAATTTCTGTGCTTCGATGCGTTTTTAGTGGTTTCAGTAAATTCTCTCTTAGCTGTCGCTATTTCTTTCTTACAGTTATTTCTGGCTTCTATATACTTCTGCCTGTTTTAACTGGATTTATGTCGGTTAAATCTGTGATACGCATGCTGCCTTTTGCGCTATTGCACCTGCACAAGTAGAAGTAAACCATTGGGAAGAGTTGAGATTGCTTTAAAATTTGCACGTGGGAGCATTGCTTCAATTGCCGTTTTGCGCCATTCAGTGACCTCATTTGCGCAATGTTCAGCAGGAAGTAAAAATATATTTTGCCATGGGGCGTTCCTGATGAGATCTCTGATGGCTTCCCAGTCAGCCTTTTTATAATATCTCGTTATTTTGAGCAGTGGCTCTTCAGTTTTCGCTCCAAAGTTTAGGGCTATTTCAACCATTTCCACTGCATGATCGATGTTCCCAAGTAGGCTGTTGGCATTAGTTACACAGTCATCGGCAACTGTAGTCAGAAACAGATCTAGAAAGGAGACGTGTTGTTCATGTTGGTCTGGGAAACTGTGATAATGAATGAGATATAGAGAAGTTATGTGTTGTTCTACCAGCTGCTTCTGTGTGAGTAGAAAATCCAAGGCAGTTGCTGTGGTGGACATTGAAGTCACCAAGTACATGCACTTTGCGCTAGTGTCGAGGGAAAGTGCTGTATCTATGCTGTCAGAGACTTTGTTTCTTAGGTGCAGTCCTGGGTCGAGGAAGAGCGGTAGAGAAAATAAAAGTTGCTAAGGTTATGCTGCATGTTAAGTCTAAAGCACATAAAGGCTTGATCGTCCTATTCTAGTTAGTTTCTCTTGTCAAGAGGAGGGTGTTTCGAATATATACTCCAAGCCCGTGCATATGTCTGTCAGAGTCCTTACAGCAGAGTGGGAGATATCCAGGCATGTTAAAGTAGTTAGAGGGGATGGAGGAGTGTATCTTAGTCTCACTTAGTGCTAAGATATCCGGGGTGTTTGTTAAGAGAAATGCTTCAATATCATTTAAATTAGTTCTTAGCCCACGGATGTTCGTAAATGCAAGCCTCAAGGGAGAAGGCAGGTTGGTTTTGTTTGAGTTTGGGCCTGGTTTTAGCGTATTTTTTATTGTACTGTCATTTTTAAGGGTTTCAGTTTAGCTAAGGTATGCTGAACAAGTGGTTATGCAGAATACCAAACATGCAACACAAGCAGACCATCAGTTGTCCTTCTATCTACTAGGATTGTGTCCTCGGGATAGCCCACCGGGGATGAGTGCAGGGTCCTTCTCCATGCGTGACATGGCACTATAAACAACCCGATATTATACAATTGTTTATGGAGCCACCGCTCTAAGCGCTACCAAAGGGGAAGGGCGCCTGTACTACCAGGCGGGAACAGCAGCCAGGAACTCTCTATCAGGTATTATTCTAATGTGTTTTAATTTAAAGATTTTGTTTTACTACAAATTTTTATTTCATACGATATTAATTCAGTAGTTTTGTTTATGACTTTTTACGATTGTTTCAAAAGTCAATACTCATCTTATTAATTACTAATACGGCTAATGTGATGAAGCAACAAAAAATGATACAAAAAAATTAAAAAGAAAATGATTAAAAAATTGGTGGAATAAAGTAAATAATAGAAAAATAATTTTCTATGAAATAAATTTTTCGGCACAAAATATCCAATCGGTATTAATACATATGTCTTCTTTAATTAATTCATTTATATCACAACATTCGAATTGTCTGCCGTTCCCCTGGGATTTTATTCAATGATTGCTGTGTTGTTCTGAGAAATTTCCTTACTTCGAGGGATTATCTTTTTTTATTTTCTGGCATGTTTCAAAATGAAAAATATTGACGAAGATTAATTCGGAAAGCTTCGCATACAACGTCAAATCTAAGGAAATCGAAGAAACTGAGGCATTTCCAAATCAAATCTGGTAAAAATAAAATAATATAACGGTAACACTCTGAACGTTTTTGATGGTTTTTATTTGGATCTAAATTAAATGATACAATTGGGAATATTGATTAGCAACTTCAAGACCGGTTTTCTTTTGACATGATTTATTTTTGAAGAATAAGTCGATATGGATGAATATACAATAAGAAAGGACGTTTGAATTATATAAAAATGTGTAAAAGATATTTAAAAAATACGCAAATAAGTAATATTCAAATATATTTGATTTAATAAATCACCAAGAGATGAAATTTAGAGAAACAAGTGAAGCATGCATGATCCCCTGTGAGTGCATAGTGAATGAGGCAGCATTGCTCTCCCCATTAGCCCCAAAAGTTTCCAAGTGACGTCAACTTTGGTGAAAATCAACAAACGGTGCAGTTATATGCATTAACATATGTAAATTTGAGTTCTACACCATACAAATAAAGAAATAACCAAGTCAATCATTTTCACCCCATTTAGCTCCAAAAGCAATCAAGGCCTTAACATATTTATATTTGAGTTCATCACCATGCAAAACAACTAAATAGACATACACAGAAAATTTTGGACAAATATGGTAAAATAATTCCAAAATTGGCCTCTTTATATTAGCCCTAAAAAAGCCACTGAGTTATCCCGAAGTATATACAAACAAAATTATATAGACATCATTCAGTTACAACTTTTAAGAAAGTTTTATGAAAATCCAAAGCATCAACATTTTTTAATAAGCACAAAATTGTCAATTTTAGCCATTTTAACCCGAAAGGTGCCATGTTTAATGTTTGTGCCAAATTTTAAATAATTCCGAGGCGTAGTTATTGAGACAAGTTCAGACAGACAAATGATCGAAGCGTGAATTTACAGGTCAACCCTCCTGTTGTCGGGGGATTTATAAGAGAAAAAATGGCGTAGGCGAACTAAGGAACAAAATTATAAGATAACAAATTATAATTGACAAAATAAACTTGAAAACTCGGAAAATAAACAAATAAAATTGAATAAATATTTGTTTTGATACAGCATCATCAAATTGACTAATGTTAAGAGACGTTCAAACGAGACAATGTCAGATGGTTTACTGTTTAGAAATGCTAGACAATGTATTTATATTCCGGTTAATAAGCGTGAACTGGTTAATCTCTAAAAGCATTCCCTTTTGTGAGAGCCAGATACCTAGCCAAGATGAATACCTTAGCAACTATTACCAAAATGGTTTCATATGTTTTCTTTTGTAAAGCTGTATTGCGTTTGTTTATTTATTTGTGTCTTAAACAAACAGGTAAGTCATATTACAATGTATTGCATGTTGTAAAATAATGACATCAAGTATGACAACGTCAAATATAAGGAAATCGAAACATCATATTTACAAGATGTTTGTATTTTATTGATAACATCATGCGTACAATTTTTCAGCTCCGGTGTTGGCGTGCAAGTATATAGTAGTTGTAAAATTATAATTTTGCACAACAGCTTTATTAGTGCGTAGACAAAAGAAAGTTGACAATAGTTTTACAGCTTACGAATTAAGACTTTCTTGCTAATAAGACAAGTATTTATTTATTATGCAAAATGTATTATGAAACATTTGTTATCTTTATTTTAAATCAGAACACACTTGTCCTATAATATTTTCCCTTACGCTGCAGTACCACGTATCCGGAATTTTCGTTAGTGGTATTACGCATGCGTCATTTCTAAGACTTTACAGATCATATATGCATCGAATAGTTCCTCAAATAAGCTGGCCTTTTTCTCATATGCTGTATCGCTCCTCTTTTGAAAATAGGTTACGATTATAGATATCACCATTAGTAAATATTCTGTATAGACTGTGAAATTTATATATGAAAATAAAATAGTGGAATTATCATATATGATAAATATTTGGAATCTAGTCTCCGCTTGCTGTTATTTTAGATTGTTTGAAACAATAGTAGCAAGTTTTATGTCTCCGCTAGATTAAACCCAGATGATTTCGGGAAATATCAAATATTTTGTAATTCATATGCAAAAGAAGGAAAACAAATGGCTATGATTGAAATATTTTATGGCTCTAAAAAGTTCCTGGATTGTAGTATAAATGATGATCATCCGTACATGTGTGACCGGTATGGGGAAATGTTACGTTGCTCCCTACACAATTTAAGTTATTACCTTTGCGAACAAGTTTTCATTTGTAAAATTCTGATCAATAGTCGCTGAGATTTTGAACTAATAAAATTGCAAGAAAAATTGGTATATATATATATATATATATATATATATATATATATATATACTTGTAGCAAAATTGAACATTGAAATGCTCATATCTGTACTTGTACTCGGCGAAACAACATGAAGGCTTTTTGAAAACAATAATACTATTATATTATTAAAATTAATGGCTACTGCTTAAAAAGAACCTTTATTTTTAAACCAATATAATACATACAATGTTGGCTAATTTGCCTACCTTGTATATATAGCGTCCTGGCAGACCACTTACAGTTTTGCTGGTTCTGTTGTCCCACCTGTGGCTTTGCCAAGATACTAATATATACATTCATGAGTAAAATAAATGGGCAAAGCATGAAAGAAGGAAGAAATCGATTTTTCAATATTTGTCTATGATTTTTTGTTAATTTTAAATGAAATGATCATTATTATTATAACATATAATAATAAGTGGAAAAATTAATCCTAAAAATGGTAGACGATATAAAAAAAAACGAATTTCAGAGTTAAGGCAGTCGAAAATGATTTACAAGCAGATTTTTTTATATGTTAAGAAAAGAATATGTGAAAACATCTCTTTCTGTAGTGAAGCGAAGTGGTCGAAGGTGCAAAGTCGAACGCTTGGTAAAAGGGAAATCTGGATCTAGTTGCCCTAGAGCATCCACTTTAAAGGACGACCACAGGCTTAAATTAACTGTTTTGAAGGATTTAAAGAACACTTATGTTGATCATAGGAAAGAATTCAAAACAGGGTCTAGAATTTCTCTTTCTAGATATACAATATCATGACAAATGAAAGAAATTGGATTTTCGTCTAAAGGGTGTGCAAAGGAGTCATTTTTATTTAAGAAGAACATTAATAATTGAAAGAGATTTTTCTCGTGTTATGGCAAGAAAGGTACAGACTGGTTCAGGAATGTTTTCCGGTTTGAGGAATCAAGATTTTGTCTTGTTAGTGATGCTCCAGAACGGTGCAATCGAAGGACTGGAGAAAGATTTTCGCCAAGTTTCATAAAAAAACAGTTAAATAAAAGGGATAATTGTATGGGGAGCTTTTACAGCACTAGGAGGTGGGAAACATATTGGATGTGAGAATTCAACCAATACAAAGGAATACATTCAAATATTAGAAACAAGGCTGTTACCAAATACCCAGAAGCTAGGAATATCCCAGAACATTAGTTTTCAACATGATAAACACTGCTAAAGTCATAAGAAAATGGTTTTCTGATAATTCAATTAATGTGATATTTTGGCTAGGTCAAAGCCTCGATTTAAATCTAATCGAGAGTATTTGGTCGATGATATCTCATTTGAGGGAAGAACGTCTTCGAATAATGATAAACTGTGCGTAGCTGTGCAACGCGAATGGAATAGCATCTCCTCTTCGCAGTGGTCCACTTTGGTTGAGAAGATATCTAAAAACATTGATCTTTTAAGGAAATCAAAAGCGAATGTGATTCTATCCGAAGCATTGTTCTGTGTTATTAGTCTCGTTTAATTTCCTTGTTCAATTGTTGATTGTTTAATATAGCTTTTAGTGCAATAAAATGTATAAAATTTGTTTGGCCCATTATTTTTGCTCACGAATATATATATATATATATATATATATATATATATATATATATATATATATATATATATATAATCGAGGTAAGAAACTGATTAGAAATCAGATGGAAAATCCTGATAGATATTACTTGGAGAAGCTCAATATTTAAGAAATATAAGTTTAGTGGTTATATTTAAATTCTGAATACAACATATAGACACATATATTCGAATTAAGAATTTATTGTTTGACAAAAGGAATATATAGAAGGTGTTATGTTGATTTCCTTAATCCATGGATTTTCAATAATGGCTCATATCGCATTTCATTTCTTCTGATGAGCTGGTACTATTAATTTAATTATAGATTTTGAATGATTCGATTGTTTTTGCATATAAAATAGATTCAAATTTGTTTCATAGTAAAGGGATAAGAATTTTATTTCAGGGATATTTCCAGAAAATCTGATGTTTTCTTATCTGGGTCCACTTCAATTGCTTGGTCGTAATTTCTGAAAAATTCATGTAATTTCTTGATCGTATTGTTGTAATGTCTCAGCCTAGCTAATAATATATCATCTCACAACAGTTCTATCTGTAAGATTTTGAATTCTGCATTAAACTCTTCAAATAGGAATAGGCATACTAAATCTTTAACTTTGGCAGAGTCCGAGGGACGTGTTTTAATGTCAAATTTGTTGGGGGTATCCTTCCGTATACAATATTTCACATTAAAATATATTAAAACTCGCCTTGCTAATAGAATTAATTTTATTTTAAGTCGTTAATGTCCGAATGTTTTTAGCAAATATTAACACCTTATGTTAAAGCATTAGGAGGATAGATTAATAGTAATTATTAATATCAAATGTAATAGAAGTCAGTCTTTGCTTATCTTGCTGGATTATAAAAACTATTTTAGAACAGAGTAAGATCATTGTCATAACGGGAATTTAACCTTTTCTCTTTTGTAGAGAATGATTATATTTACGATTTTCTTACTTACTAAACTAATATCTAGAGTAAAGGGACAAATTAGTCTAATAGTCTAGGAAGTTAGGCTTCTGATCTTTCAAGGCGTGGAGTTAAAATCTGTGTGTAATTATGGATATTGATTAATTTAAGAATATTTTTGCTTCCATGTTTATTTCATCTATTTTATTAGAAAGGACAGATATGTAAGATTCATTAAATTCCTTATTTATAATTTTATTGATGTTTTATTTTATTCCTTGTATATAATTTTTTATACTTTTATCTTTCTATATTTGTAAGAATTGATATCACAAGATTCAATAATTTCTGATCTAATTACTCTAATTTTTCAGATATACATATATATATATATATAGAGAGAGAGAGAGAGTAAGACAGACAGAGAGAGAGACAGAGAGAGATGGATAGATAGATAGATATGCCAAATTTTTTTTTTTTTTTGCAATTTTATGAGTTCCAAATCTCAGCATCCGTTGATCAAAATGTTATAAATAAACGTTCGATAGAAAAAATAATTGCCTGAATTTTACAGCCATAAATATTTCCATCATAACAATTTTTCCTAGTTTGGCATATGAATGACAAAATAACTGATATTTCCCTAAATAATCTAAGATTGATAGAGGGGAGAATAAAACTTGCTGCTATGGTTTCAAATGATCTAAAATAATAGCAAGGCGAGACGTGATTCAAAATATGGCTTATATATTATATTTCACCTTTTTTTATACATAAAGAAAATTAGAGTGTGTAAACATTATTTTATACGAGAGATATTCATAATCTTGCCTTATTTCCAAAATAAGGGGAGATATAACATATATATTTGGAATCAAGTCTTCCTTTATTTTTATTTCAGATCATTTGGAACCATAGCAGCAAGTTTTCGTCTCCCATCTATCAAGGCCTAAGGTTTAGGGTATATATGTAGTATTGGGAATCCCAGCTTAAATGCTATTTAGGTAGTTTGAGAAATAGAAAGTTATATAAGCATTTTGATTTCCCATCAGAAAATTGGCAGGGTCACAAAAGGTTAGGTTTGAAAGATATCAACCTAGAGAGAATGCATCGGAAATTAAGGGTGACAAGCACTGGAAATTAGGGGTTACACAGCAATTGTGGTCGTAGGCTTCCGGTTGACGACCACATGATCTGAGAGTTGTTTAAGTAGAAGAGGAATGCAGGTCGGAGATTCGGCTCTCCACAACCAGGGTTCGATATAATAGGCTTACCTTTAATAAGCAATTGAAGCTTCAATTCCATCTTGTTGTTATCGATGCATCTGTCTTGCAGTGTCTGCAAGAAGGCATTATCCTCTGGCCAAGGCAAGCAGGTATGTATATTATACATTTGCACATACATGTCCCGAGACTTCCAAGGCAAGAAACGGTGTAGGGATAAGAACACACACACACACATAACATCGGACTGCACGTAAGATACGTAAGAACATACATACACACCCACACACATATATGTAAGAACACAGGCTCTTAAACGTACCCTTAGTAAAAATACCCGTAAAAGTAAAAATAAACGAAGTAAACGTAAACGATTAAATAAATAAATAAGAAGGACGCAAAAGCAATTCATTTAATATATATACAAACATATATATATATATGAAATCGGACTATAATAATATATATATTACGTGTAGAAGAAAGAGCTTGCGAATTTTTTTTTTTTAATTATGATTTCAAACAATGTATTTCATATAAGCTTCGTTATAGCACCTGTACTTTATACATCATTTTACATAGGTTTTTGCTCTACATAATCGTTTTAATTAAAATTATTTGAAGAGAGCTATATCTCCTCTTTAGAACGTAATCTTATGAGTCGAGAAAAAGCAAATTTCTAAACATATATATTGTCTGTAAGTTTTTAAAACTTGAATTACATTATATAAATTCCCAACAATGAATATTGTTTTATTCACTCTCTCTCTCTCTCTCTCTCTCTCTATATATATATATATATATATATATATATATATATATATATATATATATATTATTTTCACAAAAACAAGACAACAAAAATTGGATTGATAGCAGCAAGTAGTGTATTTTCATTGTTCGTTACACATGTTTGGCGACTATTCGGACAATTTCAAACTTTATATCGTTTGAAAATATTCACAAGAACGGCCTGTAACGAACAATGAAAATGCACTATTGTTGCTATCAATCCAACTTATGTTGTCTTGTTTTTGTGAAAATAATATAAGAATGCTCGATTACAAAAACTCGTAATGTTGAAGCTTACAAATAAAGTCATTATATACTGACTTAAAATTTATTGGTATATCAACTATTACCGAATTCTCAATTACATAAACATAATAAAATTCGGAATATTATAAATGATATATAGATATGCATATATATATATATATATATATATATATATACATATATATTTACATATATATACATATATACATATATATATATATGTATACATATACATATATATATTTATAAAATAAAAATTACAATAAAATTTACCAAAATAATCCAAGATAGTAAAATTAAAGTATATTATAAATATTAAAGAATTAATATTTATAAAATTATCTCAGCCAGATATGAAATCGATAAAACCAAATAGGAAATAGAGCTTATAATATGGAAATTCTTTTAACTTTCTTGAAGTTTTACATTTGGATTTTACCGTCACTGGGTTTGTTATCTTCAACCAGACTATCCATTCATGTGTAATCACTTTTTTCTTCACCATATTCCCTCTGCTTCACTTTTTTTGTTTTCAAGTAAGATCTTTGACTTACTTGTTGTTTCATATACTACTTCTGCATGCAAAGTCCGATCCCGCATTTTGCTAATTCCTACCCTCTGATGAGAAGGAAAGTATTTCTTCGAAACTCCGCGGATTAAGGACTATCCATTTGTCTAGTTTTTCCTTTTCAGATTAAATATACTTTAACTCATTTCAAAGTTTTTTTTAAACATATTTTATTAACTGTTTGCTCATATATATATATATATTTGTATATATATATATATATATATATATATATATATATATATATATATATATATAGTCAAGTAAATGCTAAATACTTTTATAAAATCAAAATAAACGATGATTTTTATTCCATTTAGATACTGTAGGCAGAGGAGGATCCTTTTCGCTCCTAGTTTTAAATAAGTTCATGCGTCTGCACTTGTAAAGGCACAAGTATTAATCCCTTACTATTTCGTGACGGACACGAACTGATAGCTATTTGTTGTACTAATGTGATAATGTTTAACTAATGTGCTAGCTGTGACGAAAATCTCACTTTGGAATTTGAAATTGTATCACTTAATCAGCAAACTCTTATTAATAATCAGAAATTTTACACGATTACTTGAATGTAAAGAAATTTATAATGTTTATATTCTTTTTACATTTGCGTTTTCGTCTACCGAGAATGCTCTATTCTTTTTCCACGAACATCGTCTCACAATAAGTTGACAGTGTGCATTTCTTTTTTACTATTTTTATGTGCATTTTTCTTTATGTCCTGCTATGTGTTTTTACTTCCTCCTCACTGCATCCATCACCTGAGCAACCTATTTCTGTCTCTTTGTCACTGCGCATCTCATTTATCCTATCAGAGTGAATTCAATCAACATTAAAAACTAAGTTTTATTTCATATATTTCTTTTTCAATGTTTAATACAAACAACACATAAAATACAAACCTTTAACTTCTTCTCCCGAGTTAATTGTTTTCTAAACTCTAATCAAATTCAAATTGATTTTATAGTTTTTGAATTAAGTGACTCTGCAGGACATGAGGTCTTATTTGACATCGAATTCTCGAGTTATTTGAACAAAATAAATTGACAAAATGTCTTTATTTAATTTTGTTTTTATTCCACCGCACTTTCCTTTAAAGCCAATGTATTTTCCATTACGTTTAACAGCACGTCTCAAATTTCTTCAATAAAAATTGATTTTTCACACAGAGCCAATAGTATCATTTAAATATGATTTCATTGAGAACATTTTAGCTGACCGGAATTGGGCAAACCTTTACAAATATGCCGAGAGCAAATAATGGAACCAACCAAAAACAAGCAACTTAATTTAATTGAACAAAACTTTGCGTATCATATGAAAATGGTAGACTTTCTATATTGAATTCCTGACAGCTTTTTGCGACATATATCAGCATGGACTTCTATCATTTTTAGAAAGAAAAGAATGAGTTAGTGGATGCAGTCTAGAACTGTGGAATAAACTTAACTGAGCTCAAAACCCTAATATCCCTGGAGTTGTGTAAATATTGATTCCCAGTTGTAAAAAAGAATCTTCTGTTCAATGAATTGATTACAGTTATACATAAAAATAATTACTAATGAATTAATAATGTTAGATTATGCAAAGCGATAATAGGTTGCTTTGCTGATATTCGACTTAGTTATATCGACTATTATTGTTAAAAGTTAAAATGTTAGATAACAAAGGCTAATATTATTTTGTTAACTTTGAAAATAGGTATACAAACAGAATGTTTTGAAAGAAAGGGGGGTTTAGCCTGAATGTTTTATTTTTTACTTAGTAACAATAACTGATGGATATAAATAAAATAGGTTTCCAAACCTAAGGATGAAAACAATAAATATGGACAGAAAATGTGACTAAATTACAAGCTTTAGGTCTTGTGTAGCCCAATGACATGAGCACACAAGATTAGTTTGAATAGATACAAGCTGGATTAGGAGTTAGACACTTAAAGAGAAATCTAGACAAACAGGGAGATTCGGAGCGTTGAGGGCAGGGCAAGTGACCCTATACGGGGGAGAGGAAGCAGAATATTAAGGCGCATGCAATATCCAATGGTAAAGATTTTGAATAAAGGCTGTTTAAAAATATAACCGGCGATTGCTAGACTTATTTTGGAAGGAATTTTCTTCTCAGTCTTTGGCAGATTCATCAACCAAGACCAAAATAAAAATAATGTCTTCCTGATTGGCAGGATGTCATTCCGTACAAAAATTTTCCGTCGTTTTTTTTTTTGTTGTAAGACGCTGTTTGTTATAAAACGTTATCTGTCCTGTTTAAACTGTACCTATATGTGTAATGTATATATGTAAACAGTTATGCCCCAGCACATTAGTGTTGGTTACCCTGTCCTGCCATGTATTGCCCAGGATGTAAGCTCTCCAAACGGTTTTCCTGGCGTGTGTAAGAAGTCGTATAATAACATCTGGGCACTTATTGAAGGCATCTTTTATTTTAGTCATTGAATTCTCATGTGTTCATTTTCTTAGGGTTTCTATACGTCGTCATTATTATTCTAAGAAACGACTTATGAGGTAAAAATCCTCATTTTATTGTGATACCTTGTTCTGAAATAAGGGAATTGATATTTTTAATTAATTCATATGGTAGAGTTATAATCAACTTGAGAGCATTATTCTGTAAACATACAGTGTAATTCATCAAAGCTTAGATGGACATATTTTATAATGCAACAAGAGAGAAACGCAAAACTAAGAAACAGGTTGTTTAACTGGCTAAGTTAACCTTCCAACATTCATCCAATAATGAATCGATTTCATAATCCAAAACATACATGTCATTAAATTTTACTGAAAAAAAAAGCAAGCAACAAATAAGCAAACAAATAAGCAAGGGTAAGAACACAGAAAATACTGCAGAAAAACGATGAACTTGTTAAGTATCAGCAGATTAATGTGGTTATCGAAAACAACGTTGCTGAACTAAACATGAACTACTATCGATCTTAAAATATAGGTTCCTCTAATTCTGTTTAAGTATTAGATTGTTAGCTCCCAGAAAACATGGAAAAGAATAACCGAAGATTATTATGGGTTTATGAATTCATAATAATCGATCATTATCTTTAATTCATAAATTGTATTTTTTAAATTATATTTTAGCAATGTTGAAATCTTAGTTGTTACTTTTATTCGAGTCGAAGTCAGGGATGTTGTTTATAATTAATTATCACCTGTTTGTGAGCGTGATTGGTGATGTAAGGGGAATTAAAGTAATGTCATATAAGTTTAGTTTGGGGAGTCAAACTTCGGGAGTGAGAAAGAGCAAATTGCTTTCCAATGAAGAAACATCGGAAATGAAAGTTGCAGAACAAACAACCCAAGATTTATTGATTCATTGAGATCGAACCTTCTTTGCAGCCCAAACAAGATCAGGGATAAACATGTATGCCTCTCCGATTGGCCCGATTGTCACAATCTCAGGGAACTGTTATTTGCCCCTTTTGCTATTAGTCCATTGTAAAAATGTATCCGCTTTTATAATTTTTGTACCACTAGACTTACACGAGTAAAACACACGTATGTTACAGATACAGTCCTTTCATGTCATACAGAACTCCTTTACGTAAGATAGGTTAAAGTTCGTTTTTATTCATGTTCTTTAACACAGATAACTTTAAAGACGAAGGAATAAAATATAAAAGTCTTAACTGTTTTCTTAAATTCATTATCCTTTAAGTTGGCACAAAATATGGATTAATCAGGTTTACTGTTTAAATACATTGGGATGGATAACGCATACATAAAAGGCACGGCCGTATTGATTTAAAAATATACAAATAATCGTGACTATTTAAAAGTATTTTAATGGAGAATGTTCTGACGAACTGCTAGCATTTGTGCCCCCACGACGTAAACATCCTCGACAAACTCGACAGAAAGCTAAAGCTCACCCCCACACAGTAAGGATCCCTAGATGTAAAAGATCTTTCTATTCCAGTCGTTTCTTCCCCAGAACTGCTAGACCGGAATTCCATTCCGGGTCCCTGCTTCCCCAACTGTACTGACGTGCAGAATTTCAAGTGTAACGTGAACAGACACCTTGCTGCCCAAATCCCTACATAGTCCCCAGTAGATGTTACCCCTGATAGTAGCCCCCTACACCAAAGTTGCAATGTGTCTTGTTTGGGGTGAAAATGTAATTAAAAAAAAACAATATAATAGTGATTTACCTTCACTTGTTTTCCAGTCAGGTCATCATCCGTGCAAAACATGTACAAAACATCGTTACGAATATACAATATCTTGTTCTAGTTATATGAGAAGTGACGAAATAAAAATATCTTTGGTAAATTCTTTGTCGCAACAGAAAAATATCGAGAGGCATTTCTTATTAAATGTTCTTCCAGTACTATTTTACAAAAGCTAAGGAGCTTACTGACACATTTGGATTAGCAGTAGCAGCAAATCTAACATAACACTCAGTTTTCTACCACTTTCAAAATATTTCTTAAAATGACAATTCGTCTAACTCTCCGCAGAGACTCATCGAAATCACCAATCTCCTATAATCATGTGCATTCTTTTTTAGTTTGACCTTAAATTAAATCCGATGACTCCCATTACAAAATATTACATATATTCTAAACCCATGAGTTTATACGCGTGATTATTACCCATGATTGATTTAGAATTACTTTATAATGATTGTCCCTGTGTATCTCACTATTTAAAAAAATAGAATTATTTTCATAGAATTATATTTGCAAAAAAATATTCATATGAACTGTGGTTGATTCTTCGCTGTATGTTTCTAGGGATATTAAATTGAAAAAAAAAAGATTCTGATCACATTTATAACTCGGTTATGGGGAATGACTTTGGTGATATCATTTTTTCCATGTTTTTTTTGTTTGGTAATAAGGAGTCTCCTTTCTTTCACATAGATCGTCTTTCATTCCCAAATACGGAACTATCTCTTACCGATCAATTCATACGATATTGATTTATTTAAAACTGGTTCATTCATTTGTTGACATTACTTGAACATTTCCTCATAAAGTAAAAATATCTAAAACGGACTCAAGTTTAATCTTACGTGGATTACACATTAGCGAGTGCTGCAAAATTAATGTAAGCGTTCCACTATTTTATCATGTATTTTATTTTTGATAGAATATAGTTAAATAATCGGACGCAAAACATTGATTAATTGTGTATGAATTGCCCTATTTATTTAGCCTGTTAATTATTTTTTTACGTACAAAGAAGGAAAATACGCAAGTAGTAACACATACTTCAACTATTAATCCATACTTTAAGTCTGATCCATTTTTATTAAGGACTAGTAGAAGCTCCACACTTCCAGTACTTTTATTCTCATTGAAATCGGTGAGATAGCGCACTTTTAAAGTAAATTAATTAATTGCTTGCTCTAGTCTGGGAGCCTCCGCGGTGCACATAGCGAAAGTTTCACATGCCTATTCGCAGTCTAAATATATTGTCATCTACATTGCACTAAAAAAAAACAGGTGACTTTTCTGAATTCTTAAGAGACGGATTAGTTATTATTTTTTAGATTCTTATTTTGAGTGTGATTTTTACAAATTACAAAGTGTCGCTCAATGTAACCTCCGGCCTTGTTCAGTTGCATTTTATCGAACTCGGAAATGTTTCTTTCGCACTCAAGAATTTGAACGGAAATTCGAATAGAAACCATTAATTTCTTAGTGGGGGTAGTATTGTTACATAGGAGTTATATTAGAAGGGATGATGTATGTTATATATTTGTTGCTGCGTGTTCGTCTTAGAGTGTTCATATTGGTGAGATAGAGACAGGGTACATTTCAAAGTGACAGTGACATGTAATACCCCATGACAGGGCAATAGATATATAGATAGAAGAGAGATTGACATTTATATAGTTCTGACAGTTCTGGGAGTGTTTCTATAAAGATTATCTTTCTTTAACATATATATTTTTGTGATGATGATTATTAGTTCCTTTATCATAAAGAAGGAACCAGTCATAACGTATAATAACTGAGGGGGGAACCATTCTTAGATGAGTTTATACACACAGCTCTTTATACAGCTGAGTGGAACATAAGTTGATATAAATGATTTACAATACCTTTGTTTGTTGAATGACACAACACAAGACAGCTGTTACAAAATATGATGCCGTCATTTATTTCTTTGACCGGTCAATGATTTCGCATCAAGAAATTCAAAGTTTCTACATGATTTCAACTTCTACCTTCGCTTCCAAGGTGGATGTTAGGTCTGTCTGTCCGACGCCTTACGACCTCTGACTCGGCACTGACTCGACTCTTTCTGACGACTCTCTGTAAAGCTGTAACTGTATTGACAACTCATCTCTTCCATGACGTCATTGCATGACCAAACAACGTGCATATCGATCCCGTGGCCTGACATGCCTCACATGTCTAGACATGCACTGTTCCTCACATGTCTACAACAAGAATTCTCTAACCTATTTCGGCCTAAACTACTTTCAAATATGTTTTAACATTTCCCCATTTCGTTTCAAATTCCTTTTTCAATAAACAGAATTGAATCATCAAACTCCTTTTTCAATAACATTACTAAACAACGAATTCCTTTTTTAACAAACATCTGTTTATATATTTTAAACTCTCGATCGGAATTCTCCTGAATCTTAATTCCAAATCTAGCTTCCCAGGTTCGAATTCTCGGACTATCTTATCTCATTTTTACTTACTTACAAGAATAGGCGATCTGTTCTCTAACAGTATGCTTTTGTTCTGTCAGCTATGGCTGGATAAGGGCTCTAAGTAATTCTTAATTGTATTTTCGATCGCTCACCCTGAGAATTGTGCTTTCAATCTTCAGGTTAATATCACTTTTTACAATTGCCTTTTCCAACTGCGCCAAGTGTCCTTGCGAAATTCCATATTCAGTGTGCTTTATTATCTCTGACTTTTCACAAGCGAAAGAAGGAAGCGAGAGTAATAGAGACTAGTCAAAAGAAGAGGTCGTCTTTACTCGTTGTTATACGTCAGCAAATTGAGGGTTAAAACTTTGTTAATTACACCTAACTCCATAACAGATTCCTTCATTACTAAACTTGATTAAAACCTATAAACAATTGCATTCTTTTTCATATTTCTTAGATTTGATTATCCTTAATTCTCACCTCTTTATGGCTAATTTAATTTTCAATATGAATCCGTACTTCTCCTTTCAATTATAATTAATTATGCACCACAGCTGGTTGACGCTAAATGCACCAGGCTGTCATTTACTTATAACTAAATCTTTTCTCACTGTGAGTAATTTAATTTTAATAATATCTCTGTACATGGACCGTCTTCTACGGGGTTGAATTAGCTTTCGATATGGTGACCTTAGCAAAAGTAGACTGACAAATGTGCATCTTTTTTAAATAATTTCTATTAGATTTTAATAGAAATACTAATTAAATTTTAAGTTCATATATTGAATTCTGTTAAAATTATTGCGGTCTTTTGTCGCGTTTTTGTTTTATTATCTGTATTTTATTTTTAGTTATATTTATTCTCATTTTGTCCTCACCTTAATTAACTGTAGCCGCCACGTGTCTTGTTAACGGCATATCAGCTTTTTTGTATTCAATGATTCAACATCAAGTTTCATAACCGTCAGACGTAAGACACTCATGTATATAAAAACTATTGTACATTGCCTTTACATGTATGCATAACAAAACGGCAATATAAATGTTTCGTTAGTGTATATGTGTGGAGTGCTAAACATATACAGTAATACAGCATAATGGCAATCTGTTTTTTATACGTTTTTATTCTTAATTCATTTCTGTTATTATATTCAACCGGAATTTCTACGAGTTTTTGGTTGTTTTTGTTGCGTAAACTCACTCGTTACAGGAACTGAAGAACCCTCCCGAAATCTCGCGTATATATTATAACCTACTTTTTTACTGTTAAAAATCACAGTCTGAACTCAACTCATTCATGTGAGCTATTGTCTTTATTATTTGTATTCACATCTCTATCCGCATACATCGGATGTTGCCCGGACATAATATTCAACATTTCCTCATCATCATTTTAAAAAAATGTTCGTATATTTTTTCTACTTCATCAACTATCCTACTATGTATAAGTGAACAATATCAGTAGTTTTCGCACACTGCATGGCTAAGAAAAGGGCAGACCTCCATTCCTATTATTTTCTTTAGTCAATCATTACCCATTGACCGCACCCTGGTTTTATTCAGATCAACATTTCTTAGAAGGAATTCTTCTTGTATGTTATATTCTTTACGATTAATGCCAGCTTTTCCCGCAGCAACTCGTTTGTCACAGTCAATCAGAGTCCCCTTTCGCCTCACTTTGGTCTGATAACTTTGCTGACTCTCTCCATCTCTCTCTCTTTCTCTCTTTCTCTCTCCCCATGGGTGTTAATGAGGCTTAGCTCATTCTCTTTGCCAAAGTGCATTGATTCCCTAATTATTAATAGATTATGCATACTCATTACGTTTGCGGATCAAAAGAGAAAACCACTATATCTCTATCTCCAGTGGTCAGCGTTCAATTTCGCAATGTAATTCCCGTTTGGGACCATAGTCAACTAATTTTGTTGTTACGTATCGGTGGCCTTTTTATTTTATTCACTTTTTTCCGTTTCCCACAGAATGATTCACAACGTAATGCCTACGTTTTCCATTATAAACGTGTGTTGTTACGCTATATAGCGGATATTTTTACACGTTCTTCATCGCCGATCGCAACTAGACTTTCTTAGGCTCATAGACGAGACGAACAAATTACGATTTCCATACTTGAAGCCGTTCAACAACAGTTCGTTTCAGATTGGTCCCAACTTATTGGCCGGACTATCGCTAAAACGTAGCAGTCATTTTTAGCTTTTGTGAATCACTGCCAAAATAATGAAATAACTCAAGTAACATCCGTTTGTTATCTCTACTTATGCTAAACATCAGTTTATTAAATCTCATTTATTCACTTATACTGCATTAGTTATTTCTTAATTTGATTAATTATATGATAAAAATATATAAACTTGCATTGCGATCACGAAAAAAAAACAATATATTCAATTCATTTACTGCAAAAAACTAATTAAAAACCTTTCACATGATGCAAAAAACAAATGTAAAACATTTTTCCATGCAAACAAATTCAATAGTAATTTTCTGTTTGGTTCACTCTTCTTTTTTTCACCTAGAAATATGAGTAAAAAAATCCCAACAAATTAGGAACATATCTTTTTCAGAATTATTTCTGAATTAAAAAGAAAAACAATTTGACGTTTAAAATCACAAAAATTTATTAACGGCAAATCCTGACGTGTGCACAAAACATGAACGACTTTTACAATTCTTTCTAGATTCACCGATTGTCAACATATAAGTCTTCATGCGTGTGTAACAAGCTTTTCATTTCTTTTTCATTGACTTAATCAGACATTTTTCTATAATTTTTCCAATTTATATAGATAAAATGTATGCAATTCCTCTTTTTCTGGTATTTACTGTTTTTCACAAACAATTTAAAATATTTTTTTCATAAGATTTCACATTGTTTTTCATCACGAAGTTATTGTTTTCTTTTTTTTTTAAGAATACGTGGACCTTTATTTACTATTTCTAACTTTGTGTGCGTGATAGTCTAGGTTCGAATCGCGTCATCGAAGAGTTATCGCAGCGGCCAAACGACACATGTTGCATTTCGCCTGTCTTGTTAACGGCATGTCAGCATTTTTACCTTTAGAGATGCAACATAAAGTTTCATAACCGTCAAACGGCAAGCTCTATTGTATATAAAAGTATTGTGCTGTCTTTCCATGTATGCATATTAAAAACCTTCGTTTGTGTCCATGTGTGTGTATGAGGTGGGTGTTGTACATATACAACAAGCAGTATATATTTTTCGTCGTCTCATATTTTCTTAACAACACCAGACAATTTGAGTATCTCTTAAGCTTTTATTCTTAATTTGCTTCTATTATTCTGTCGGCGTCGCAATTCCACCGTTAGCTTACTTAATCGTTGTATATCCTGTGAATCCAACGAAATTTCAAGTGGATAAAGTTTTTAATGTATAGGGGCACATTGGTCTTAGTCTATTAGTCATTCGAATTGTTAATAATTACGTTATCCTTACTCACGAAAATCAGTTCTAAATGACAGTTTTTCTATAGATGGTGGTTTAATGTTTATTCAATAGTATAAAACTGATAACATATTTCAAACTTATATGACATCATAACTCAAGAAACGTTTACAATCTATCCGGGATTAAATAAATCATCTGTTTCAAAATAACTGTGTATTGCTTTGATGGAAATATCCCTACGGAAGAAACATCTCCACGAAGAACGCAGATTAATCGAACGAAACATTTAAAACACACACACACACACACACACACACACACATATATATATATATATATATATATTTATGTGTATATATATATATATTTATGTGTATATATATATATATAATATTATAGTAATCGAACAAATCGAGATAAGAAAATGTGTCAATGCTTATCTAAAAAAAAAAGTGAGACATAATTTAGAATATTCTGCGAATTTATTTCTTAAGAAACTTTAAATATATAGCGATCAAAACTGTTAGTTTAAACCAAAATCTGTCAGATTATTAAGCAGGTCCTCATCGACCGACTAATCGAAAAACTTCCTATTGTATCTCCTTGCGTATTCAGACATTTACAGTGATATTAAAGGAAACTCGAGGCTTCTGGTTGACAACACTTGTTATCATACATCCATTTTAATACTGTTATTTTCTTCACTATTTTTACTTCTGCCAAAAAATATGTGAATCTCTTTTGTTTGTATCCTTGCAGCCATTACAGAATAAATGCTTACTATCATTCGTCATTAAATACAACATTCAGCGTTAAATGCCCTCCACTGTTTTTGCATACATCACACAATGCAATCTTTCCTTCCTATTTCGTTCTAAAGCAATTACGTAGCGCTTGAACGAAAGAAGCAGAAATAGACATCTATCCCCTCCGGGTAGCCTATATATCTTTTTATAACTTATTTCTATTTGGAATTTATTTTTATCGATTCCCAGAACAGAAAAGCAAATACAGAAGAAAAATAATTTCAATAAAGTTGTAATATTTATTATGGAAGTTTTATTTTACCCGAAGTATTAATTTTCCTGATAAAATATAACTTTTTGTAAATAATATTAAAATTGGCCCTATGATTTATTTTCTGTATATATTTATGTTTCCTTGCCTTAATTGTTGATATCTTTAAAGTTTACAATGATTGTCTTTGAGCCAATTATCTCACGACATTTCTCCTGCTTCCGCAAAATGTTATATTTGTGAACTTGATTGTATTAATATAGATTTCTTATGCAATTCTCATTGATCGTTCTACTGCCAAACATATTTAAACAACAACAATAATATTAATAATAATAATAATAATAATAACAATAATATTAATATTATTATTATTATTATTATTATTAATAATAATAATAATAATAATAATAATAATAATAATAATAATAATAAGCGACTTCAAAAATAAAAGCCAAATAAATCTTGAATCTGAAGACATAGACAAATAAAATCATGCTAACAAGACGATTGAACGTCATAATCTTTTACATAGAAGAAACGTGCCAAATTGTAAATTTTGTTGGGTCTACGACCAGTGTTAAGATTTAAAGAAGAAAATACGAAGAACTTAGCATGTCTCGCTATCGACTTTACACGTCTATCTTTTTCAATTCGCACTTTTGCTTCTGCCTACCACTTGGCGTTTTTTCCTCTTTCTCTTGTCGTCGAAGCTCGCGCACACATCCGAATTTGCATATGTGCATTTTTTCGGTTACTACCGCTGATATCCTCGAACGCCAGCTATCTTACGTCTGCTGATGATATTTACTCCTGCGTTCATATGCGCTCTATTCAAAAATGGGCAAATAATGCAACAAATTAACATTGAAAACAGTAATGATGACTAGTTTTCTTATATTTTTATGTATTTGAAGCCTACACTAATAGAAGCGAGAGGAACATAAGGATTTTAAAAATCTGGCACTGGACACTACCCAATAATGTGAGTAATCTAGGAGAAAGTTCCCTCGATGCTAATCCATAGCATGTTTGAAAACTAATTAAACATAGACTAAGATGTAAATAGCAATTTAGTTTTGTGCTCTCTCTCTCTCTCTCTCTCTCTCTCTCTCTCTCTCTCTCTCTCTCTCTCTCTCTGTGACTAAAAGTTCTCAAGTCAGCAAAGTCTTCTTTAAGTTTCACTTATGAGTGAAAAGTTTATTTCGCCTAAGTTCCAAAGTCTATCACAGTAAAACGTGAAACAGCAACGACAATGCACAGCGTATATCATGATCCATTATCATGATATGCGCTGTGCATTGTCGCTGCTGTTTCACGTTTGACTGTGATGGACTTTTGTACGTAGGCAAAATAAAAGGTCCAACACCAGCGCACGAATGTATAAAATCACTTTAATCAATTTGGCTCTTAATCGCTCACAAGCAAGGACGAACATTTATAATATTATGTCTCATGGCTGTGAAGGTAATATGGACAATTTGACTTTCCTGGAAATATAAAACTATATTTCTCAACTCATTAAAATATAACGATATATTTCCCAATATAATATATATAACCATATATTTCTCATCCCATCATGCAAACAGGAACATATAAAATTATATTTCTCAACATATGAAAATATAAAAATATGCACCTTTACATATAACAATATGAAAATATATTTCCTAACGTATGAAAATCTAACAATATACGTGAAAATTCTTTATTATTCTCAACATATGAAAATATCACAATATATTTCTAAACAGATGAAAATATTATAATATATCTCTTACGCTATAAAAATAAAACAATATATTTGGCAACATATAAAAATACAAAAATATATAATTCTCAACACATGAAATATAACAAGAGATTTTTCAACACAATAAGATATAACAATATATTTCCTAACATATGAAATTATAACAATATACGCGAAAATATGAAGGTAGCTTGTCAGCATATGAAAATATAATAACAATATATTTCTCAACACATAAACATATAACAGTATATTTTCTACACATGAAATATTGCAACATATTCCTCGGCATATAAAATATGAATATACATTTCTCGAAACATGAATATATAGTAATATATTTTTCACAATAAAGAAAATATAACAATATATTTATGTGTCTTATGTGTCTTAACACATAAAAATATAACAATATGTATTTTTACACCTAGAAAATAAAAAAATATATTCTCAACATATGAAAATACAACAATATATCTCTTAACACATGAAAATACTACAAAATATTTCTCAACATATGAAAATATTACTGTATACATCTCAATATATAAAAATATAACAATATATTTCTCAACACATGAAAATATAACAATATATTTCTCAACACATGAAAATATAACAATATATTTCTCAACACATGAAAATATAATAATATATTTCTCAACACATGAAAAAATAATAATATATTTCTCAACACATGAAAATATAACAATATTCGAGTTTCGAGTTCAGGTCGAGTAAACTGTTTAGAAAAGAAAACAATGTTAGCAGTCACAAGTCTCCGTGTATATATGAATCAAATATAATATTGATGCGTATTTTACGATCAAGCTACATCGGGCGGCCTTCTAATTATAGAATAATATACGTCGATTTAACTTAGATTAATATAATATGCAATGATAATTTAGAATAGGAAAATATTTCGTATGTGTTGCATTGATTCTCATAATACCTAGTTATTATTAGTAATCAGATTGTTATTATTTAAGTTGGATAAAAATAAAATTAATGTGTATTCTTTTGCCAGATATGTTGGTGAATTAATTTCAAGAGATGCGTTTGGGTCGTTTTTGTGTTTGAATTGGCATGCCCTTTGGATAATCTTTGACAGTGAACATGTCAAAGCTTCAATTATTTTGCTAAAGTGGTGGTACTTTCCCAGCAATGTTCGCCTCGAAGTCGTTTGAAATATTTTCTGATCAGAATAATTTTAATCTTTTATAGAAAGGCCAGAAAACTGCAATTAATCATTTTAATTGACTGAAATTGAATTTAATTTTCTTTGTTTAGACGTGCAATAAATTAAATTGTATAGAACGAATAATCAATTCACTAGTTTCTTTTATTTATTTTCTGTGTTCATGATATTATGACGACGTGAACAAAGAATATCATTGTTTTCCTTGCTATTTATTATGTATCGTTTTTAGCCTCTCATTTTAGAATGTTTGCTGCCATTTCAGCAGATGTGTATGATGAAATGTGCTTCTCGCCAACATTAGAAGTTGGTAGATGTCGTCTTATTGACGAATTATAAGCCGTACCTTACTCAGCCTTTCTATTATTCCTATTTACAATGCCTCCCCACGGGACAGAGTTAGACACCAGGGTCGTTTTTTAACGTGGAGAAAAAGGACAAAAATTAAAATTGTCTCAGTCGTGAAGGATTTCTCCTCCACTGACAGAAAACAAGAAATTGAAGTGCAGCATCTGCCGGAACAGATGGTATTTATTTGCTCCCCCACTGAGCAAATTAGGCACAAGGCCGATTTTTAATGTGAGGAGTGAAGGGAAAATGGGGACCAACTCCCCGGGGAGTAGGGGAGCTGGATAGTGACAATTGGTATGAAAGGTTGCCCCTACATTGACCAAGGTCTTATATGTGGGGTCGCCCCCACATATGGTCTTTGCTTGCAGTATCTGCCGGAACAGATGGTATTTATTTGCTTCCCCACCGAGCAAATTAGGCACAAGGCCAATTTTTAATGTGATGAGTGAAGGGAGGGGGGAGGGGAAAAGGGGACCAGCTCCCGAGAGGTGGGAAATGGGAGCTGGTTAAAGGTCAGGCATGTGGGGTTGCCCCCACATCTGGTCTTTGCTAGTCATAGCTAGTCATAGCTTGCAGTATCTGCCGGAACAGATGGTATTTATTTGCTCCCCCACTGAGCAAATTAGGCACAAGGCCGTTTTTAATGCGAGGTAAAAACCAGCTCCCCTAAAAGTAGGCAAAAAGGGGGCACTCTGGTTACCAAAAATAATAATTGTCCCAGTATAGAGGGTTTCCCCTCCATTGACTGGTACAAATTATCTTAAGTGCAGTATCTGCCGGAACAGATACTACACTTTGAGATATTAAATCTTTTATTCATGTTAAAAACTACAGTAAAATTAACGGTGAACAAAAAACTTAGGCACATGGCCAACTCAAAAGGGGGGATTTTCGGGGTCGTTGGTCATCCTTGTCACTCCAGAACTAAACAAAGTCAAAAGTTTCTCCCAGCTAGTATCTTCTTTCACCATAATACCGCATTCACCCTTTCATATTGGGGGGCGTCCTAGTAACTCCCAATTTTTAAAACATTTTTTTTTTTTTTATTGACGTGTAAAAACAAAAAAGATAACAATAAAATGGTAACAATAATTCATTTGTGTCGAGGGAGGGGGAAGAAAAACAAAAGGTGATTAGTAGGACCCTCCCAACCCCGTCTAGTTGATAGACTGCCCGTTCCACTAGGTTTGTAAAAGGAACCTCGCTTCTGCGGGTCAGTCTCTAGGTGGGGATGCCCTCTAGATGGGGGTGAATGGAGAAAAGAAAATTTTTTGGGGTAAGGGATGGAGGTTAGTTTGTATTTCTTTTTCTCCAAGATGGGTAAAATTTAGAGGAAGGGGTGAAAACAAAAATTGCAGGTAAGAGGGGATGGGGATCTTGGAGGCTTCCTAATCGGGGAGGGATGGAACACACACTCAGCTAGCTGAGAGACTACTTGTTTAATTTAACTTTACAGAACTGCGCGTTCCACACCTAGGCGGGGAACACGTATTCAAATTTGGCTCCTCTTCGTACACACAGACTTGCCACATGTATCCATCTTCTGTCAAATGCCGCGCGATGCAGCCTTCTTCTATCACATCTGATCTTCACCCGTAGTTGGTGTTTAAAGAACGCGATCAGATCTTGATCAGAAAAAGACAACACCCCTCGGCAACCTTGCAGACGCGACGTCCAAATCACCATTCTCGCCACGGCCAGGATCGTAACGTAGACCATTTGTCTTTCCCGGTCCCACGGCGGCCTCACGTTGTCCACAACATTGGATACAGTAATTGGGCGAGGATGCTCAGGATCGATGCGAGCCGTCACCCCACTGACATACGACCAGTACTGGCGGAGTTCGCGGCAATCGAAGAAAGCGTGATCCGTAGTTTCCACGGCCGTTGTCCCACAACGGGGACAATCAGGCGACTCCAGAAACCCAGAACTGCATTGTATGTTGTTGAGTGGAAGTGCATTTCGGGCCAATCGCCAGGTCAGAGAGAACTCCGAATTGTTCAGATGACTCGAACCTGGCGCCCAGCTCCACGCGGAGCGGATCTCACTCTGCTGCCACCCCAAACGCGCGCATAGCGGGTCGTCCGCGGCCCCCTTCACTAGATCCCTGTGGAGTTCCCTACGGGTAGCAGTCACAAGGTCACTGGACCTTGGTAGTCGTTTTAGCGCGGCTCGGCACTCTTTCATGTAGGCAGATTCTCCCCGCGGCCTACGACGGCTCTCGATGGAAGGGTCGAGAACGAGGTCGGGGAAGGCGGCAGTAACCACGGGGTGCCACGGTTGGTCATCCTGCATATAGTGGCTCAGGAAGGCCAGCCTCTCAGCATCTCGATGACACTTCAAGTCCGGCATTCCCAAGCCTCCCTCACACGGACGTTGAATACAGACCTGTCTGCTCACCCAGTGTCTTCCTCTGTCCCAAAGGAGCGAGGACAAGAGTTCGACAAGAGCTTTTAGGTGCTGTGCAGGCAGGGGAAGTACGGCCAGTCGGTAAAGGATGAGAGGAAAGACGTAAGTGGCGCACGCCTCAGCTCTACCCTTTAAGGAAAGTTTCCTAGGAAGCCACGAATTGACTGCAGCCTCCACCTTTGACCGTACCTCCAACCAATTCTTGTCAAGCTGGAGACCCGGTCCGAACCACACGCCGAGGATCCGGACCGGGCCATCTGTCCAGCTGAAGGGCGCAGGGAGGTTTGCGTTGCCACTCCATGCGCCCAACCGTAGTCCTACCGACTTGTTGCGGTTTATCTTGGCCCCTGTAATTCTTTCGTACTGTGTGAGTGCCTCCGACACGACCTCAATGTCTCTGAAGCCCGACACGAAGATCGTGACATCATCGGCGAACGCGGATACCTTGGCAGCCGAGCCGCCAGGCAGAGCCATTCCGCGCAGGGCCGAATTTGCCTCCCCATGTCTCAGCTTGCGGAGAAGAGGCTCCAAAGCCAGGACATAAAGCAGGGGCGACAGCGGACAACCCTGACGAACCGACCGAGAGATAACAAAGGGTTTCGAGCGCTTTCCGTTGACTTGCACGACAGCCATGGGCTGTCGATACATTATGGAGATCCACTTGCAAAAGTCCGGTTTAAAATCGGCGGCCTCTAAGACAGATGCCAGGAAACGATGGTCGACCCTATCGAAAGCTTTGGACTGATCTAAGTTTATCAGCGCGGCTTCCGTGTCGTCATCTATTCCCCCCTCTAGGATCATGCGGATCAGGTGAAAGTTGTTCTGAATCGATCTCCCCTTCACAGCGTAGTTCTGTTCCGGTTCAACCAACTCGTCGATAACAACCTGCAGCCGATTCGACAGGACCTTGGCCAAACTCTTCAACTCTGTGTTTAGCAGAGTTATGGGCCTGTAGTCGTCTAACTCTTCCCCTCCATGCCCGTCACCTTTCTTCAGCAATGTGATCACTCCCTTGGTCACCTGCCCTGGGATGGATCCCTGAGCAAACCAATGGTTGAACATATCCGTCAGAAGAGGCAGAAACATGGGCGACAGCCTCAAGTACAGTTCGTATGGCAGACCATCAAGTCCTGGCGATCTGTCACAGCTGACCTGCTTCAGCGCAGTAAAGACCTCCTGCTCCGTCACCCGGCCCTCGCAACCAGCCGCTCTAGCCGCCTCGAGGCGGGGAGAGTCGGGCAAATAGTCGCTAAACTCAAGGACCGGAAGATCGGGCTGCTGCGTAAAACGCTCCTCGAAATGTTCTCGAAACCCCTCGCAGATCTTCCGAGTCGATTCCAGGGTGCGTCCATTCGGATGTTTGATTTTTGCAATGTATTTGTCCGAGCCACGCCTAGAAACCTCACGGCGCACGTCTGCATCAGAATTGACTGCTTCGTTGCCTATCTTTCTAAGCCTAGCTCTAACTACTTGGCCTTCGTAACGCTCGCTAGTCTCGCGTAGAAGGTCCTGCTTAGCTAGTTCCTGACTAACCCTATCACCCTCCCCCGTAGCCTGGGCTAGTTTCTGCTCTAGCTTCTTCTTCGTCTTGGCCTTTTCTAGTGCGAGGCGCTGGGCATACTTGACGGAGAAGCTTCTGATCTTGGCTTTGAGACCTAACCACCACTTACTCTCGGTAACCGCCCCCACTAGTGTCTTTTTAATCAATTCTCTTAACTGATCTTGGAAGTCTTGTATCTCCAGAAGGGAGGTGTTTAACTTTCAGTACCCCGCTAACTTAGGCCTATTTCCTAGCTTCAGCCGGGCCATAACTAATTTATGGTCCGTCTGGCCTAGCCAAGTGAACGTGGGACAAGATAAGAAGTCTACTTCGCCTCTCCTAACTAACATCCTGTCCAAATAGGTATTTGGATAGGAGGAAACACTATTGGTCCACGTCCACATCTCCCGCCCTGGATGCTCGAACCGAAACCTGTCGACCAGACCGCATCTAGCCATCAGATCAGCCAGGCTGGACTCGCACCTCTCCGATCCTCTAGCTCCGCCTCCTACCTTATCTATGTCGGGGTCTAAGATGGAATTCCAATCCCCCATTAGCACTATCCGCTTCCGACAATCTACAAACGCGTCAAGCTGACTGAAGAATGAGACCCTCTCACGAGCGGTGCTATGCGCATAAACCGCAATTACCCGAAACACAGAATCTTTTACGGCAACATCGGCCACAACCAGCCTACCCACCGCATCTCTATGGACAACGTCGACCGTCGCCGACAGGGTACGTTTAACCAGCACGGAAACTCCCTTCCTCCGCGGGCTGCCATATGCTGAGAAAACCTCAAAGTCTCGGGCCAGCACCTGACAGTCCACAGAGGAAACGAAATGCGTCTCCTGAATCGCAGCAACATCCACTCCCAGGGACAAGAGGTCGTGCCGGAGGCGAGCCGCCCGGCCCGATGATCTCAAGCCCCTCGCATTCAGACTAGCCAAATTCAAAGCCATGGTACCTACCTTAAGGTGTGTTACACTCAGCTCCGAAGTCAGCCGGGGAAAGGACACCGACGTTGTGTGCAATGCTCAAGGTGGTCAGGTTTTTCATGTCCTGACCTTCTCTCACAATGCCGCCGACATCCAAAGGGTAAGTCAATTTAAGGGCCCTATAGAGTGACGGCTGGACCAACACGGGGACCCTTCCCTTGCATTGTTTTGACAGTTCATCAAGAGAACGGTCATTTTTTTTCACCAGTTCAATTCCCGGAAACGCGCCTTCAGCGGCCTGCAGCCTTGTCCACAAGTTGGTCTTGCAGGCCTCTGGAGTTCTGACAAAAGTTATTAGGAGTGGGGCGTCCGGGAAATTTGAGGGGATATTTACATCTTTCCCCTCTATCTGTTTGTAATCGAGCAGAGGTTTTAAGTTTTTCCTCTGCCGATGGGAAATGTCTGTGGTCACAGATAGAGGGTCTACATTACATAGTTCCTCAGGGGCAAGGACCTTTGGTCTGCAAGAGGCAGAGGAGTCTCTCCTCTCCCTCGGTTCATTCTTTTCATTTTCTTTTTGGGGTAGTGGCTCAGTTTGCCTTGGTGTGGGGACGGGTGTTTGTGTGGTGCCTGATGTTGGTGTGTGTGTTGGTGTGGTGTCTGGTGTTGGTGCGGTGTCTGGTGTTGGTGTTGGTGCGGTGTCTGGTGTTGGTGTGGTGTCTCGTGTTGGTGCGGTGTCTGGTGTTGGTGCGGTGTCTGGTGTTGGTGCAGTGTGTGGTTTGGGGGTGGAAGTGGATTTTGTTGTTAGGGGTGGTGTATGTTCACAGGGAGTGGGGGCCACTTTTTCTTCCTCTTTTCTTCTTTTGTTTTTCTTTTTCATTCTTTCGAATGAACCGGGGAGAGGTGAGGTTGAGTTCCTCTCCCTCTCACTTGCGGATTCATCCTCAGAGGAGCAGTCTTTTCTCCGCTTGATCCCCGTCTCGATTGGTGTGGGGACCGTTGGTTGTGTCTGCTCCTCTATTTGCTGCTGCAGCTGTTTTTGTTGTTGCTGCTCTCGCTGGTGTCGTTGCTGCTGCTGCTTCTGCTGCACTTGCTGATTTTGCTGCTGCAGTAGTTGTTGCTGCAGTTGTTTCCGCGGCATTGGCTGTGGTGGCTGTTGTTGTTTCTGCATTTGCAGAGGCTCCTGCCTCGATTTTTGGGCTGGTAGTGGGACGGTGGCAGAAGGGATTATGTGTTTTCGCTTTTGTCTCACTACCGTGCTCCATTCTTCCCCCTTGGCCTCCTGGGTGGTTTGGGTTTTCCTTGGAGCTGGGGTTGGTGCTGCAGTTGCAGGGGTTGTTACCGCCTGTTTTGGTGCGGGCGTTGTCTCAGGGGTTGTGACCGCCTTTTGGGTTGTTGGATTAGGGGTTACCCTTTGGGGGCAACTCCTAGCCATGTGGCCCTGCTTTTGGCAGAACCAACAGTGTGGACGACGGCCCTCCACCACTACCGTTATGCTGGCGTCTTTGTATGTCAGCAGCGGTGGTATTGCTTGAAAACCTTCCCTCTTCAGCCTCATTGCTATTGTGTAGCAGCCCAGGTGAGTCCCAGTTTTTGACCGTACTGGGGTCACCTGTTCTACCTCACCGTACTGGCTGAAGAGGCATCCTAATACTTCCGCAGGTATTTGGGTTGGCACATTAAATACCTGCACCCGAGTCCTTCTCTTGCCCTGGTATTCAGGTGTTAGTTTGACTCTCCCATGCTTTATTTCTTGGAGGGAGAGTCTCTCCGCATCATCCTTGGTGGGTAGGAGGATGTCCCACACAGCGAAGCTCCTCTGGTACAGGTATAGTACTGGGATGTTAAGTTTGTGGAGAAGCCCCGCCATGTCTTCCTTCTTCATTCCTAGGAGGCGGTTTTCCGATATATCGGAAATGGCAAAGGACAGGACTCTGCCCTCAATCGCCTCCCAGGCACCTGGTATGGGTTTTATATCTGCCCCCTCTATGTATTGTCTGTACTTTGTCAGGTACAGGTCTCTATACTCTTGAGGGGACAGTTGTTTTTCTACGGTCTTCCCCCACACAGACCCTCTTGTTGGTGTTGGTATGGGGTCTTTAGTGGGGTTAGATCGTTTTTGGTCTTTTATGGAGGTCGCCCCTGCCTGTTTATTGGCGACGCTTCCTGCCTCCGCAGATGTCTTGGTCAGTCCTTTTGTGGGAGTGTCACATTTTTGGGCGGCGGCTCCCTTTTTAGTGTCTTTTTCGGGAGCAGCTTCCCGTTTTGGGGAGTCGGCCTCTTGGGGAGCATGATCCTTTTTGTTTACTTTGAGGCAATCTGCCCCTTCCTCGTTTGTGAGGTCCAGGCGGTATGCCCCCTCATTTTCTTGATCTGCTCCCCTTTTGGGAGAGCAACCCTCCTGGGGAGCGCTGTCCCCTTTATTGTCCTTTTGGTCCGGCACCTCCTCCTTTTTGTGGTTGGAGTGAGATGCTACGACCGATTTTGGTTTTGCTCCCCTTTGGGGGGAGTCGCCCTCGGGGGGAGCTGTTGTTAAATTTTCCCCCTCCTGGGGAGCGTCCAATGGTGTCATACCCGGGCGGTACGCCCCATCAGCAGTTGTTTTTTCTCCTGTTGGGGATTCGTCCTCTTGGGGAGCAGTAGCTCCCTGGCTGGGGGTATCCATATTGGTGGGCCCCTGGCTGAGGGTATCCCTATTGGTGGCCCCCGGGCTGGGGGTGTCCGTTTTGGGTCACTCTTTTAAAAAATTCACTGAAAAAAGTGACGTGGAATCAGCGTCCAAAGTGGGGAGCCGACTTTGGCGCCAAAAAGAGGTGGCGCCAAAAGGCGGCAAGAGGGGAGATAGAACTGAGAGAGGGAGTGGGAAGTTAGTGGAGGGAAGAGAGAAGGTGTTTCCGACCCTCCCTCGCGGGAAGGTCGTAAATTATCAGCTCGGATCCCCCCCGTGGGGGAGGGGGGGAGAGCAGAGAAAGACAGACAAAGTGGGGGTGCGGACAGAACGCGACCCAAAAAGCTGGTCAGGTGTTCCGGGCACGAGAATGTGTCGCCAGAACAGCACTGCCTCGCACGATGTAGGTATCAGAACAGATGGTATTTATTTGCTCCCCCACCGAGCAAATTAGGCACAAGGCCAATTTTTAATGTGAGGAGTGAAAGGAGAGGAAAGGGAAAAAGGGGACCAGCTCCCGAGAGGTGGGAAATGGGAGCTGGTTAAAGGTCAGGCATGTGGGGTTGCCCCCACATCTGGTCTTTGTCAGTCATAGCTAGTCAGAGCTTGCAGTATCTGTCAGAACAGATGGTGTTTATTTGCTCCCCCACTGAGCAAATTAGGCACAAGGCCGTTTTTAATGTGAGGTAAAAACCAGCTCCCCTAAAAGTAGGCAAAAAGGGGGCACTCTGGTTACCAGAAATAATAATTGTCCCAGTATAGAGGGTCTCCCCTCCATTGACCGGCACAAACTATCTTAAGTGCAGCATCTGCCGGAACAGATGGTATTTATTTGCTCCCCCACTGAGCAAATTAGGCACAAGGCCGTTTTTAATTTGAGGTAAAAACCAGCTCCCCTAAAAGTAGGCAAAAAGGGGGCACTCTGGTTACCAAAAATAATAATTGTCCCAGTATAGAGGGTTCCCCCTCCATTGACTGGTACAAATTATCTTAAGTGCAGCATCTGTCGGAACAGATGGTATTTATTTGCTCCCCCACCGAGCAAATTAGGCACAAGGCCGATTTTTAATGTGAGGAGTGAAGGGAGGGGGAAGGGAAAAAGGGGACCAGCTCCCGAGAGGTGGGAAATTGGAGCTGGTTAAAGGTCAGGCATGTGGGGTTGCCCCCACATCTGGTCTTTGTCAGTCATAGCTAGTCAGAGCTTGCAGTATCTGTCAGAACAGATGGTGTTTATTTGCTCCCCCACTGAGCAAATTAGGCACAAGGCCGTTTTTAATGTGAGGTAAAAACCAGCTCCCCTAAAAGTAGGCAAAAAGGGGGCACTCTGGTTACCAAAAATAATAATTGTCCCAGTATAGAGGGTCTCCCCTCCATTGACCGGCACAAACTATCTTAAGTGCAGCATCTGCCGGAACAGATGGTATTTATTTGCTCCCCCACTGAGCAAATTAGGCACAAGGCCGTTTTTAATTTGAGGTAAAAACCAGCTCCCCTAAAAGTAGGCAAAAAGGGGGCACTCTGGTTTCCAAAAATAATAATTGTCCCAGTATAGAGGGTTTCCCCTCCATTGACTGGTACAAATTATCTTAAGTGCAGCATCTGTCGGAACAGATGGTATTTATTTGCTCCCCCACCGAGCAAATTAGGCACAAGGCCGATTTTTAATGTGAGGAGTGAAGGGAGGGGGAAGGGAAAAAGGGGACCAGCTCCCGAGAGGTGGGAAATGGGAGCTGGTTAATGGTCAGGCATGTGGGGTTGCCCCCACATCTGGTCTTTGCTAGTCATAGCTAGTCATAGCTTGCAGTATCTGCCGGAACAGATGGTATTTATTTGCTCCCCCACCGAGCAAATTAGGCACAAGGCCAATTTTTAATGTGAGGAGTGAAGGGAGGGGGAAGGGAAAGGGGGGACCAGCTCCCGAGAGGTGGGAAATGGGAGCTGGTTAAAGGTCAGGCATGTGGGGTTGCCCCCACATCTGGTCTTTGCTACTCATAGCTAGTCATAGCTTGCAGTATCTGCCGGAACAGATGGTATTTATTTGCTCCCCCACCGAGCAAATTAGGCACAAGGCCGATTTTTAATGTGAGGAGTGAAGGGAGGGGGAAGGGAAAAAGGGGACCAGCTCCCGAGAGGTGGGAAATGGGAGCTGGTTAAAGGTCAGGCATGTGGGGTTGCCCCCACATCTGGTCTTTGCTTGTCATAGCTAGTCATAGCTTGCAGTATCTGCCGGAACAGATGGTATTTATTTGCTCCCCCACCGAGCAAATTAGGCACAAGGCCGATTTTTAATGTGAGGAGTGAAGGGAGGGGGGAGGGGAAAAGGGGACCAGCTCCCGAGAGGTGGGAAATGGGAGCTGGTTAAAGGTCAGACATGTAAGGTTGCCCCCACATCTGGTCTTTGCTAGTCATTGCTAGTCATAGCTTGCAGTATCTGCCGGAACAGATACTACACTTTGATCTCGGCCCGAAGGTCAAGTTCGTGCCTAGTGCTTTCTATTGTTATTAAAGTGTAATTAAGCTATAACAGTAAGATGTTCTGTGCCTTTCTCTTTTTCGTTAGTTATTCAATAAGATGGCAGGTGATAAACGCCAATAACACATATGCTTATTGTCATTATCTTATGTGGCCCTTTATTTTATAAACATTGTAAGTTAAAACTCTGATCGGCCGCTACGACGCAAGGCAAGCAGATAAGTAAGCTTCGAAAGAAATGTAAATATACTATAAAACAATTTTTGCTATCATTTCACTACGTGTCACTGCGGACCTTCTGTGCATGAAACACATTCGTGTACACGTAACAGCTATAGCTACTCTCTAATTGTTAATTTCTGATTTCTTTTTTTTTTTTCAAATGTTGAAATTTCATTTTCTAACATTATGCATATACAGTCGCATCTAATCTTGCTTCTATGAAAAATAAGTCAATGTTATACGAATATTTTTGTTGAAAACACAAATGTAATTTCTATTGGAAAGGAACAAAAATATATAAGAGTGTTTACTACTTACAGTGACTAGATAAATGGACCTGAGGTAATCTCGTCAGCATCAGACAAAGCCAAACTCTTTGTCAAGAACTTTGCAGCTAATTCTACCCTTTGCGACCAAGACCGCCAACCCCCAATATTTCCTCCTGTATCAGAAAACACGCTATGTGATATACGTATATCTGTACGTGATGTTGCCTAGCTAATCAAAAACCTTGATTCCAGTAAAGCAACTGGCCCTGATGGTATTCCAATTATAGTACTCAAAAAACTTCAACCTGAACTAGCGCCCATACTTACAAAACTGTTTAAACGTTGTCTTAAGGAGAATAGTTTCCCATCTCCCTGGAAAATCTCATCAGTATGCCCTGTATTTAAGAATTCAGGTGATCGCTCATCCCCCTCTCAGTACAGGCCAATAAGTCTACTGTGCGCCATGAGTAAGTTGCTAGAATCTGTGTTAAATACAGAAGTAATCAAACATCTCAACAAAAATAACCTTCTTAGTGACACTCAATATGGTTTCCGTTCTGCTAGATCTACAGCAGATGTGCTTACAGTTATATCGAATAGGATTAGCAAATCTCTCGACGGAGGCAATCTTTCTAGGGCAATTGCTCTTGACATATCTAAGGCCTTTGATAGGGTATGGCATAAAGGTTTACTTCATAAGATCGCTAGCTATGGTATAGCTGGAAAAGTCTTCTCAATTATTAAATCATTTCTTTCTGATAGGTTCATAAGAGTAGTAGTTGAGGGGCAAAAATCAGAAACTCACAGTATTAATGCCGGTGTCCCTCAGGGATCCATCCTGGGCCCAACTCTTTTCCTGATCTACATTAATGATCTTCCAAATCATATCCTTACATCATTTGTAGACATTTATGCTGACGACACTACCATTTATGGTACCACATCTAAGACAGTAAACGACCAAGTTCTCTCCAATTCTCTCTCCTCTGATCTTGAGCACGTAGTACAATGGGGAAAGGAATGGCTGGTTACTTTTAATGCATCTAAAACCAAGCTTCTCTCTTTACATCATCAACATTCTAATCCACATTTGTCATCAATTGAAATGAATGGCTCTCGTCTTCAGGAGGCCTCACGTTTTGACAAGCTTCTGAGCTTGACCATTACTCCTGATCTTAAATGGAACACGTATATCAAATCTGTTGCCAAGGCCGCTGGAAAAATGGTGGGATCTTTCTATCGATCCAGTAGATATCTCCCTGCTGATGCTATTATCTATCTATATAAGAGCCAGGTACGTCCAAGGATGGAATACTGTTGCCACATCTGGGTAGGAGCTGCTAGAAAGGACTTGTCCTGCCTTGATGGAGTTCAAAATAGACTTTGTAGCCTCGTAGGAGATGTCCTTTTCTCCTCCTTGCAACCTCTATCTCACAGAAGAGATGTTGCGAGTTTGTCTCTGCTGTATCGTTATTTTCATGGAAAGTGTTAAACTGAGCTTCAATCTATGGTCCCCCCTCGCCGAACTTTCACAAGAAACACTCGTCTAGCTGTAAACACTATCAATAATTTCCCCCACTCTTTATCTGTGCCTAAACCTAAACGTAGATTCCATGAACAAAGCTTCTTTCTTAGAACTGCACGCCTGTGGAATTGTCTTCCGTTTTCCTGCTTTGTTTAAGTCTAAAGTAAATAAGTTCTTGATGAGCCGTTCCATATAAGTTATTAAATTTACCAAATTTTCATTACTAATGATTACTATATTGACCAATTTCTACTGTACACTCTTTAACCCTTATCCTTGATAATGTGGTGATGCCTTTGTAAAAAAAAATATATATTGTAATATCAATTAATATACAATGAGATAAAGTTTAAACATTAATATTCAATGGACAGATTTGCTTGTTTTGGATTTTTTTAAAATTTGATATTCTATATTTTTTTAAGGAATCTGGTATTATATTAAAACAGTTTACGTTAAAGTGATATCGAACCTTCTCAATGGTATGCTTATCACTAAGCAATCTAAACTAAACCTTCATCCAAATTAATATCCAGTGAGAATGCAATAATTTCCGAAAGATCTATATCGCACATCAAAAACCAGTACCATAAAACTGCGGAGGTTATTATTTTTTTTAATTTACACCAGTTATGGCCTTCGAATGACATCAGGAAAACCTTAATGAGCAAATCTCTGAATCTATGGTTAAAACCATTATAGAAATTACTGTAGACTGGTTATTAACGTTGAAAATTTAACAAAAAATGTTCTGTGTATCTCACTTGTTATATTTATAGGTTGATACTTCCATACATAATATGCGTTTGTCCCATGGTGAATATTAAAAGAGTATTTGTATTCTGGAGCAGTGCCTACGTTGTTTATGTACTCCTATTTAGTTTAATGTAAACTATTGCAATCAATTATTTATTGTTTTATTATTATATTCGTTTTTCAGCTTTCGACATTAGACAAGATATTTTACTTTCGTTTACTTTATATTTTTGTTAGCATTTTTGGTGCATTACTCCTGTTCTCCCTTTTCTCACTTTATTTCTTTGTCTCTCCCTCCCTCTCCCTCCCTTCCTTTCTCTCTCTCTCTCTCTCTCTCTCTCTCTCTCTCTCTCTCTCTGCCTATAATTCTACTGTCTAAATTTTTCTTCTATTTTTCATATTCCCTTTCATTTCCCGATTATCATACTATTCCGTATCTCATGTCCCGACGCACTCTATTTAAATCTTTTATCATTCTTCTCCCCCTCTTTCTCTCTCAGCTCATCTTTTTTTCCATCTTTACTTGTCTATGTTTGCAATATTTATTTGTCTTTCTCTCTCTATTCGTCTTCATTTGTCACTTTACGCTATAGATACAAGGTTTACCTTTCTGTGTCCAAACTAAAAATGCTTCATCTCCATTCCACTCATATTTCTTGATGCTTGCATTCGACTGAATCAATACGGACATCATAGATTAATCAGATGTATTTCTCAAAATTAATCGATTTTACCGGTTTTGTTCATCCAGCTGAATGCATAAAGTCAGTTTTTTTTTCCTTTTGTGTCTCGTTCAAAGAAGAGTTTTAGAAACGACAGAGCAAACATCTACCAGCATTTCTCGCTCCTCTGTCTGGGATTGGACAATCGTTTCTCAACCCTCACACACGCAAACGCAGTCATAAGCGTTTACAGTAATACTAGCACACATTGGTGAACTCATCTCATTAACTGGTTCACCTTGTTGTTTGGTCATCGAAGACAATTGTATATACTCATTTATTTAAATCATTTTAACAATTTCCACAAAACGTATTAAAATAAAAGCAAAAGCAAACATTGGCCTTTATCAATATATTGCGATAAATTTGTGTGATTAAATGAGAAATTTCTGATTACGATTATTCAGATTTGCGAATAATCCACGGCCCTTAACTCAGAAACCAGACTTCCTCGATGTCTCAACTAATCCTTCCTGATCTACAAAAACTCTCAAACTATGGTGAAACATTCTCTTTGTTATGTGATATTGTTTTGACAATCTGTGCTTTTAGACTCTGTTTGTTTTTTACATGAAGGTCGCCATTAATCACGGCCTGGAAGCCACTCGGAGATAATGATTATTGCGTGCACAGTAATCAATGAGATAGTATCATAGTAATCATTAGTATTGAAGATTTGATAAAGTGTCTTACTTAAGAGGGCGGTTCATCAGAAATTTGTTTATGTTGGACTTGAAGACACCCAAGCTGTAGTCAGGTGGAAAACAGGCAAACAGAACAGAGTTCTACAGTCGTCCACTTCTCAGAAAGAACCTTTGCTCATGGAATCTACGTTTTGATTTAGGCACCGATAAAGAGTAGGGGAAAATTAATGAAAACTGTTTCAGCTAGACGGGTGTTTATCGTGAAAGATTGGCGAGGAAGAACCAGAGATTAGGGCTCAGATGAACAGTTGCCATGGAAATAACGATAAAACAAAGACGGGCTCGCACCATCTCTTCTGTGGGAGAGAGGTTGCAGGGAAGAGACAAGGGCATCCCCTACTAAGCCACGAAGTTTATTTTGTACTCTGTCAAGGCAGGATAGGCTGTTTTAGCAGCTCCTGCCCAGATGTGGCAGCAGTACTCCATCCTTGGACGTATTTGGCTTTTATACAGATAGAGAATTGCATCAGCGGTAGAAGGATCCCATCATCTTCCCAGCGACCTTGGCAATAGACTTGATGTGCGTGTTCCATTTCAGATCAGGAGTAAAGTCAAACCAAGAAGCTTATCAAAACATGGAGGCTCCCCAAGACGAGAGCCACCCATTTCAATTGATGTCAGAGGTGGATCAATTTTTTCTGTGGTATTAACATGCAACCTTTTACTCACATTTGATTATGCCCTTAAAAGCTTTCCTTTAAAATGTATATCTAAAATTTGTTTTCCTGGGAATTATGCCTTTTAGAAGAGGTCATCTAAAACATCACCATCTCTATTTCCTTATTTCCTTTTGTCGTTTTCTTTCCTTTAAGGGGCCAATTTTCCATTTTATCTGTAAATATTTCAATTCTACTAATAAGTATTTTAGTATGGAGTAGTATCAGAGCTGATATATATGAAGTATATTACATAAAATTAAGTATTAATCTATCTTATATTTATGTATACATTTTTCTATACATAAATGTGCATGTGTATACGTATATGTGAATGTATGTACTATATCACTTTCGACACACTCAAAAAGGTTATTTATTATAATATATGTTTTACCAACGTTTGTATTGCTTGATAATTGTGTTTTACAAAAAGAAGTGTACACCTGAAAACTGAGAAGGGCATATACGGTGATTAGTATCTATTGTCAACCTTTGAAAAAAGCATCTATTGTTGAGCTCATTAATGTTCAAATAAATGTACGAATTTCTTTATCAATAGAACAGGGCGTATTTTATTGAATCGCACATCCAGTTTTAGACGTGTGTGTATAATATTCAATTTCAACTTTACATTAAGATTCGGCCTTATGTCGTATCAAAGTCATGTAAGTACGTTTGTTTAAGAAACTGTCAAACAATACGTGATTCAATAACAGCAACTTATGCCGCATTGGGAAAAGAAGAATAAAATAAAAAGGACTTGAAACAATGCTTAAATCTCATGAGATGCTGACTTGGATCTATTGTGAAAGGAAGCGAATATAACACGTGCCTAACCCCTCAGAATTGACACTAACGGTGTTGTTTCAACAAGTGATAACAATGTGAAAGATCATTCGACCTTTCAGTAATGCTAATAAACTCTAATAGTCTAATTTTATGCGTTTGCAGAATATATACAATTACCCCTCAACAGGTTTCCATATTTTTTTCGTATGTATGCTTTTACTGATAGTACACAAATGAAACTCTAACTCTCTTCGGAGTAATCTTTGACTGAATCTGTCCTGAACTCCCTTAAAACCTCAACATCGTACTTTTTGTTAACTGTCTATCTAGTGGGTAGCCGGGGGCCGTGCTGTCAAAAAAAGGGATCATCCTAAGTTTCTGGGTAGATTCGCTTTGTTTGGCCTACTTGAGTCTGAGAACGCCAGCATTTTTCCACTAGGAAATCGGTCTCTTGGCCTCTGAGCAATAGTTCCAACTTCCAACGCAGGTAAATAGAACATCAAGAACTGCAGGATCTTAATTGATCAGCTCGATCATCTCTTTGCTTTCATAACAACGTATTTCTTCTGATTTGGGGAGAAACCTCGCGCAAAATTTCGCGCAAATCTTCAGTTCCACACGAATAATCGTGCGTACAGTTCCCACACTGACATCGAACTGTTCACTTATTGTTTCTATAGACACACGTTGGTTATTATCCATGCAAGTCTTATTTACTTAATATACCCTACTGTTATGATTTCTTTACTCTTTCCACACCTCTTATCGTCTCTCATAGACGCTCTGCCTTCTTTAAATTTATTATGTTACACAAACACTGATGCTCGGTTCAGGTAAGATGGTACAAAATCAGTCTGCAGCATCCAATAATTTTCTGAGACTCCTTCCTAAGTTCAAACTAAATGTTTGCTTATCCTTCTTCTAACGTGTCCTTATGCCCAGATTACATTTTTGAAATTCCTAACCTGTGATAAGCACGTTTTAGTAGGATGTAGTCTAATTCCTACTTTAGCTGTTCATTTTAAACTGAAATCATATAAAAAATATTGGTAATTCATTTCAGTCGATGCATAGCAATAGAATATTGGATTTTTTAGAGTCTTCGACAATTTACAAACTGGTAACTTCTTTAAGGCACTTCGTAAATCACACAGACGTAGCTGGCACAAATACATGTATTTGGTGACTTCAATGTCCACCACAGTAACTGGCTAGGATTCTCAAATCACACAGACGTAGCTGGTAGCGCCACATATAGCTTCTCTATATCTCATTCCCTATCTCAGATGGTTACATTTCCGACACGTTTCCCAGACCAGCACGATCAACATGCCTCACTTCTAGATCTCTTTCTGACAACAGTTCCCAATGACTGTACAACAAATGCCCATAGCCCACTCGGGAATGCTGATCACGCTGTGATAATGGTAGAAATCAGCCTAAATTCTCGCCCTAAAACTGAAGACCCACTACTCAAAACAACGAGGTATTACAAAAAAACTGATTGGGAAGCCATCAGGGAGCTCATCAGAGATGCCCCATGGCAAAATATCTTTACTCTTCCAGCGGAACAGTGTGCAAATGAGACAACTGAATGGTTCAAAACTGCTATTGAAGCACATGTTCCCGCACGGAAATACTATAGCAAGCCCCACTCCCCCCCAATGGTTTACTTCTGCTTGTGCAGCTGCCATTTGTCAAAGGCAGCATGCGTTCCGCAGATTCAACCGACATAAGTCCAGCTCAAATAAACAGAAGTTTATAGAAGCTAGAAATAATTGTAAGAGAGTGATAGACACAGCTAAGTCAGATTACTCTGAAACCACCAGAAAGCGCATCGAAGCACAGAAATTAGGAACCCGGGATTTTTGGAAAATCTACAACAGCGTAGTTAATAATGGACAGTCAATTATTCCCCCACTAACAAACAATCATGAGGTTGCTTGCACGGCAACTGACAAGGCTAATCTGCTTGCCAGTCGGTTTGCCTCAAACTCCACACTGAACTCGGTACACCACTCACTCCCTGATTTTCCTCTGCGAACAGACGCCACACTTGACGACTTGAAAATCACCCCTTCTCAGGTACATGCTATTATAAAAAACCTAGACACCTCTAAAGCATGTGGACCAGATCTCATCCCGGCTGTGCTATTAAAAAAATGCTCTGCCGAGGTTGCTCCAGTTCTGTCCAAACTTTACAATAAATGCCTTAACGAATCTTGTTTTCCCGACTGCTGGAAAACCGCCTCTGTGGTACCAGTCTTCAAGAATTCTGGTGAAAGAACTGACCCACTAAATTATCGCTCCATTAGCCTCCTCCCGCTTTTCGCCAAAATATTTGAGTCCTTAGTTAATAAAGCCCTAGTCCAGCACCTAACAGCTGCTAAACTCTTGACTGACAAACAATATGGATTCAGGCAAGCCCGTTCAACAGCAGATATCTTAACTGTAGTTTCTGAACGTATATACCGTTCATTGGATAAAACAGGGGAGGGTAGAGCGGTGGCCCTTGATATATCTAAGGCTTTTGACAGGGTATGGCACGATGGTCTTCTAAGGAAAATTAGATCATATGGAATCACTGGAAGAATTCATAACGTAATTAAATCCTTCTTAAGTAATAGAAAAATCAAAGTTGTCCTCGACGGACGTACATCCAAACAATATGACATAAATGCGGGAGTGCCTCAGGGGTCTATCCTTGGACCTCTATTGTTCCTGATATTCATAAACGACCTCCCTGATAATATTGTTTCGGAGATGGGTATATTTGCCGATGACATCACTCTCTATAACAGATATGAGGGGAAAACAAATGAACACATATCCAAGAAAATGGCAGAAACACTAGAGGATGACCTCCAATCCGTAGTGGAATGGGGACAAAAATGGTTGGTCTCATTCAATGCTGCTAAGACTAAGCTTATTTCCTTCAATAACTACAAGAAACCTTCTCTACCACCAATAGCAATGGCCAAGAACACATTGCCTGAAAGTACTTCTTTTAAACTGCTCGGCCTAACGTTTACAGGGAATATGAACTGGAATAGATACATTGATAGCATTGCCAAGGCTGCTGCAAGGAAGGTTGGCTCCCTCTAACGTGCTAGAAAACTACTTACGCCTGCCAGTATCCTATACCTCTATAAGGCAACCATTCGCCCATGTATGGAGTACTGTTGTCACATCTGGGCTGGTGCATCTGCTGCTTGTCTCTCGCTCCTGGACAGGGTTCAAAAAAGAGTCGCAAACCTGATAGGTCCTGAACTGTCATCTGGGCTTCAACCTCTGTCCCATCGACGAGATGTTGCATCCCTCTGCCTGTTCTACAAATACTTTAATGGTGAATGCTCTGACGAACTGCAAACACTTGTACCTCCCCGACGTAACTACCCCCGACAAACCCGACAAGCTACTAAGTCTCATCCCTTTACAGTGGAGATCCCTAGGTGCAAGAAAGCCTTTTACTCCAATAGTTTCTTCCCCAGAACTGCGGGTCTTTGGAACTCCCTTCCGGGATTCTGCTTTCCCAACTGCAATGATATGCAGAAGTTCAAGTGTAATGTTAACAAACATCTTTCTACTCTTCTCCCTTCATAATGACCCCGCTAATTAATTCCCTAATAGTAGCCCCCTGCTTCAAAGTGGCACTGTGCCTTGTTTGGGGTGAAAATTGAATAGAAAATAAAATCAATTTTATTAGCATATCTGCGACAATAGCAGTTTGATTAGCATATAAGGGGACGATTCCAACATACTTTTTGGATAATTTCAGATGATTTATCCTTAGGCAAGAAACAATAAACTCTCATGTTTAAGTCCTTAAAAACGCTTAGCATCGATAGATAAATCCCAATATTTGATCTTTTACGATAGAGCAGAGTTTGAAGCTTATGAATACCAAACGATACAGGACTTAACATAAACAAAGAATAATGTACAACCATTCATTCATACAGTCTACCGTAAGACTAGCTATTAGTTGAATTATAAAGTAGACATCTCTTTCACATACAATTTAATGGACTTGTGTCTAATTATATAACTTAATAAAGATGGGTTCTCACTTTCACTTTGTCCTGGATATTTTATAGTCTTCTGTTTTTTTACACTGGTCTCCAACTACCCAATACTAATTTCCTTCAGTTCCAAACTGGTTTGCATTTTATTCCTAACATTTTTGTTTCCGCTTATCTATAACAAAGACTTACTCATAGAAGTAATTATGACATTACTTAGTTCTTGTGGGATACGCACATTGATATCAGGTATGACGTTTTCATCATAGGGTCGGTCCTAGGGCACGGGACCAGTTATGATGTTTTAACCATACGGTTGGTCCTAGGTCATGGGGCCAGTATTGGTGTTTTATCATAACTTCACAAGACGAGAGAGAAAGACAAAAAACAGACGACTTGTTATAAATAATAAGTCTAAGTGTATTACAAAAAAAGATACAATAAAAAACTAATTCCTCGTTACATCAAGTCGTTTGAGTGTGAACACTGTAAAAGTCCGTGTTTGTGATCGTGGTGGTGGTGGTAGATGCGACGTGTAGATGCGGTGCGGAAAGTGCGGCGCGGTAGCTGCAGTCGGCGCGTCTATATGTCTATCCGCCTTTTCTCTCTGACTGTTCACTCGCAAAAAAAACCGTGTTTTATACATTTTTGGCTAGCCTGTCGCACATCGCACTTGACCTGAGGCTGCTGATACGCAAGATATCAATCTTCTATTCATACGTATCGAGTGTTTCAACCGGTCAATTATTCGGGTCGCTCGACCGACATTCAATACCGTATTTATACTTATCAAATGTCGCCCCCTTCAACTTTTCTATTGTTTTCTCCGATCTATTTTTAGCGATGATTTTCTGTTTACAAAACTTTGGCTTTCCTCTTGTTTCTATTCAACCCTGTTATTTATCTACCAACTAGTATCAGTAATTCTAAAAACCCCGAGCCATGTTCGATTTCTTGTCCCGCACTTTCCAATGCTTTTCACTTAGATGCATTACAGTGTTACACAGGAAGACCTACATATCTACTGAGAACCAAGGTATTTTGAATCCGGAAATGAAAAACTTGTAATTGAAAACTACATCCTGAAATTTCTAACCTTTTCTTCCGAAAATGTGAGGTAGTGTCCATTAATTCTATTCTCGTCCCAGTTTTAATATCCTAAAAGATTGCAAAATTTCCCTCATCGCAACATGTTAATTGATTCACGATTTAAACCGAATGAAAACTGTATTTCTCAAAGAGGAACGTCTATTTATTTATTAATGTTTTTTTTTTTAATTTTTCGATACTGCTTTGCAGTTAAGAAGGACCTAAAACCAATAAGGACCTAAAATCAATAAGACCCTAAAATATTTACAAAAGATCTATACTCCTCTGTATTTAAGCAGTTCCTCCTGCTATAAATCTTTCCTTATTGTCGTATTTTAATTTTATTTTTCTTGTTTCACTTGGCTCTTTATATTTCTATATTTTTACGCTTGTTGTTTATTATCCATTTTTTTATTCTCCTATATTAACCAACCCTGTATTTCTTATACCTTTATTATTTATTATTACTCTATAATTATTATATTTTATATTTATTTATCCCATACTTCTTTGTATTTTTATCCCCTTATTTACTATCAGTTTATCTTCTATTTATTCACTTAAGAAATCTTTCTGTATTGTATCATTTATAATTTATCCCATCACATTTATTATCTTATTATAGTATTATTCCTAATAATTTATATTTCATTTATGTACTTCTATAATTTCAGATATTCTCTTCCAAAATATACCGACATAACATAAATCCTTTATATCACGTAAAACTCCTCCATAGCCGTAACCCATTAATACATATGATTAAATAAGCAATGTTAATTCAGTTCCCCTATATTATCCCCGAGAGTTTAATAATATATATTGCACACATATGTTTAATCCGCCATGGCGGAAATGCTATAAACCTACCTTCATTATATCACAGAGCTCAATTTAATTCTCCTTCCCCTACACAGTCTCTATATTTTATCTCTCAATACTAAATTCTTTCGCCCCTAATGTAACTATTGCTTGACGTCGCATCCATATTATGTTACTTAGCATCTCCTTACCTCTTCTGATAAGTAGTTTTAGACTTCGAAATACTATGGCATAAAAAAGTTCTTACTCACCCTACATCTCTAATTAATGTATCACCCTTATTAAATAAATGAATAAATATAGATCTTGAGCACGCGGTACAATGGGGAAAGGATTTGCTGGTTACTTGTAATGCATCTTAAACCAAGCTTTTCTCTTAACATCATCAACGTTCTGATCCCCATCTAACATCGGTTAAAATGAATGGCTCTCGTCTTGAGGAGGCCTCAAGTTTTGACAAGTTTCTGGGCTTGACCTTTACTCTGATCTTAAATTGAACAGGTACATCAAATCTGTTGCCAAGGCGGCTGGAAAAATGGTGGGATCCTTCTATCGATCCAGTAGATATCTCACTGCTGTTGCAATTCTCTATCTATATAAGAGCCAGGTACGTCCAAGGATCGAATGCTGTTGCCACATCTGGGCAGGGGCTGCTAGAAAGTACTTGTCCTGCCTTGATAGAGTTCAAAATAGACTTCGTAGTCTCGTAGGACATATCCATTTCTCTTCCATGCAACCTATTCTCGCAGAAGAGACGTTGCGAGTTTGTCACTGCTTTATCGTAATTTTCATGGAAAGTGTTCGACTGAGCTTTAGTCTATGGGCCTCCTCGCCAAACTTTCACAAGAAACACTCGTCTAGCTGTAAACACTATCAATAATTCCTCCACTCGTTATCTGTTCCTAAACCTAAGCGTAGATTCCATGAACAAAGCTTCTTTCTTAGAACTGCACGCCTGTGGAATTATCCTCCGTTTTCCTGCTTTCCAGCTGACTACAATATGATTGTCTTCAAGTATAACGTAAACAAGTTCTTGATGAGCCGTTCCACTTGTTATAAATTTTACCGAATCTCCATTACTAATGATTACTATATTGTCCAGTTTCTACTGTACACTCTTTAACCCTTATCCTCGAGTGACCTCTTGGCCTTGATAAGTGGTAGTGCCTATGTAAAAAAAATACATATATATTAGTATATATTTTTATATCGTCATTTCTTACGTTATTTACTTCTATTCGTTGAGCTTTGTATCATCCCCATCAGTCTGCACTTAAAGAATTAATCTTAAGTTTTTCTTTTAACTCTTCTATATAACTAAAATATATTTGTATTCGCTTTTGCCGTCTCTATTGCTTTCCTGTCTCGCTCTTCCCCATATCTCGCGTTAGGCTTAATGATATCTCTCGTTCCCATTCGCTTCATTGGTTTTCTTTTCTTTTTTTTCACCTGCTCTATCTTTTTGTACTCAGTCTGTGTTCTTTCATTTCCTATTTTACACATTTTCTCTTTTTGTCCATTTTCTCTTTTTGTCCATTTTACACATTTTCTTTTTTTTGTCCATTTTACACATGTTCTCTTTTTGTCCATTTTACAAATTTTCTCTATTTGTCCATTTTACACATCTTCTATTTTTGTCCATTTTACACATTTTCTTTTTAGTCCATTTTACACATTTTCTCTTTTTGTCTGTTTTACACATTTTCTTTTTTGTCCATTTTACACATTTTCTCTTTTTCCCCATTTTAAACATTTTCTCTTTTCCCCCATTTTACACATTTTCTCTTTTTGTCTATTTTACACATTTTCTCTTTTTATTTATTTTACACATTTTCTCTTTTTGTCTGTTTTACACATTTTCTCTTGTTCCCCATTTTACACATTTTCTCTTTTTGTCTGTTTTACACATTTTCTCTTGTTCCCCATTTTACACATTTTCTCTTTTTCCCCATTTTACACATTTTCTCTTTTTCCCCATTTTACACATTTTCTCTTTTTCCCCATTTTACACATTTTCTCTTTTTGTCCATTTTACACATTTTCTCTTTTTGTCCATTTTACATATTTTCTCTTTTTATCATTTTACACATTTTCTCTTTTTGTCTATTTTACACATTTTCTCTTTTTGTCCATTTTACACATTTTCTCTTTTTCCCATTTTACACATTTTCTCTTTTTGTCCATTTTACACATTTTCTCTTTTTGTCCATTTTACACATTTTCTCTTTTTGTCCATTTTACACATTTTCTCTTTTTGTCCATTTTACACATTTTCTCTTTTTCTTTTTCCCCATTTTACACATTTTCTCTTTTTATCATTATTGTCCATTGAAAATGGACACAATTTCGCTTTTCAATAATTTCCTGAACGTTATCTATTTTTCATTCACATTTTCATCTTGTCTTACTAACGGGGTTTTTTTTTCTCATGTACTTAATATCATAAATATGCTGGAAAACATTAATACATGTTTGATAAGGGCGCATGTTTGACAGCATTTTTTTACAAAGGAGTCACCACTTATCAAGTCCCGCATACCACTCGGGGATAAAGGTTAATGAGTGTACAGTGGTCAAGAGGAAAATGCCAGTGATCGTTAGAAGTAGAAATTTGGTTACTTGGATTACTTAATTATCAAGAAATTGTTCACGTTGGACTTAGAGAAAACCATATTGTAGCCAGTTGGAAAACAGGAAAACGGAACAGAGTTGCAAACGCGTGCAGTTCTAAGAAAGAATCCTTGTTCATGGAATATACGTTTAGGTTTAGGCACAGGTAAAGCGTGGGAAAAATATTTGGAGTGGTTTCAGCTAAACGTGTATTTTTCGTGAAAGTCAGGCCAGGGGCAACATAGATTGGCGCTTAGACGAGCACTTACCATGAAAATAAAAAATGCAGAGACAGGCTCGCGACGTCTCTTCTGTGGCGAAGGGGTTCTAGGATAAAGAAAAGGGCATCCCCCACTAAGCCACGAAGTCCATTTTGAACTGTCAAGAAATGATAAGATGCTTTTAGCAGCTCCTGCCTAGATGTGGCAACAGTACTCCATATTTCAACGCACTTGGCTCTTATACATGTAGAGAATTGCATCAGCAGTGAGATATCTATTGGAACGGTAGAATAATCGCACCATTTTCCCAGCAGCTCTCGCAACGGATTTGATGTACGTGTTCCATCTCAGATCAGGAGTAAAGGTCAAACCCAGAAGTCTGTCAAGCCATTGAACTTCCTCAAGATGAGAGTCATTCATTTCAATTGATGCTAGACGAGGATCAGACTGTTGATGAAGGAACGATAGAAGTTTTTTCTTATATGCATTAAAAGTAACCAGCCACCTCTTCCCAATTGCACCACGTGCTCAAGATCAGAGGAGAGAGAGAGAATTAGAACTTTGTCGTTTACGCCCTTTGAAGTGTTGTCATAGATCGTAATGTCGTCAGCATAAATGTCTACAAATGATCTAAGAATGTGATTAAGGAGATCATTAATGTAGATCAGAAAGAGAATTGGTTCCAAGATTGATCCCTGTGAGACGCCAGCATTAATTCTATGAACTTCAGATTTTTACCCATTAACTACTACTTTTAAGAACCTATCAGAGCGAAATGATTTTTTTACAAGGTGGTCACCACTTATCAAGGCCTGGAAGTCACTCGGGGATAAGGGTTATTGCGTGTATAGTACGTTAGTGTTGAGATTTGATAAAGTGTCTTACTTAAGGGGGCGGTTCATCAGGAATTTGTTTATTTAATAATTGAAATGACCTCTCAGCTATACCGTAGCTGGGGATTTTGTGGAGTAGACCTTTATGCCACACCCTATTAAAAGCTTTTGATATGTCAATATGCCTTAGAAAGGAAGCCTCCATTGACAGATTTTTGTTTTTGCGATTTTGAAAAAATTATAACATTAACACGTGCTGAGAAAACACGCCACTTTAGATCCCACGAAATGTACTCTCATTCCAGATAATTAAATTTCTGATCGGCTAATTTTCTGTGTCTGTAAATTAAAACCTGATGAATCCTCGCAGTATGGTTCGGACTGGATTGATAGAATTTGTATATATATATATATATATATATATATATATATATATATATATATATATATATACTATTCATGAGAGTATCTGTTTCGTAGTACAAAAAAATCAATCACTTAATTAATTTATCAATCAGTGAATCTATATTGTATTTTACTAATGAGAAGAAATAGCAACAATCAATTCAATCAAAATCAAAAAAATGTGCATTTCAAGGATAAAAGAATGGTAACATTATGGACTTTGAAATATAGACTTTTGCCATGCATCCATTATATTGCTTTGTAATTGGCATATAGTATAAAGAAATAAAGTTTATTTCCACAGAAATATGTGTACATATATATATATATATATATATATATAGTGAATAAATGACAAAAACTATATGCAAAATTCATGATGTTTACAATCTTATTATTTATTCTTTAATTCACTTGGCATTTATAATTCTTGTCATTTATTCACTCTATAATTACATTGAACTTCTTAAATAAAGATTGGTATATATTATAAGAAAATATATTTCTAAATAAATATATATGTATATTTATTTATTTATTTATATGAGTACACATATAGACAAGAATAGATTTTAGCTTCTGTCAGTCTCAGACAAAACATCCCGCTGATTATATTTTTTACTGCTCGCATTACATGTTGTTTTTAATATAGATGTACGATATCGTTATTGGCTTTAAACTTCTATTGTGCTTTTGGCTGGAAGAAAGATCGTTTTGCTAAAACGATGACCGAAGTGACATATCCGACACTACGCCAGTGATCTTCAGTAACCCTATTTCTGACAAGAACGATGATCGGCCGTACAGGAGACGCACATTAAAGTAAGATCATACGAAGAAAGTCCCTATGATATCAAATACTGCTCAAATAGTCTCTCGAGTTCTTCATAGCGCCCGCTTTTTATGTCCGCACGAAGAATCGATCGTCTGCATGAGGATACTCTCATCCACTAGATCGATGAAGTTATCTTTATGGATCACGGAGCAAGAGTTAGTGTAAATCTTTACAATATAGTAAGATGCTTTCTTTTAAATCTACTTGTGCACTTTTTACATTTCCTTTCTTTTAGTTATGCCATATTTTTACTCATTAATATATCATTTATATCTTTTTTTCTCTCTTTCTATGCACGCTTTCATTTTCTGAATGAGAATTATCTTCAAAAAACCTGTTTTCATCAAGCAAACTTCACTATTACAGAACAAAACGTCAAATATGTTTGACATTTTTCTTTTTATACTTATCTATCTCTCTATGCATATACATATAAATATCATATTATAAGTGTGTATTGTTGTCACATGCATAGTCCCAGATAATATTTAAGGTTTTTACAATTTATATATTATTGCTAGCAAGGTCAACCGGCGTTGCCCGGGACCGTATAAGACAATGAGTAATATTTTGAGCATACCTGTTATTCTATTATGTACTCCAACTGTCCCAATGCCACTTGTGAACTGTTGTTCGTTTGATTACGATTTGTTACTTGTGTTTCATTTTAATTCTGCTATTCCTTTTCAGTAATCTATTATACATATTCAACTTTAAAAGGAAACAATCTCTAGATATAAACATCATTGTTCCGTCATTTGTGAGTATTACATATTTTATTTTACATGTTGGAGATTGCCAAGAATAGCTATTACCAAACACTTTTCAGATTACGTCGAGTGGCGATTGTTGCATTATCCTTTTATTAATCGATTCACATAATTAGTTATTAAAGATTAAACCATATTTTGTGCATAATACTAGATTTCTTAATTTTACTTTTTAATAATTTACATGACTAAAATACAAATTAAGACTGTTGCCTTGGGTAATTACTAATGTACAAATATATAATGAAATGATTGCCTTTTATGTTTCCTGTGTGATTAGGAGGCGACATGTTAAAGTTTACATGTTCTAGCGTAACATCTCTGCCGAACAACTATCAGTAGTTGTGTATTCAACATTTCAATGTTTGGGCTGGTAATTCCTTGTGCTAATATACATTCCCGGCCAACATTATAAAATGTGTTCTGCTATTAACAGATAAATATACACTTTTTTGCAATAGTATAAAGAGATTATGTGTTCATGGTAAAGAAACAGATCTACATCGTGTAACGGCTATACTATTTGTCATTGCTTCTGCTGTCGAACTAAGATTTATACTGAAGTAGAAATCAGAGTAAAATATAATTTTGCTCACCACAGACTTTCATGCTCTGCATCGGAAAGAAAATTGGTTTATTACCGGTAACCATACGAAACTTGGGATGGGATTGCTCATAATGCCGATTCAGTTTATTTTTATAATATTCCAGAATCATTTCGATAAAGATAGATACCTTACATAAAAAACGACCTCATAAATGTGTGTTAGATAATTTACTAGCATTCTCTTACCTTTCGACTAGGATTTTATGTTTTTGTTAAAATCAGAATAAAGTATTATTGCTGGTTAGCTATAGCGGTGAAAGATGACGTGCTACATCTAGAATATGTTTATGATATCCTAAATTGATTTTAAGTAATTGGATCAACTACAGAAAAACAGATCCGATATATTAATACCTTCTGTTTTTCTTCTCATTCGAAACATTTTACATAATGCAGTTCATTTTTTCTCGCCGGAAACATATAATCTACTAATTATGATCAACACACTAAAAGAAATATTGAATATTTATTTTCATTTCTTTTTAAGAAATGTTGATGTAATTAAGATTTACGTTTTTGAATTTTTTAGATAAGAATTGGTTATTCGTATTATTTGGATTCAGCAGATTACTGGTCTTATCTTGAGTGTCATTTGCACAACGTATCCTTTTTTTACAAGGTGGTTACTACTTATCAAGGCCCGGAAGCCACTCAAGGATAAGGGTTATTGTAAGTACAGTACGTTAATGTGGAGATTTAATAAAGTGTCTACTTAAGGGGGCGGTTCATCAGGAATTTGTTTACGTTGGACTTGAAGACATTCAGGTTGTAGTCAGGTGGGAAGCAGGCAGACGGAACAGAGTTCCACAAGCGTGCAGTTCTTAGAAAGGAGCTTTGTTCATGGAATCTACGTTTTGATTTAGGCATACATAAAGAGTGGGGAAAGTATTTAACAGTGGATTTAGCTAGACGGGTGTTTTTCGTGAAAGATTGGCGAAGGGGGGGCAGAAATTGACGAGCATCTGCCATGGAAATAACGATAAAACAAGGATAGGCTTGGAAAGTCTCTTCTGTGGGAGAGAGGTTGCAGAGAAGAGAAAAGGGCATCCTCCACAAAGCCTCAAAGTCTATCTTGTACTCTGTCAAGGCAGGATAGGCTATTTTTAGAAGCTCCTACCCAGATATGACAGCAGTATTCCATCCTTGGACGTACTTGGCTTTTATATAGATAGATAATTGCATCAGTAGTGAGATATCTTCTGGAGCGGTAGAAGGATCCCACCATCTTCCCAGCAACCTTGGCAATAGACTTGATGTACGTGTTCCATTTCAAATCAGGAGTAAAGGTCAAGCCCAGAAGCTTGTCAAAACATAGGGCTTCTCCAAGACGAGAGCCATTCATTTCAATTGATGCCAGATGGGGATCAGAGCGTTGATAATGTAAAGATAGGAGTTTGGTTGTAGATGCATTAAAGGTAACCAGCCATGTCTTCCCCCACTGAACCACTCCTTCGAGATCAGAGGAGAGAGAATCAGAGAGAGCTTTGTCATTTACAGCCTTTGATGTGTTGGCGTAGATGGTCGTGTCATCAGCATAGATGTCAGCGAATGATTTAAGTATGTGTTTAGGGAGATCATTGATGTAGATAAGGAAGAGAGTTGGGCCCAGACTGCAGGTCTCTGATTTTTGTCCTCAACCACTACTCTTATGAGCCTATCAGAGAGAAATTATTTAATGATAGAGAGAATATTTCCAGTTATACCGTAGCTGGATCCTCCTTGTCTAAAATTATTATATTAATGGTATGATTGAGCAAATAAAGATGAAACAAAACAAAGACTGAACTACAACAACATTAATACACAGAAGCTAATCAAACCGATTTCCAAACTTTATAACCTTGTTTTATATTATGATACACTTTTCGAACTACATTTCTGCATCGATCATAAATCAACAAAAAGGTCTTTCATTTCAAAACTTATTAAACAACAAATAAAGAAACTCGATGGCTTTTATAAAGCTGCGTTCAATATGTTTTTTTTTTCTTTCCAATCAATTTTTATGTTCTTTCCATCTGACACTCCCTGTCATGACTGAAAAGTTCACATTTTCTTTCTTCTTTCTTGCCGCTAGTGCCGGTTGGAATTTTGACAAGTAGAAATTCTTTACAAGTGCTTCACATTGTTTATTCATATTATCCTTCATACTGCTTCTTCAGATTATAACCGGCTCCTTACAACATAATTCCTTTTATAAACCGCCCCTATAAATATTCAAACTAATACAACTCTAGCAATGATTCTTAATCCTTTCTTAATATTCTTCATCTCATAATTAACAATCATCGTATCTTAGTCACCATGATTAATAAATCTTTATTGGCCTTGTTCATAAATTAATGACGAAATAAATAAAAATGAAATTAGTCCTCGCGTGAAAGAGCAGGACACAAAATGTTTTAAATAATAATAATAATAATAATAATAATAATAATAATAATAATAATAATAGAATAAAAATAACAAAGACTTTCGTTGGCGAGGATTACTATTGAGCGTAACCAGTTATACAGTCCTTTTGAAATTTTCATCTTTATTTTTCTCGTTATCTACTGAATATTTTTAATGAAACCTATGTGAAGTATGCTCCTTATTAAATTTTAAACATTTTCTATTCTGATGAAGTTTAAAAAATTTAATCTAAAAAGTTATTTTAAAGTTTTTGTTAAAACAATTCAAATTGTCTAATTATTCAGACATGTATGACAAAGAAAGTGTTGCAAAAAAACAGTTGTTGTCAGGAGAAATACAAACTGAAACAGAGAGAATATTCAGACCTGTAATAATACAAATAGGGGGTTGCAAAAATGAGTTGTGGTGTGAGGAGAAATACAAACTGAAATAGAGAGTAGGAGAGTTTTTATAAATACATGCAAAACCACATCCATTTTTTTTAAATCCAAATTAATAAATTAAATAATATATAATCTTAACAAGATATGATACAAGTTAGAAAAGCATTTCATCCAAGGCATGAAAATTGTTAAACAAAATGTTTTTACTATAGGCTTAAAATATAAAGGTACAAGATTCAATTTGAAATTGATTTATCTTCAAAGTGCACTTTTATACATTTTACAAAGTAAGGTATTAAATTTTTATACCTTACTTTGTAAAATTTATAAAAGTGCACTTTGAAGATAAATAAATTTAAAATTGAATCTTGTACCTTTATATTTTAAGCCTATAGTAAAAACATTTTGTTTAACAATTTTCATGCCTTGGATGAAATGCTTTTCTAACTTGTATGAAATATGGTCATAGCAGCTTTTTGGGAAGAGGAACAAGGTTCTTCATTTAATTAAGGAGCGATGCTTTAGTACACACACACACACACACACACACAAACACACACAAACAAACACACACAGGCACACACACATACATATATATATATATATATATATATATATATAAATATATATATATATATATATATATATATATATACGGCACCATTTAGCATTATGCTGCTTTAGAATATACTGACCCATACACATTCAGCACTAAAGATCCGCTCCTTAATTAAATGAAAAATCTTGTACCTTTTCCCAAAAAGCTGCTACGACAATATTTCAGATTACATGTTTAATTTATTTTCTCAGTATATATATATATATATATATATATATATATATATATATATATATAGAGAGAGAGAGAGAGAGAGAGAGAGAGAAAAGGAACAAACCGAGTATATGATCATCAACGTTTCTTCTTTATTTCGAGACTTCCTCTGGCTGAATAATAAATAAATTTGAAACGTTGATGCACACATAACCCGGTTTGTTCCTTTTTTATCTATTTTGTCAGAATACTATTTCCAATTCTCATTTTATATATCTTTATATATATATATATATATATATATATATATATATATATATATATATATATATATATATATATGACTCTTAAATGAAACTTAAATTATCTTCTGTCAATAGCAGAAACACACTTAACACCTACAACTTCTATCTATTCGCAAAATTCTTAGCTCAATTCCTACTAACACTGTAACGTTATCCAGTACCTAAGCTAACATAAAGAAAATAAAAAATGTAAAAATCTAAATGTAAATGTCTTAATCCACACTAAAGCCTTTCTAACAAGCCTGCTCACATAGTTGCTTCCACTGCATGAGTTTTTTTTTTGTAACAATGAAATAGCAATATCCCTAAATCACTTTGAGGAGTGTATCTATTCAGTAGATATATATACCCTCTACAAACTAACCCTGTAACATTAACTAACCGCGCAGGGTCGCAGAAATACCAAGTAGATCTTTCCAGATAATCAGTCTAGGAGAAGGAAAACTCTGAAACCAAACTTAAGGGAGGGAGGCCTCTCCAGTCTTGGATGACAACCTTCTGCTGGTGACTCTAAAAAATTACCGGTCTGCAAACCTGAACAGCTTAAGGTGTAGATAGGCCCTGTCTATCGCCCAGCTCCCATACTCCTTCTTTGGCTATTTAGTCAGGTGCAGGGACGCTATCACAGTTTTGGCAAAGCACTCAGTGGTAGATCTTGTTTCTTGTCTACAGCAATGAACGCCGTATTCCCCACCCCGACACATTCAAACCCTCAAAACTGGGCACTTGGGAGTTCTTGAGTACCACATATGCCTGCACAATTAGATTGGATTGAGCTGCTTCTGATGGGTTGAAGGTACCGGATTGACAGTTCCTGGCTGCTGTTTCCGACTGGTAGTACACGGGCTCTAACTCTTTGGTAGCGCTTAGAGCGGCTGCTCCATCAACAATTTAAAAATATTGGGATGTTTGTAATGCCATGTCGCGCATGGAAAGGGACTCTACACTTAACCCCGATTGGCTTTCCTGAGGCCACAGTCCTAGTTGAAGAAAGGTCAGCTAATGGTCTACTTGTGTTGCATGCCAGATACTCTGCATAACCTCTTGTTCAGCTCCTTCTTACCTAACTGAAACTCTTTAAAAAAAACATGACATTGCAATAAAAAAATAAGCTTTAACCAGGTGTAAAGTCAAACAAATCCAACTTGCCTCCTCCCTTGAGGGTTGCATTCACGAACATCCGTGGGCTTAGAACTAATTTAGCTGATGTTGAAGCATTTCTCCTAACAAATACCCCGGATATCTTAGCACTAAGTGAGACTAACCTACACTCCTCCATCCCCTCTAACTACTTTAACATGCCTGGATATCTCCCACTCTGCCGTAAGGATTCTGACAGATATATGCACGGACTTGGAGTCTACATTCGTAACACCCTCCCCTAGACTAGAGAAACAAACCTAGAATCGGACAATCAAGCCTTTATGTGCTTTAGACTTAACATGTAACATAACCTTAGCTACTTTTATTTTCTCTACCGCTCTCCCTCGACCCAGGACTGCACCATAATAAACAAAGTCTCTGACAGCTTAGACACAGCACTCTCCCTTGACACTAGGGCACAAGTACATGTATTTGGTGACTTTAATGCAAAATCTGGCTTGGATTCTCTAATTACACAGATTCAGCGAGCAGAACAACACATAGCTTCGCTATATCTCACTCGCTATCACAAATGGTTACGTTTCCAACCCGTTTCCCTGACCAGCAAGAACAACACACATAACTTCTAGATCTGTTTCTGACCACAGTTCCTGATGATTGTATAACAAATGCTGACAGCCCACCCGGGAACGCTGATCATGCATTGATAATGGTCGAAATCACCCTAAGCTCTTGATCCTAAACTGAAAAGCCAGTACTCAAAAAACGAGATATTATAAAAAGGCTGACGGGGAAGTCAGAGATGCCCGATGGGGAAATATTTTTTCTCTTACTGCTGAACAGTGCGCAAATGAGACCACTGAATGGTTCAAAACGGCAATTGAAGCATATGTTCCCATGTGGAAATTTTATAGCAAGCCCCACTCTCCCCAATGGTTTACTTCTACTTGCGCAACTGCCATAGCTTAAAGGCAGCATGCATACCGCAAATTATACCGACATATGTCTAGTTCAAACAAACAGAAGTATATAGAAGCTAGAAGTAACGTTAAGAAAGAAATAGCAACAGCTAAGAGAGAATTTACTGAAACCACTAAAAACGCATCGAAGCACAGAAATTAGGAACTCGAGACTTCTGGAAAATCTACAACAGTGTAGTAAATAATGGGCAAGCAACAATTCTCCCACTAACCAACAATCACGAGCTTGTTTGCTCAGCAACCGAGAAGGGTAACATGCTTGCCAGTCGGTTTGCCTCAAATTCCACACTGGACCCTTCCAACCACTCCCTACCTGACGTTCCTTTGCAGACAGACGCTACGCTAGACCATCTGAAAATCTCCTCTGCTCAAGTACATGCTATCATTAAAAAAAACCTTTACACTTCAAAAGCATGTGGACCCGATCTCATCCCAGCTGTGCTATTAAAAAAATGCTCAGCCGAAGTAGCTCCAGCTCTCTTCAAACTCTACAACAAATGCCTTAATGCATCTTGCTTTCCAGGCTGTTGGAAAACTGCTTCTATCGTACCAATATTCAAGAATTCTGGCGAAAGAAATGACCCTCCAAATTATCGCCCCATTAGCCTCCTCTCACTTTTCGCCAAAATATTTGAAACCATAATTAACCATGCTTTAGTCCATCACCTTAGAGATGCTAAACTTCTGACTAACCAACCATATGGATTTAGACAAGCCCGTTCCACAGCAGACATCCTCACTTTAATCTCTGAAGGTATACACCATTCACTGGACAAAGCTGGGGAGGACAGAGCGGTGGCCCTAGATATATCTAAGGCTTTTGACAGGGTATGGCATGAGGGTCTTCTCAGGAAAATTAGATCATACGGTATCACTGGTAACATACTAAACATAATTAAATCCTTCTTAGATAAGAGAAAACTCCAGGTTGTACTCCACGGTCGTGCATCTAAACAATATTATATAAATGCGGGAGTGCCTCAGGGGTCTATCCTTGGACCACTATTGTTCCTAATATTTATTAATGACCTCCCCAACAAAATTGCCTCTGAGATGGGTATATATGCTGATGACATCACACTCTATAAGAGGCATGACAGGAAAACAAATGAACATATAACTAAAGAAATGGCAAAAACACTAGAGGATGGCCTCCAATCTGTAGTGGAATAGGGACAAAAATGGATGGTCACATTCAATGCTGCCAAGATTAAACTGGTTTCCTTCAATAATTACAAGAAACCTTCTCTGCCACCAATAGCAATGGGCAGTGACTCTTTATCTGAGAATATATCTTTCAAACTTCTCGGCCTAACGTTCACAGGAAACATGAGTTGAAACAATTACATTGAAAGCATTGCCTGGACCGCTGCGAAGAAGGTAGGCTCTCTCTACCATGCTAGAACACTACTAACACCCAAAAGTATCTTGTACCTCTATAAGGCCACCATTTGCCCATGTATGGAGTATTGCTGTCACATTTGGGCTAGTGTATCTGCTACTAGTCGCTCGCTCCTAGAAAAGGTTCAAAAGAGAGTCGCCAATCTGATAGGCCCTGAACTGGCATCTAAGCTTCAGCCTCTTCCCATCGACGAAATGTTGCATCCCTCTGCCTGTTCTACAAGTATTTTAATGGTGAATTCTCTGACGAACTGCAGACTCTTTGCCTCCACGACGTAGACACCCTCGACAAACCCGACAGGCAGATAAATCCCACCCCCACACAGTAGAGATCCCTAGATGAAAAAGATCTTTCTACTCCAATAGTTTTTTTTTCCCCAGAACCGCTAGCCTCTGGAATTTTATTCCAGGTCCCTGCTTCCCAAACTGTACTTACATGCAGAAGTTCAAGTGTAACGTGAACCGACATCTTGCTGCCAAAATCCCTACATAGTACCCCAGTAGTTGTTTTCCCTGATAGTAGCCCCCTACACCAAAGTTGCTGCTTCATGATATGATCTTGCCAAGATATATAACAAGATATATAACAACAGAAAACTGTGCATAGCATATTTGTGTAAATGGTGTCTAGCTTGCTTTCCAATCAGTTAGAGCCAAATGTGTTTGGGACAGTTTATCCTAAAGCAGAATATCTGTGCCATAGACAGATATATTGATATTGCTTGAGTACTTTTTATCTGGTATTTAATGTGAATTTATATCATAACCTCACATCACTGTATTTCTTTGTACATTAATTGTGTTTAATCACTTTGTTATGTCTGTCAAGATAATAAACGAATACTTCATACTTTACTTCCTTTCATGGAATTGTAAAATATTCGATTCAAAGTATCATTGCTGAACAAGACTTGCCTTATATTCAGAATCCAACATATTTTCAATGCATCGACATTTGAGTGTGTGTCATGCTTGTTGATGAGAAACGTATTTTTCATGTCGAAATAGTGGTCTACAGAATGGGGATACAACACGATGCCAATGGGTGCATTATTGATTTTATTACTCGAACTCTATGTTGTTATTTACGATATCTTTTTATGTTTTCCAGTGTATTTCCTGCTAAACGTGATTTGATTTATAACATAGGTAGAATCTTCTTTTTCCTATTCATTTTCATTTTCTTATCCGTTATTTCTTTATAACATAGGTAGAATTTTCTTCTTCCTATTCACTTTCATTTTCTTGTCCGTCATTTCTTCTATTTTGTGTTTCATTTACTGCTTGTTTTTATGAAGATGTGATTAATTTTATGTACCGTTTACGTTTCTACATCACTTGTGAAGGCACATGGGAATAATATAAGGTATCTAGTGTTTTTATTGCCGTATTGATTTGCTTTGTTGTTCAGTACATTTACAACAGATATTTTTGGCCACTCAGGTATAATTAATGGCAATATAATATGATGAACAATAAACACGAGATAGTTGTATATTGACTGGGAAAAGAATCTATATTAGATTAACAGATTTGCCCAAGAGAAATGAAGAACTCTTCACTCATGTTTCTTTATCTGAACTGCATAAAAGTATTTTTAGACAGCTTTTTGTAACTATCTATAAACATTACTTGTATGTTTTCTTTAATTTATAAATAATAATGAACAATTAACCGTTCATATTATATCATAACATACACAAGAGAATTGTCACAGCAACGTGTTTACATAGAGGATAGTATGTAATATTTTGAAAGTAGAACGAATAAGTGTGAATATAGGCAAACACTGCAAGAAAGGTAATATTTATAGTAAAATATGTGTTTGTAAATAAAGTAATTATTGATGAATATCTAAGTGTGCGAAGTTAAAGAAAAAGCGAAAGCTGTGTGTAAAAAACCGACGCTTGATTTCAATAATAATTGGTATCTGAATTAAATTTCAATGTAAATGGAAAATATATAGAAATCACATCTGAAAAAATGCACAAGAATTGTTTACTATGATACATTAGTTATTTGCACATATGTGCATGCTAGTTTTTTCATAAAATAGGCAAAAAAATAAGCAAATATCTAATGCAAAATAGTGTGAAATTTTGAAGTTTGCATCTAATATGAAGGATTCTTTAAATCGATGCAAAGTCTTTTGTTTTGTATGACTTGAAAACTTGTATTTTTTATATTATTTTTAATCAGAAAACAAAATAGTGATTGTTGTTATCAACCAGTCTATCATTAATTGGGGTTTAATTTGATTTTCTTGGATCTGTGATCATTTGTGCTAGATAGCTCTCCTCTGTTAAGGAATTGTCTGGTGCTTGTTTTGATAAATATTATCATTTGTAAACACCCCCAGAAGAAGAAGGTTATGCCTAGAAGAGTGCCATTGTTATGAGTGAGTCGAATAATGACTCATGTTGAGTATAAATGAGTCATACGTTCAGAACACTCACTAGTTTACCAAGATTATGTTAAAACGATCCTTTGCTGATAGGAAAACTAACCAGATCCACCAAGTATATAAACTGGTTTTTTTTTCACTAGAACTTAATTCTAAAAAAATATACACGGCTGCTAGTAGATTAAGGAATCTGATAGTTTTTTCTTTTTTTTAATTTAAATGGCTCTCGACCTATTTTCTATTTGAACCCACACATGATGCAATGAGATAGCTGTAAATTGTGGAAATATTAAGCTAGTAAAAATATTGGTAAATCTAAAAAAGCAGTTTCACTTTTTGTTGACTTGTTAGATATCATTATTGATTATTCACATTTCAATTGCAATGGAGGCTAACAATAAATAATGTATGGTGATGTTTTGTCACACTTATTTAGAGACATGTTACACATCTATATAAGTATGATTCCTTAACCAAATTTCTTGTAATAAAATGCATACTTGTGGAGCTTCTGAGTGTTTACTATTATTATATTTGGTGTTGTTATTATCATTATTATTATTATTATTATTATTATTATTATTTACTGTTGTTTCATATGACGCATCCAACATTCAAAGTGTTTTCCATGTGAAATTTAATGCTAGCTCTCAAATAATCTTAGAAGCTCCGTGTTTTAGAGTAATAGTATATCACTTTAACTATAATTGCATTGCCTCTATGTCAAAGAATTGTTATTATTTCCTTTGTATGTCTGATATTAAATGGAATTTTCGAGAAATTCATAAACAACCTCTCTGATGAAAGCTGCTCTAATTAAATAATTACAAGCAACCTTTCCAACCAATGAAAAATAACACCCTGCCTGAGAATTCGTCCTTCAAAAACCTCAGCTTAAGGAAATATGAACTGGAACAAATACATTGATGGCATTGCAAAGACTGCTGCAAAGGAGGTGAGTACTCTCTATCATGCTAAAAAACTACTACCCACCTTAGAGTATTCTATACCTCTACATTCCCCCATGCATGGGGTGTTGTTGCTGCATCTGGGCTGGTGAATCTACCACTATCCTCTTTCTCTTGGGTAGGGACCAAAAATTATTTTCAATCTAATACGTTGCCCTTTGTCAACTAAACTTCAAGCCCTGTCCCATCGCCGTAATATTGTATATCTGTGCCTGTTTTATAAATGGTTTAATGAAATGTACCCTGATAAACTCGTTGCAATTGTACCCCCTGAACGTATATATTCCCGACTAACCTGCTTAGCAACAAAATCTCACCCCTACACTGTTGTGGCCCTAAATACGAGAAAGCTTTCTACTCTAATAGTTTCTTCCCTCAAACAGCAAGACTTTGGAATTCCCTTTCTGCTACCTGCTTCCCTTACTGCTCTAATATGCATAAGTTTAAATATAAAGGCAACTAACATCTTGTTTCTCTTTCCTAGGTATGGTCCCAAATAGTACCTCCTCACATGCAAGTGGTGATATGCCTTGTTAGGGTGAACGTGAGTAAAAGAAAACAGTTTACTTCGACAAGCTTTCCATCTGTGAAATATATTATCTGAAGACTGCTTGCTTTCAGACTGTAAAATGTTCTGCTTCAAATCTAATGTCATCAAACACTTGCCATAAACCATTAAGTAAATAATGTTTATCTCTTTTCTTTATAATTTTCAATCCTCTCATAATATTCTTCATGATTTAGCTGATAATTAGTTCATCATATTAACCATTTATCATGTAGTCGTTTGTTCTACTTAATATATTGTGACTAATGTCACCACATATCAAGTATAAAAGTATAAAAGCAAAAAAACTCGAGTCCTTTCTGACAATTTTTTATTGTATTAAATAGTTTTGTAGATTACGAATGTTTAATTTTAGTCATAGGACGAGTAGTATTGAAGTTTTGATCATTCTCTTTAGACTTGAGACATCACTAAAATGTTTAATAAAAATGCATTACATAGCATATAGCTCAAACATTACAGCATATTGAAATAATCACGAGTTTTCTATAAACAATGGCTATACTGCTTCCTTTTCAATGAACTATTTAGAAGAGCACACCAATCACCACAACACTAACTTCGAAGGATAACAAACTACTTATTTAATGAAATTGTAATGTTGATTTACAGAAAAAAAAACTTTTGTATATTCGTATGTCATTTGTTAGACATATCAAATTCTTTCATAAAAGATTACAAATATTATAATATAGAATACTTAGTGTTTTTATGACTTTTTCATGTGTATATTACTATTAAGTAAACAACTTGGTTTCGAATCTCATTTATCATTTAATATGAGACATTAGAAGTGCAAATTCACATAATTATTCATTTTTTATGCAAGAATATCATCTGTTATCAACTCTACAGTAGAATTACAACAAACTTTAAAGGAAACCTTAAAGTTTGCCTATAGATTTTTGTTTTTCTTATTATATACCATATTAGCAGTTCAGCCCGGCTGTGATCGGATCTTATGTACTGTTCATAACTTTATATACATATATATATATATTTTTTTTATTTTATATATATATATATAGATATGATAAAAAGTTTTACTCATGTCCAGGTAACCTATATCGAAAATTTCAAGTGTTTAGACCCAAACTTGGCGGAGGAATTTGTTAGAGTCTGCAAAACTCAACTCGTTTCACTTTAATCTCTTGAAAACCAAATTTTCGCCTAAAAATCGATTAAAAATCTTGCTGCCTGTCTAATACAGTTTATGTAAAATTTCAAATGTTTAGAACCAAAATAGGCTGAATAGTTTGCTAGAGTAATAGTAAAGGTTAATCTTTTGTACATTGATCTCTTGGCAGCAAAAAGTTGAGCCGAAACGCGATTAAAAAGCTTGCCCTATGTCTGAATACACTTAATGTAAAATTTCAAACGTATAGACCAAAGATTAGTTGAGAGGTCAATTTTTTTTTTTACTTTGACTCCAATTCTGACTTCTTAACAGTTTTTGTTTGGGGTTCAAATCAAACTACAAAGTTTGATTTATGTTCAAGGAACTTACATCAAAATTTCAAAACCCAAAATTTGCGGAGGAGTTTGGTAGAGTTTTCAAAGGTCAAATCGATAAACTTTGACCACTTGAGAGCTAAATTTCTGGCCGAAAACCAATTAAAAGTATTTTTCCAAATCTCAATAGCCCTTATGTCAATTTGTAGACTGAGAATTGACAGAGTAATTTGGTAGGGAAATGTACACACACACACAGACAGACACACACACAGGCAATTTCACTTTTATAGATATATAGATATTTAATATACTAAATAATATGTCTCAATTCAATATCATTGCTTTTTTACTCTCAGTAAATATACACATTCATACAGTAAATATACGCATTCATACAGTAAATATACACATTCATACAGTAATATACACATTCATACAGTAATATACACATTCATACAGTAAATATACACATTCATACAGTAAAATACATTCATACAGTAAATATACACATTCATACAGTAAATATACACATTCATACAGTAAATATACACATTCATACAGTAAATATACACATTCATACAGTAAATATACGCATTCATACAGTAAAATACACATTCATACAGTAAATATACACATTCATACAGTAATATACACATTCATACAGTAAATATACACATTCATACAGTAATATACACATTCATACAGTAAATATACATATTCATACAGTAAAATACACAAAGAGTAAATAAATTTTCAATTCTCTTTAAGCATATTAATATTGCATGTGCAGTAAAATCAGGTACATGTGTGCAATTGTTTTTCTAGCAAAGTTCTTGATAGAAAATGTTCTATTATTTTAATAAGTCATAAGAATATGTTATAAGGTAAAAAGCGATGTACAATTATGTGAAAGAACAATAACATTGCCTGTCAGTAAATCTTTACACATGATTGAGGACAGAATTTCTGCCAAGCAGCAATTATTCATTTGTGTCAACACATGATTGGCTTAGTAGGTAAGATTTTTGAAAGTGCCTTCAAGGATGTATTTAATTTTTCAGTGAGATTTCACTAGCATCCGTTTGGTATTCCAAAAATATTCATCCAGAAATAGTGTATCAAGTGATTATGCTATATATATATATATATATATATATATATATATATATATATATATATGTTTATAAAAGGTACTATGTCTGTCTGTCTGTTTTAAAAGTCTATCTCTTCTGAAACTAAAAGCTGCAGAGTGGCGTAAGGGGCCTGAAATGATTGGATTTTTTATGGACCATTCTTTTATAGGTCGTTAGCCGGTTAAAATAGTTTTTAAAGGATCAAAAAGGGGTCGAAATTGAAAAAAATCATCATACATTTGGCACATTACTCCTACTTTATTTTTAATCAGTTAATATGCGTATTATGTTGGTACAGTGGTAACTTAACCAGCTTTGAATGCTACAGTTTTATTTCTGGTTTCGATTCTAGCTAATTTCACCCAAATACTGTTTTTTTTTTAAATGTTTTAATAACGACTTTTTTTTTTTTTTTTTTTATTATTATTATTATTATTATTATTATTATTATAATAATAATAATAATAATAATAATAATAATAATAATAATAATCATCATCATCATCATCGAAATCCGGACAAATCAAAATATCATATTTAAGCATATTTTACAACCGGGCAAAGAAAGGCGCCCTCCGCCTTTGTCACCACTAGTATGCGTGTATAAATATTGTAAAAACCTTACTGTAGTGCACTTAGTAACATTTATATTCAATCATACATTATAGTGTCATTCTACATTACCAAATAAGGAATACAATCCAAAAATGGTCAACAGTTGGTAAGGAATCTGTTATAGTTGAGAGTATTTTAGAGATTGAAGGTGCTATCTTTACTTATTTTCTTTTGAATACCAAAATTAAATAATAATAAATAATTAACAATGTATAACAAAGCAGAGACAAGACATGTTATTAATATAAAGAGTGGGTGTTTATTATGGTTGGTTGTTTTTGTTTTTGTTTTACGGCATATCAACCCTTTTCAGGTTATTTAATGCCGAATCTAGTGATTTGGAAGAACGGTTTTTTAATAGAGTACATTTGTTTTTTTGTTTAAGTCGGTTTCTTTTTAACCCATAGTTGGGACTCGAACAGGTACTACCCCTCTGGGTCAGAGTGGACTTGGGAACAATGGCAATTAAAGGGTCGCTCCACACTACCCAAAGCCCGCAAGCTGGAGGTTCACCATCGGATATAGTGTAATGTCATATCCAGGACCTCTTTATTATGGAATTTTTTACATAAATATATGGTATTCAAAATTATATGGTTGCAAGATTATGTGTAAGCTGGTGATTGGTCAAATATATTTTGTTAGTTTAGATCATCTGGCTCACTGATTTATTTAAACATTACAGTAGAACCACAGGATACGGTAGTAATCTCAAAATTTAATTAAAAAATAAAATAAAATTCAGTGAGAATGAAAATAAATGTTTTATTAAGATTATTACAAATCATTAGCTGAAAAACAAGCTTAAATTGACATAAATTTTCATTTTTTTGTTTTGGAAAAAATAAAATAAAAATAAGATCTGAAATAAATTATAAAATACAACTTAAAATATATGAACATATAATTTTTTTAAAAATTTAAAATCAAAATAAATATAAAAACATAAAAAAGCTTTCTAGCATTGGTGAAATCTGACAATAAAAAAACTGAATTTTTTTTAATGAAAAGCAAAACAAAGATTGTTCCTTTCATCACATAAAATACAATTGTAGTTGGAAGAATTTCATCAGGAATTCAATAGAAAACAGTTTATTAAGCTTCATTATTAAAAATCAATAACATGTGGCATTGGATTATTTCATTGGGTAAAAAATAAGATGTTTCATTGGTAATTAAGCAATTTGACATTCATTTTAATGGGGAAAATCATCTACATAAGTTACTAAACTCAAAACAAACACATTAACGTAAAGGAATGTTTTGTCATGATGATTATATTTTACAACTGTTATTATTAATAAAAAAAACTGAGTAGAGATATTTTACTATCGTGCTCAATCACATAATTAGTTCATTATACTACATAAGTATGATAATAATCATTCTTATTACATTTTAAAATAAGTAAGTGGAATATTATAGAAATGTACAGAAACTGTTTTAGTTATTTTCTACAAAAAAAATGTTTAGGAAATAAATTTACTTACACTTAGTTGTTTTCTCAAAAATAATTAAACACTGTTAAAATGAAAAAGGAAGTAAATGAAGGAAGAAAACTTCACGTTAAAAATTATAACAAACTTCTTAGCTCACTTTTTTTAGTTAATAAATGCTATGAATTGAATGCCTCATGAATAGAATGCTGTGTAGTAATTTTTTTGTTAACAAAAATCTTTACGATTTGCATTTAGAAAACCCAGATGATAAAAAAAAAATGGAATGTCTTAAGAATAGAATTAGGGATACAGTTATGGAATGAATAGTTTTAAGAGGTTTTAATTTTAGATATTTCATTTATGCATGGGACCATGAGATTGGTTCATCAGTAACAGGTGGAATGTAAGGAATAGAATTAGTACAGAATACATCGTTTTAGCAGATTTGAAATTTGGACATATCAATTATTCCAGTTTGTGGCAAGGTCAGTAGCATGATGCAATTTAAAGATAGAAGAAAAGACAATTTCAGCAATCTTCGACTTTTCAGCAAGGGTCGCATATTACGTTGCAGTAACATACTTTTAAAGTGAAATAAAGAGATAGTTCACTAGGAAGTGTAAGTAGTTATTAAGGATGACAAATGAGAAATGACCTTAACGAGAGATGGAACATTCAATGAAAAGTAAAAATAGTTGCTTTGTGTTTGATGCAGAAAGGATTTTCAGATAGAAATTAAATCAAGTCATCCAGAAATTTTGTATTTGTATATCCTTATTTCAAATATATACATCCATATCAAATATACATATATGTTCATTTATATTTATTTCAAATATATATATATATATATATAGAATAAATGACAAAAATTTATATTCCAAAATACATGATGTTGACAATTTTATTCGTTTACATGAATCACTTAATAATTATATCAATTAGTGACTCTATTATGCCCTTAACTCATCAGAAGAAATCCAAGATGGCGTAATGGTAAAATACAATAGGTAACTGCAGCTTCTCTTCCAAATTTTTGGATTCTCCCCATGTTGTACGACATTTTAATTCCTTTTCGTGGATTGATTGTTTCTATTTCTTCTGATGAGTTAAGGGCATAATAGATTCACTAATTGATATAATTATTAAGTGATTGATTTTGCGCTATGAAACAGACACTGTCAAGAACTGTAAGGATGAACTGATGTAAAGGAATAAAATATAAAAATTGTCAACATCATGTATTTTGGAATATAAACATTTGCTATTTATTCTATATATTGCTCTGTATTCACATTGAGCTCCTTATATAAGGATTGATATATAATAAGAAAAATATATTTCTACAGAAATATATATATATATATATATATATATATATATATATATATATATATATATAATTTCAAATATATCCATTTATCTATTTCAAGTATATATGTATGTATTTGTTTCATATATATATATATATATATATATATATATATACATACATATTTTCATTTATTTAAAATCTACATACATATATTTCAATATATATATATATATATGGTGTTTTGCACCAGGACTGCCTTTCTATCCTTTCACAAACTTTTTGTTATAGATAAATTCAAATGTCAGCACCAAGGCTGACTGTCTGAGTTGTACATTTTAGTAATTAGAATTAACAGAAGCGTGTTCATGCATGTTTTCAGAAATTGTAGATGAGAAAAAAGAAATGTATTACCTAATGTATACAGAGCAAATACAAGTGATCAAAAATTCATTGGGCATCCATTGGCACACATGCATATGACAAGTGTGTTATGATGCATTGTATATAAGACTCGTTCAAAATACTACCTTAGTGTTTTGCCAGCATGAAGCATGGCTATGTGAAACCTCTATCTCTGCAGGGAAAAAGATCTTTCACAAAAGATAAATTTATTCTAAAACTTAAAATTGTGTATTTTTAAATTCTTTTCTCCCTTTAATATATTTTGTTTTCTATATTGCTTTAGTTTGCAGAAATCATTTTCCATAATATGTGTAATTTGCACAGTGTCTGTTTTAGTCTGCCAACTTTTCTCTCTTTTCCCTTTAAAATAATTCAATGTAATTAGTAAATAATTTATTTTAATTGGTATATTTTAATCAACATACACTTTTTAAAAAAGTGACAATGAAAACAGGGTCTTGATGGCTAGGTTTTAGTCAAATGGTTTTTTGATTATTAAATATAGAAAATATTTTTTTCTTTCTTCTCTTGTAATGTTGTTCCTCAACTTATAACTCCATGTTTTTATGCTTTAAATCCTAATTAAAAGAAATGTCATATTACACAAACACATTATATATATATATATATATATATATATATAGTCTTGGTAGTTTTTTTAAAACCTTTAAAACTATGAAAAAAAATGTTCTTTGTTGGACCAATGTTTTGTCAATAAGTCAATTAATCTCCTGTATCGCTGAATTGTTTTACTTACATGAACAAACAATAGTACCAATGTTATTAAAGAGATTTTCAATTATTTAGTTGAGAGATTTAAAAAAAACAGTACAGTAGGTGCTATCATTCATTTTTATTACATGAAAACAAAAGCGATAACAAAATCCTATTCTAATGTATTTTTGTATGAAATCTAGCATCAGAAATCATTACTAGATAATTACATAAATGTCATATCTAGGGTTCAAAAAGTATCCAACACACATGAAAAATAGTATTAGTTTTTAGTAATATGGACTTTACTCGTTATAACAGCTTCCAAAAATTTGGGATACTTCCTTACAAGATTGTTACAAATGTTAACTGGAATTTTATCCCATTTTTTTTTGACAAATTCGTTTAAGTTCTGTCAGATTCCTCAGATCTCTCTTTTGTATAATGAATTACAACTTTTGGTACAGATTTTCCATTAAGTTGGGGTCAGGTAATTGACTTGCCCATCCTAATACCTCTATTTCTTTCTCACAAAATCATGTACTAGTTACCTCAGTCGTGTGGTTGGAATCGTTGTCTTGCTGGGATATCCAAACATTAGGCACATTCAAATCCTCTGCAGACTTTGTGTGTTCGATACTTTTTGAATCCTAGATATAACATTTATATACTTATCTAGTGAATGCATAATTATATATGATTTGTGATACCAGATTTGTATTTATCATACTAAAATACATTGGAATAGAATTTTGTTAATGAACTTTTGCTTTATATCTGATACTTATTGCACCCACTGTATATTAAACCATGGCTCCCCAGCTCTGCTGATCAAACATCACCTCCCTCAAAATACACACACACACATTATATCTCTATATATATATATATATATATATATATATATTATATGCACACAGTATGTTTAAAAAGAAATTACTAACAGAATATGATTAATATGCTTGTGAAAATTATAATAAACTATCTTATACTTTCTATGCTTTATCCCCATTACCCCCTGAAAATACATGGACGAAAAGTGATGCCATAAAGACAATATTAATTGAGGAGTATTCGTGGTCTCAGCTTGAAAGCCTTGCGGGTCCTTTTCTCTGGACGGAAGCGTAGCACAGTATCAGGATTCTTTTTAGCAACAACCAATAGATTATTAGTTGGAGTCTCATGTAGCAGTTTCATTGCTGATTCCTCTACCAACTGATAACCACTCCGAGGGAAATGTAGTTTAAAGCAACCAATATCATAGTTCTCGTGCACAACACCTTTAAGTTGAAGTTGGATGCAGCCGGAGAAAGCATGATTTGCCACGGAAAGGTTGTAAAATTTTATACACATGCCGACACCAATCAGACGTGGAAGTCCAAAACAAAGAGGCGGTGGGTTACGAGCTGAAAAAGAATTTAATATTCTTAAGACTGATAATAAGGCATGACAAGAAACTGAAGAATAAAAAAAAATACTCCATAAAACAGCATTTCAAGCTACAAGAAATTAAATAATACATAATACTTCATCATATAAAACATATCATTTTAAAGTATAAGTAACTGAATAATAATAAAAAAAATACTTCATTTAAAACACTATTTCAAGATATAATAAATTGTATAGCAATGCATAATACTTGATTACTGACGACAACTTGGATGTCTCCAAGTCCAACATAAACAAATTACTGATAAACCGCCCCCTTAAGTAAGACACTTTATAAAATCTCCATTATTAATGATTACTACAATATTATCTCATTGATTACTGTACATGCAATAACCCTTATGCAATAACCCTTATCTCCGTAAAAATAAAAAAAAAAACATATCATTCAATAACAGTTATTGTTTACAGTGTTTTTTTGTTAGACATGCAATCGTTTTTGTTGAATTACCTCTGACATTTTTTTTTCTTTGCTTTTATTTAAAATTAACCATATTTTCATGCCTTATATGAAGGGTGTGCAATAAGTAATGCCCTTAACCCACTTCCTATAGCAGTAGAGCAACGAAACTTGGCACAGTTATTAGTCTTTCTCTACATAGGAACTACCCAGAGTTATGCAGTTCTCCCATCGTTTGATGCAGCTCTAGAGATCGCTTTTGTAGAACACCCAAGTTGGTCGTCCAACCACGACATGACTTCTGAAATCAAGGCTACATCATCTGGGAAATGCTTTCCTTTCAAAAACAACTTCATGGCTGGGAAGAGGTGAAAGTCAGCGGGTGCAATGGCAGGAGAGTAGGGAGGATGGAGAAGGATTTCATAACCACACACCCGTGCTTCTGATCTGGCGACATGTGAGTTGTGGACCAGAGTGTTGTCCTGCAGGAGGAGGATACCTTTGCTGATATGGCCCCGCCTCTTGATTTTGATAGCTTCCCTTAATTTCCTCAAAAGTGAAGCACAATAGGCCCCTGTAATTGTGGTACCCTTTGCCAGGAAATCTGTCATCACTACTCGGTCCTGGTCCCAGAAGACTGTGAGCATGACCTTCCCAGCAGAGGGCTGCATTCTTGCCTTCTTTGGAGGTGGTGAGTCCAAGTGCTTCCACTGCATTGACTGGGCTTTGGTCTCTGGATCATAGTGATGGACCCAGGTTTCATCCTGTGTAATCAGTCTTTTGAAAAACTTTGACTCATCTTCTTCGCACATCTCCAAATTCATCCTCGAGCACTCGACTCGTAACAACAATGCAAAATCCCTTGACCACTTCACTAGAAACAAAGTGTAGTTTCTGTTCTCATACAAGATAATGCATGTCTCTGCTATTGGTCAATGAAGTAGAAATCCTTTTAAACAGTGGCAATTTTTGTTGTTTCAATCCAGTTCTCAATTTCCAAGAGCTAGACATTTCCCACATTAAAAACTGACCTAGCAAAGACACATAAATCGAAACAATGCAATCTAAGACTTTATTTAACATAATGTATACAGATTAAATAGTGATGCCTTATTTCCATCTATTTCTGTTTCCATAAACAGATTCTTAATGCATGTATTCGGTCTAATGTGCATAAGCGTTTACAAATTGACATCACAGTAATTCACTATTATTTTTTTTTTAAATTCAATAACTGTTTCCATTTTATTATGAACATTACTTACATTATGGATAGAACATTAATATTTCAGGTCGTATAGCCAACTAAATTTCATAACAAAATTAAAATTCCACCATAGTGTATTTCTATTAAAACCGACATAAGTCAGCCATTTTATTTATGTTACATTGCGTATTACAAAGACACACAGACCCCACATTAAAATCTCAGTGCGTACTCCTCCACCCGATACTAATTCATCCATTTTTCTACATTTGCTGCTGCCTTTTTCGCCCAACAAAATAAAACTTTTTACCGATTTTGTTAAACTGATTAGTGAATATTTAATTACCTGTAATGTTGAAAAATAAAGAATAATTGAAATTTCTAACATAATAAGGAAAATCTAAATATTGGTTATATGTGATTCAAATATATATTCAAGAAACGGCCATTGATAACTTCATCCCTAATATAATACAAAAAAAAAACTAATTAGTGCTAGTATAATATTAGATTCATGAAATTAACTCTTATTTAAATTTACTTTGGGTTTTGATTTTCTCTACAGAAGTTAAAAACTAAAAGTTTATTTCTTACTTTTATATCCCTATTTTACTATTAATATTGTGAAATTCACGTTCACATCGGAGAAGCATAAGCCAATAATAAAAATAAGAAGAAAAATAAGAAAATTCCAATGTGAATAGAAAACATAGTTTAATATTAAATCATATAACGTTATATATATATATACTAGCAAAAGTACCCATCGTTGACTGGGTTCAAAAACAGCCTACAGAAAATGGACTGATTTATGAAAGTAGGATAGGTTATAAAAAGGAAGGGTTGTAAAGAGATAGCTTCGAATTTGGAGATATCAAAACCAAAGCAACATATGATGAAAGTAAAAATAAAATAGATAAACCCCATAATTTATTATACCATACCTGTTCACACTGAAACACATATCACAATATTCTGTGGATCTATATTAAAAAACCTTGTTAAACTTTGTGACATATTTCCATTCTATGGAGGTCAGGCGCAAACAAACACCCCATAATTTTAACTTTAAACTGAAACATAATTATCAAAGTAAATAGATATGAAAAGTCTTTACATTCTATGGAGGCCAGGCACGGATGCAGGCCCCACAATTTTATTATACCATCCCTATTTAAGTTAAAACATACTTATCAAAGAATTATTATGTACATCTATATCAAAAACACTTGTAAACGTTTTTTTTTTAATTTTTACATTTTTTATTTCCATACTTTGTGGACCAGGCGCGAACGCAGATCCCACAATTTTAATGAATCATCATTATGCCAGATCAAACATACCAATTCCTGTGTCTCGATACATCTTCTATCATTATATGTGATTAGTTTTCTATAATAGTCAACCATATAGGAGCCTATTCATGACCAGACACACACAGACGTTCAGCTTTATATTATATATATATATATATATATATATATATATATATATATATATGTGTGTGTGTGTGTGTGTGTGTGTGTGTTATTTGTTTTTGCGATAGGTTTTCAATGAATTCAATTATTTACAAAAGTGCATTTTAACCTAAATGCGAGTTGGGACTAATTTTCCCTTTAACCAATTTGGTACTCTCATATAGGGAGCAGCATAAATATATATTTATATATATTAAAAACAATATATATAAAATATATATATAAATATATATTTCAGATGCTACCAGGTTTTAACTTTCACCATCCAATGAAACAGATCAGTTATTCCTGTCTGTGAAAACAACTGTAATTTGTTAAGTTAATATCTTCAGGTTGTAAAATAAGAAAACATATACAGCTCTACTAACGAGGTGAACACTTTTTATCCCGCTTTTTACCACTTATAATTCTAAGTATTTATATATATATATCAGATATTATGTTCTTTATTTGAAAGCACAGCATATTTACTGTACAGATACTCTAGAATAAATGGTAAATTTGTGGCGGGATTGATTATCAGATTCGTTGTTGCGACCTCGAATACCTTTAAAAAACAAAATTAGAATGGCAATGTTCTGTTGTAGCATAAGATAACATTTACCAAACGAATTTATTTAGATTTAAAAAATAACATTGTTGTTAAAAATATTTTTTAAATGTCAAATAAATAAATAGGAATAATTTGAGATGATTGAATATAAAAGGCTAAAAATGTAATCAAATATATAGTTATTTTTAAATTTCATTTAGAAATAAGAATATTCTAGAAAGTGGAATAAAAATCAGTTAGCGATTGAAGCTGCAAAAAAATGTTAAATTTTAAAGATTTATCGAAGATAAAGAGAAAATAAAACAAAAAATGAATATCAAAAGATAAACAAAACATGTTATTCCCCTTAAAATTTGATGTTGTATTTTTGTTGAATTAATCATGACTTACTTTTTCTTTATTTTTTAAATATATAAAATAACTCCTGCAATTGATTGTTATTAATTTCATGGTGCATGTTTCATTCATGGTTAAAATATTTGTTTGACTTTTATCCTCAATGAAAGAAATTTTACAAAAAAAATCAAATCGTTTTCGAAATTCCTTTAATTGTATTTCCACTTTTTCGCTGTACCAAATTTTTTTGCTACACAAAAACTTTTGATTATATAATGGTATATTTTAAAACAACAATTCCACAGGAATTGGAATCAGAATCATACTTGGTATTGGAATCGTTAATCAACATTTTCCTGGAATCGGAAAAAATTTAGGAATCATCCCAACACTAGTAATTTGATTTAAACTTATCACATTTTTTTGCTCTCTTTGACCGAATCATGTAGCCTAGGTGTCCTAAAAAATTATGGTGCTTTTGGGGTACTCCCCCAACCAATTCTCACGATTGCAATTAAATCATTCCAAGAAACACGCTTCCCCTTGTTATACTCATCAACATTGGGAACAGCGGTTTCTTCAATTCTGTTATGCAAAACTTTTTTTGTGATCTCTTTTGAGCTCCATATCAAGGTTTTGAGTAATATGAAAAAAGAGCTCCAAAAAGGCATGTTTTTTTTAGCTCTAAAAGTCCCAGAGGGATGCGAACCAGAATTTTGCCAGGGTCACCCATACTGAATTTATATTAAGAACCATGACCTTCACATTTTGGCCAAATTTCAGGAAAGTCTAATGGATGAATCAAATGCTATAGGACAAAAAGTGTCATTTTAGGCCATTTTGGGGCATTTTTGACCTCTTTTGAGTCCCTGAGGATGCCGAATCCAAGTGTAAATGGATAACGGTGCAGTTTTAGGCCTTAACACATGCAAATTTTAGTTGACTCCCATGAGAAATCACTATATAGTCAGACATGTATAGTTTTTGTTGAGAAATATAAAAAGAAACACAAAAAGGAGCATTTTAGCACTAAACGTCCTTGGAGACATGAACCAAAGTTTTGCAAGGACCACCCATATTAAGAACAATTGGCTCCACATTTTGGTTAAGTTTCAGAAAAATCTAATGGATGGAACAAAAGTTATGGGGCAAAACGTGTCATTTTTGGCTATTTTGGGGCATTTTTTACCACTTTTGAGCCCCTGGGTATGTAACGGAAATTTTCACAAAAAGAAATTTTTTACTGTGCACATTTATTTAATGAAATACAATGTGTAGCAAAATTTCAGGAAAAAACTAATTCATGGTTATCTGGCAATCGTTCAGACTAACGGACACATGGATGCTACTGATAACATTGGTCCTCTCCGATAAATCGGGGGACCAACAAACAAGTAACCATATACTACATATACACTTTAAAAAATACTGGGATCTGTCTTCTACATCTTAGTACAGACCAATCAGCATGCTCTACACAACAAATAAGTTGCTTGAGTTCGCTATAAATAGAGAAATTATCAATCACCTAAGTAAAACCAACATATTCAGCGACATGCAATACAGGTTCTGTTCTGAGAGATAAACAGCTGATGTGCTGATGGTAATATCACACAGGATCAGTGAATCTATTGATGATGGTTCATTTCTTAAACAATAACTTTTGACATTTGATAGGGTTTGATCTACTTCATAAAAGTTTCAGCCACGGAATAGCTGAAAACGTCCCCTCAATAAAATCCTTTCTCTCTAAAAGGTTTATTAAGGTAGTCATTGATGGGTAGAAATCCAAAGTACACAGTATTAATGCTTGTGTGCCTTAGTGATTCATACTAGGCTGAACTCTCTTCTTGATCTCCAGAACCACATTTTTCATGTATTTATCGACATCTATACAAAAATACTATAATTTATGGCAACAGTTCTAAAGCCGTCAGAGATCAGGATCTTGCTGATTGTCTCTCCTCCGACCTTTAGCGAGTAGTGCAATAGGAAAAAAAAACGGTTTACCTTTAATGCATCCAAAGCCAAACTTTTATCTTTTCATCACCAATGCTCTGATCTCACTTTATCCGAATTAAAATAAATAGTTCTCATCTTGAAAGAGCACACTACTTTGACCAATTTCTGGGAATGACGTTTATCCGAATTGAAATGGAAGATGTACATCGGATCCATTGCCAAAATCATTGAATAGTGGGATCATTCTGCCACTCCAGAAAGTATCTGACTCTTGACGCAAACCTCTTCCTGTATAAAGAGTCAAATATGTGGCGCTCCTTAAGAGCACTCTTTCCTGCCGTGACTGAGTACAATACTGTCTATGGAATTTATTGAGTGAGGGTCACCTCCCTACTTTCTCTTCTCAAAGAAAAGAGGTGAATTTATTTCAATGCTATTATTATTTGTATGGAAAGTGTAGGATTGCTCTCCAATTTATTGTGCTTATATGTAAAACATTCACAACAAATACTCATCTGGCGGCAACAACTGCCAACACCTTCCCTCACGTGTTATCGATGCCTAAAACTAAACTAGAATTCCAGAGTTTCTTTTACAGAACTGTCCATCTTTGGAATACAATACTGTGTGTCTGCTTCCCGAGTAACTATAACATGTTCATCTTCAAATCTAATGTGAATAAATTCTTATTGAGCTGTCCTCTAAAGTAGTGTATGTTGTAGCCATGTTCACCAAACTAAACTTAACTTCTATCCCTGTGGTGACCTACCAAGTAATCTATATATCTATAAAAATAAAATTGTCTGTGTGTGTGTGTACATTTGCCTACCAAATTACTCTGTCAAATTTCCGTCCACAGACTTGAGATTTGAGATAAGGGGTATTGAGATTTGGGAAAATCTTTTTAATCGGTTTTCAGCCAGAAATTTTATTTTTAAGGGGTAAATGTTCAATGATTTGACCTTTGAAAACTCTACTAAACTCTGCTGCCAATCTTGGATCTAAACACTTGAAATTTTAGATGTAAGTTGCTTGGACATGGATCAAATTTTGTAATTTTATTTGAGCCCAAAACAATAAAGGTTATGCGCGTAAAAATTGGGGTCAAAGTTAAAAATATTTGACCTCTGCGTTCTTTACCAAATTACTCAGCCAATTTTTTTGTCTAAACATTTAAAATTTACATAAAGTATATTCAGACATAGGGCAAGCTTTTTAATCAGTTTTTAGCAAAATTTGACAGCCAAGGGTCAAAGTTCAAAAGATTTTACCTTTGTAGACTCTACCAAACTCCTCCACTAATTTTGGGTCTAAACACTTTAAATTTTAGATGTAGGTTACCTGGACATGAGTCAAGCTTTTTAATATATATATATATATATATATATATATATATATATATCCACATAAAGTTATGAACAGTGCATAGGGCACAAGCAAAGCCGGGCTGAACTGCTAGTAATTAAAAAAAAAAAATTATTTCAAGCACAACTGGTATTTCCAGACAAGAGAGTGAGAGGAATTAAGATTTAAATAAATCAGTATCGAGTATATCTTAAGTGCTTTGTTATGCTTATGTTCGTGTGTGTGTGTATACTTGTATATATAGTTGTTTACAAACATGAATTTTGTCAGCTCTACAACTCATCAGTGTGGATATGTGTAGGTAGATTCCAAAGAGAACCCCCAATGTTTGTGTGAAGTACAATATCACTGGGCAACAAATATCACTAGTAGCAGTGGGAGAGATGTATCACATTATAAATTTTGCCATTTATATTCATGATAGTGATAATTGAAAGTATTCAATTGTTTTTTTTTACCACAAAGTATCACTTTAATACGAGCTGATAATCATTGTTCCCTACAGCAGAGTGATGCCCCTGATAGAAGAGTGTTATTTATTGTTATGCGTACTAACTTATCAAGAATTTTTTCTTCTGACCATGGCTTCATGATTATTTGAGACTGAATGATTACAACTCCAAGAAATGTACGTATGTTAAATGGATGAATAGACATTGGTTCATTTACTTTACATATTATAAATGTGTATTTGATTGAAATCAAATTCCTTGAGTTGAAATTATGGAACCACATTATTTCTCACCTGAAGCTTTTCCTTTATACACAATGGTTCCATCTAGGGTGAATTGCACAGAAATTCCCAATTCTTCTGGTAGGTAAGTAAAGTTTAGACATCCTGAAAAAAAAGTAGGAAATGAAAAAGAATAACTTTTAATCTTGTCTCAAAACAAATAACATTTAAACAGAATGTGAAAGTCCGATTTCTTTAAATTACTTTTATCATCACTAGTGTATTTCTTTTAGAAAAATGGTTTTATAATATGAATAAACAAGTATATAAATATTTGCATTATAAAAATATGTGGTTTATTCCAAAGATCGATCTTTGCCTACTTTAATTTAAATATAATTATGGGTATATGTCCCACAGCTAGTACGTATATGGCATAATCTAGTGATACAATTTTCACAAACTCTGCACATTCAATTAGGATGTATTTTTGCAATAACATACATGTTTATCAGCATAGACGTGTGGCTTTAGACATCCCCAAAAAATAGTTTTATAGAGTTAATTACATAAACAAGGTAGCCATTTGACAGGTCCATACATATATATGCGTGTGTATGTTGACATGTCGGTGAAATTGTCTGTTAATCAAATGTTTCACCCAATAATAATCTGAAAGTAAAGAAAATAGATATGTCAATGTAAAGTTTGTTCTCTCTAAAAAAAAAAACCCAAAAAACACCCTATTCATTGCAACGTTCTACATAGTAATGATAAGCTCATGTCATTTTGTGTTCAAATCTTGTATCATATTTATCTGTCTGCAAATTTTCTATGTTCCTGGACATATAAATAACTTAATTGTTTTATTGAATGTACTGTACACTCTTTAACCCTTACCCTCGAGTGACTTCTTTGCCTTGATAAATGATGATACCTATGTAAAAAGAAAAAAAATATTGCCTATGTGAACATTTTAGGGTTTTCTTTGTATGAATTGAGTATTAGTAAGTAAATTAACCACAAAAAGTAAAAATGTTATTTAACATTATCATCAGTAAAATTAAATTAAAGTGAATCTTACATAAAAAATGCACAAAGTAAATTTCATAAATAAGTCGTGTTAGAGTGTAGTGGAGTTGGAAAAGGGGAAAGTAGGAAAACATGATGACTGGTGAGAATACGAAGAACATATATATCCAGAACAGATTTAGTGATACAGGAAGATTAGTAAGTCCGTGGGGATTCGTATCTGTACGACATCTGGATAGCTCTCATTGAGCGGTCTATACTTGCTGCTTATATGGCTAATGGATAAGTCCATTTTTGTGATTATAAGGGTGTGTATGTCCCCACAACATAGAGATTATTAAATACTACAAAATCCAATATAAGAAAATAAACAAAATATATTGAACCTAAATAAATGGAAGAATAGAAAAGTTACAATAAAATGTGTTAATAATGAAAGAATTAGCTCAGTATGATTGATTTCTCTATCAAAGAATGTGCACTACACAACATGTCCGGTGTGAATGATGGACAACAAAGTTAGCAAAAATAAGCACGTTAACAAAAAAACATTTAATTAATAACTGTCAATGTATAGTGAATAAGATACTTATTATTGATATAAAAATAACAAATGAAAATGAATCTAAAATAAATCAATTTTTAGACACAAACTTCAATTTAAATAATGAACTATACACATCTGATAGCAAAGCAATCTAATATATTAACAAATAATTTAAATAATGAACTACACACATCTGATAGCAAAGCAATCTAATATATTAATAAACAATTTAAATAATGAACTATACACATCTGATAGCAAAGCAATATAATATATTAATAAACAATTTAAATAATGAACTATACACATCTGATAGCAAAGCAATCTAATATATTAATAAACAATTTAAATAATGAACTATACACATCTGATAGCAAAGCAATCTAATATATTAACAAATAATTTAAATAATGAACTATACACATCTGATACCAAAGCAATCTAATATATACACAAACAATTTAAATAATGAACTATACACATCGTTTAGCAAAGCAATCTAATATATAAACAAACAATTAAAATAATGAACTATACATATCTGATAGCAAAGCAATCTAATATATTAACAAAAAATTTAAATAATGAACTACACATATGATAGCAAAGCAATCTAATATATTAATAAACAATTAAAATAATGAACTATACATATCTGATAGCAAAGCAATCTAATATATTAATAAACAATTTAAATAATGAACTATACACATCTGATAGCAAAGCAATCTAATATATTAAGAAATTATTAAAAAAATGAACTATACACATCTGATACCAAAGCAATCTAATATATTAACAAAGAATTTAAATAATGAACTATACACATCTGATAGCAAAGCAATCTAATATATTAAGAAATAATTTAAATAATGAACTATACACATCTGATACCAAAGCAATCTAATATATTAAGAAATTATTTAAAAAATGAACTATACACATCTGATAGCAAAGCAATCTAATATATTAACAAAGAATTTAAATAATGAACTATACAAATTTGATAGCAAAGCAATCTAATATATTAACAAAGAATTAAAATAATGAACTATACACATCTGATAGCAAAGCAATCTAATATATTAACAAAGAATTTAAATAATGAACTATACACATCTGATAGCAAAGCAATCTAATATATTAACAAAGAATTTAAATAATGAACTATACACATCTGATAGCAAAGCAATCTAATATATTAAGAAATAATTTAAATAATGAACTATACACATCTGATAGCAAAGCAATCTAATATATTAAGAAATTATTTAAAAAATGAACTATACACATCTGATAGCAAAGCAATCTAATATATTAAGAAATTATTTAAAAAATGAACTATACACATCTGATAGCAAAGCAATCTAATATATTAAGAAATTATTTAAAAAATGAACTATACACATCTGATAGCAAAGCAATCTAATATATTAACAAAGAATTTAAATAATGAACTATACACATCTGATAGCAAAGCAATCTAATATATTAACAAAGAATTTAAATAATGAACTATACACATCTTATAGCAAAGCAATCTAATATATTAACAAAGAATTTAAATAATAAACTATACACATCTGATAGCAAAGCAATCTAATATATTAACAAAGAATTTAAATAATGAACTATACACATCTGATAGCAAAGCAATCTAATATATTAACAAATTATTTAAAAAATGAAGTATACACATCTGATACCAAAGCAATCTAATATATTAACAAAGAATTTAAATAATGAACTATACACATCTGATAGCAAAGCAATCTAACATATTAAGAAATTATTTAAAAAATGAACTATACACATCTGATAGCAAAGCAATCTAATATATTAAGAAATTATTAAAAAAATGAACTATACACATCTGATACCAAAGCAATCTAATATATTAACAAAGAATTTAAATAATGAACTATACACATCTGATAGCAAAGCAATCTAATATATTAAGAAATAATTTAAATAATGAACTATACACATCTGATACCAAAGCAATCTAATATATTAAGAAATTATTTAAAAAATGAACTATACACATCTGATAGCAAAGCAATCTAATATATTAAGAAATTATTTAAAAAAATGAACTATACACATCTGATAGCAAAGCAATCTAATATATTAACAAAGAATTTAAATAATGAACTATACACATTTGATAGCAAAGCAATCTAATATATTAACAAAGAATTAAAATAATTAACTATACACATCTGATAGCAAAGCAATCTAATATATTAACAAAGAATTTAAATAATGAACTATACACATCTGATAGCAAAGCAATCTAATATATTAACAAAGAATTTAAATAATGAACTATACACATCTGATAGCAAAGCAATCTAATATATTAAGAAATAATTTAAATAATGAACTATACACATCTGATAGCAAAGCAATCTAATATATTAAGAAATTATTTAAAAAATGAACTATACACATCTGATACCAAAGCAATCTAATATATTAAGAAATTATTTAAAAAATTAACTATACACATCTGATAGCAAAGCAATCTAATATATTAAGAAATAATTTAAAAAATGAACTATACACATCTGATACCAAAGCAATCTAATATATTAACAAATAATTTAAATAATGAAGTATACATATCTGATAGCAAAGCAATCTAATATATTAAGAAATAATTTAAATAATGAACTATACACATCTGATAGCAAAGCAATCTAATACATTAAGAAATTATTTAAAAAATGAACTATACACATCTGATAGCAAAGCAATCTAATATATTAAGAAATTATTTAAAAAATGAACTATACACATCTGATAGCAAAGCAATCTAATATATTAACAAATTATTTAAAAAATGAACTATACACATATGATAGCAAAGCAATCTAATATATTAAGAAATAATTTAAAAAATGAACTATACACATCTGATAGCAAAGCAATCTAATATATCAAGAAATTATTTAAAAAATTAACTATACACATCTGATAGCAAAGCAATCTAATATATTAAGAAATTATTTAAAAAATTAACTATACACATCTGATAGCAAAGCAATCTAATATATTAAGAAATTATTTAAAAAATGAACTATACACATCTGATAGCAAAGCAATCTAATATATTAAGAAATTATTTAAAAAATGAACTATACACATCTGATAGCAAAGCAATCTAATATATTAAGAAATTATTTAAAATATGAACTATACACATCTGATAACAAAGCAATCTAATATATTAAGAAATTATTTAAAAAATGAACTATACACATCTGATAGCAAAGCAATCTAATATATTAACAAATAATTAAAATAATGAACTATACATATCTGATAGCAAAGCAATCTAATATATTAAGAAATTATTTAAAAAATGAACTATACACATCTGATAGCAAAGCAATCTAATATATTAAGAAATTATTTAAAAAATGAACTATACACATCTGATAGCAAAGCAATCTAACATATTAAGAAAATATTTAAATAATGAACTATACACATCTGATAGCAAAGCAATCTAATATATTAAGAAATTATTTAAAAAATGAACTATACACATCTGATAGCAAAGCAATCTAATATATTAAGAAATTATTTAAAAAATGAACTATACACATCTGATAGCAAAGCAATCTAATATATTAAGAAATTATTTAAAAAATGAACTATACACATCTGATAGCAAAGCAATCTAATATATTAAGAAATTATTTAAAAAATGAACTATACACATCTGATAGCAAAGCAATCTAATATATTAAGAAATTATTTAAAAAATGAACTATACACATCTGATACCAAAGCAATCTTATATATTAACAAAGAATTTAAATAATGAACTATACACATCTGATAGCAAAGCAATCTAATATATTAAGAAATAATTTTAATAATGAACTATACACATCTGATAGCAAAGCAATCTAATATATTAACAAAGAATTAAAATAATGAACTATACACATCTGATAGCAAAGCAATCTAATATATTAAGAAATTATTTAAAAAATGAACTATACACATCTGATAGCAAAGCAATCTAATATATTAAGAAATAATTTAAATAATGAACTATACACATCTGATAGCAAAGCAATCTAATATATTAAGAAATTATTTAAAAAATGAACTATACACATCTGATACCAAAGCAATCTAATATATAAACAAACAATTTAAATAATGAACTATACACATCTGATAGCAAAGTAATCTAATATATTAAGAAATAATTTAAATAATGAACTATACATATCTGATAGCAAAGCAATCTAATATATTAACAAAAAATTTAAATAATGAACTATACACATCTGATAGCAAAGCAATCTAATAACAAAAAAATTAAATAATGAACTATACACATCTGATAGCAAAGCAATCTAATAACAAAAAATTTAAATAATGAACTATACACATCTGATAGCAAAGCAATCTAATAACAAAAAATTTAAATAATGAACTATACACATCTGATAGCAAAGCAATCTAATATATTAAGAAATAATTTTAATAATGAACTATACACATCTGATAGCAAAGCAATCTAATATATTAACAAAGAATTAAAATAATGAACTATACACATCTGATAGCAAAGCAATCTAATATATTAAGAAATTATTTAAAAAATGAACTATACACATCTGATAGCAAAGCAATCTAATATATTAAGAAATAATTTAAATAATGAACTATACACATCTGATAGCAAAGCAATCTAATATATTAAGAAATTATTTAAAAAATGAACTATACACATCTGATACCAAAGCAATCTAATATATAAACAAACAATTTAAATAATGAACTATACACATCTGATAGCAAAGTAATCTAATATATTAAGAAATAATTTAAATAATGAACTATACATATCTGATAGCAAAGCAATCTAATATATTAACAAAAAATTTAAATAATGAACTATACACATCTGATAGCAAAGCAATCTAATATATTAAACAAAAAATTTAAATAATGAACTATACACATCTGATAGCAAAGCAATCTAATAACAAAAAAATTAAAAAATGAACTATACACATCTGATAGCAAAGCAATCTAATAACAAAAAATTTAAATAATGAACTATACACATCTGATAGCAAAGCAATCTAATAACAAAAAAATTAAATAATAAACTATACACATCTGATACCAAAGCAATCTAATATATTAACAAAACATTTAAATAATGAACTATACACATCTGATAGCAAAGCAATCTAATATATTTGCAAACACTAACACCATCTGTCTAGTGTTCAAACCAATATCGATGCTATTGAGGATCCATTTGTCTCATAATTATAAATATCTTAAATTAACACAAAGACCGAATATGAAACAACTTTTAAAAAAACAAGTTAACGTAATAGAAATAAAAAATGATTTTTGAAATAAAATATTGTTAGAGTTTTATCATAAAAAAATGTACAACAGAAATTGGCAAAGTTTTATTTTTTTATATTTTTGTTTACCCTACTAAAAGCACATTGCCACCGAGATACAAGATACTACTATAAATTAGGGGAATGTTAAGTGGGGAGTTGTGAAGCGAAATATTTATTCATTTTACATTTAAACTTTTTAAAACCTGTCTAACACAAAGACACTACAGGTAGGTTGAACAGTATGTCATGCATGGATGAATGGTTGCATTGTATAGATACCGTCAAGTGTAATTTCCGAGAAAAGTAAAGAAAGCCAATCTTTTTGGCAGTAGTCTTGGCATTATCTTCTATGTATTTTTTCAAATTCATGTTAACTGTTAACATTACTAATATTACTGTGAATTAGTTTAAATGATGAAATTACAACTAGAGTGTTCTTATCCATGGCAATCAATATCAGGAAAGGTTCTTTGTAATTGTTGAAGGAAATGAGCACTAAATGTTACCATCCTTTTACATCCCAATCAACTACAGACTTTAGGCCATTTTCTAAGGCTTTAGATATTGCTTTTTGATATGTGCTCATTCGTTTTTCCTATATATCTGATATAGAGTGTGATGTCATCAGCAAATATACCAATTTCAGAAACAATTTCATAAGGTCAGTCTGTTATAAATATAAGGAACAATAAATACATCAATATCATATGTAGAGCGTAGAGCTATCTAGAAGAGCATGGATTGTCCACTGGTCGACGAAGAATTTGATTATATTAAGAACACATTCAGTAATAACATATTTAATTTTCACAAAAATCAAATTATATGGCATTACTAAATGTAATCGAATCTTTATTAGTATAGTTGGGTTAGATCAGATCCACATACCTTCAAGGATTTTTGATGATATCACAGACATAAAAAGGGGTAATTATCATATCATCGATGTGGCAACACCCCAAACAAGGCATATTGCCACTGAGACATAAGGAAATATTGTGATAGCAAACCCATCTTGTTTGCAGAAGCCTATTAAATCTCTTCTATGTATTTGTTCCAATTCATGTTACCTGTGAAAATTAGAGTAGTTTGACTGATGAACTCAGCTAGTGTTATTAGCCATAACAATCAGAGTTTGGAAACGGTTTTGTAATTGTTCAAAGAAAGGAACTTTGTCTTAGTAGCATTAACTGCAGCATTTATAACCCCATTCTTCTACAGACTGGAAGAACTTTTCAGACATTATCTTGAATATTTACTTATTTATATCAGGTGGAGAGTATTGTGTCATCAGCAAATATACCCATGTCAAGCACAATTTTAGTAGGGAGTTTGTTTATGAGTATCAGGAACAATAAAGATTCAATGATTGACATGCACACATGTCGTGTTGTTTTCAAGAACAATATGGATCTTTTTCTTGTCTAAGAAGGATTTTATTATATTACTGTAAAGCAAAAAAAATATTTTCTCAGAAATACCACAACTTTCATCAACTCCTCTCAACTAAGATCATATTCATAAAAACAATTCTCAACATCTATGCTTTCTCTTGCTTTCCAAAACACAACTGACTGTCCTCCCAATTTATCCTTTTTCCATCATATGCAAATTAATGCAATTTATATAAAGGAATCAATGTTTCAACTCAAGTTTTTTTCTTCTTCTTCCTTCACTGATCTCATTACCTGACAGGCAAAAAGATGCACTTCCAATTATGAGTAGTTTCATCGACTACATTTTATTTGCCTACATATTTTAGAATCAGTAATACAATTAAATTCCCATGAGAAAACCTTTATACCAGACCTTGTCAAATGCTTTGGATATATCAAGGGCTATGGCCCTAGCTTCACCTGCCTATTTCAGCATGTGGTAATATGTATTCAGAGATGATTGTTATGGTAAAGATTAGTTTGTCTAAATCCACCATCAAAAAATAGTTAACAAGCACTTTCTTGATAAACAACTGAAAGAGAGGGAGATGACTAATGAGGAAACAATTGAGCAGATGAGTTTCTTCATCAGATGTAATTTTTCAGCTCGCAGAGAAGCAAGATTTGATTACTCGTTTGTTATAGAGTTTTGAGAGAACATAAGCTATTTTAACCGTGTCATTCTTTATTAATATAGTAGGGATAAAATCAGATCCACATAGTTTGGAAGTGTCTAGGTTTTTATGATATCACACAGTCATAGAAGGGGTGATTATCAGATAATCGAGTGCAATCAATCAAAGCAAACAATCTAGCATTCTTAGTGATTGTGCAAATGGTAGGATGGTTGTTGCATGATACTATGGATGTCCCCAATCCCAGTTTTAAGGAAATGATTCATTAGAATAGCAAAAGTATAAGAATTGAGATTAGTTAAAAGTGAGGGGTCAACAGGATGCAGTCGCAAGACAAGAAAATGAAATACAGTTACTATTTAATTTCCGAATAATAAGAAATTCTTAATTACAAGAGTAAGCAAAGTGTGATATGATGATAAAGAGCACTTTTGATGAACCCCACATTTAGGGGCCTTGTACCAGACTTGTCTTACACTCAAATGGAGATAAGTAAATGTAAATAGGTGCTATTATAAACATGATGATTTCAGAGTGTATCATAGATCAAGTCTATTGGCAGATTGTTTATAAAATTGTGTGCTTGATCTTACAGCTTAAATGTCAAAGGCAGTGAACACATTAAAGTGACTGTATTCTTTCTTTCTGTCCCTTTCTTGTTAATAGATATTAAAGTCTTTTTATCTATCTTCCTCCCTGGTCCTCTCTCTTTTTCCCTCTTGTTTAAATGTGGACTCGATTAAAGAAGCAGTTGCAACTCCAAGATGGGGAACACAACAAAATAAAGTTGCATAAAATATAATTTTGAATGTCGATTGTGATTCCCTCAGATGGAAGAAATCTTTGTGCAGTTTTTACAGACCTGTCAGTCAAGACTAAGAGAAGTTATGTTGCCTCCTTAGTTTGATGCACCTCCACAGGAGAATGTTATTCATCCTTGTAAAGTACTGTGTTCGTAACATACAATAAATGCTTCCTATAACTTTTTGTGAATGTCTAAAACAATGACACACACATGCACTCAGAAACTAACATTATACAGCACACACTAGATGATATGAGATATATATATATATATATATATATATATATATATATATATATATATATATATACATGAGCCACATTAGACACCTAGACAATATGTATTGTTATGTATGCATCATGCATGTATTTGGTAACTCATCCGGTGCATAACATGTGTTATGATAAATAAATCGACCCACAATTGAACATTTAGAGGCAAAAAGAAAAGACAAACATTATACATACATTTAATTATATACAGGCATCATATTTTAAGATGATATATATATGAGAAGCCAATCAGTGTTACAGAATTAACTATAGGTATTTGTCATACAAGCCTCAAATACTGTGGTTCAGAATAGATGAAGAAATGAGGCTTGTCGATTTACATAATCTGGAAAGTGGATTAGGAGAGCAACATTCGATGAATGAATGTGATATACAACACTTTTACACACTGAAATATTTTAAATGAAGGTCTGATTGGATGGGTTTATTTCTTTTTTTTTTTTGCAATATGAAAAATATCTCAGAGTTTGTGCAAATATCTATATGAGATTTACTAAGAAAAAGGATTCTAGTTTGTCTAGTTTAGTTCTAAGCCCTTGCACATTTGTGAATGCGGCCCTTAAGGAAAGAGAGCAAATTTGTTGTATGTAGCTGAGTGTACAGTTTGATTTTGTTTTATGTTTGGTATCTCATTTCATATAATTGAATATGTTTTAACATAGAGTGGACTGGATAAAATTGGTGTTTGTTGATTCCAATATTGAAATTTTGTTTAATTTTTTCAATCTACAACTTACCTGTATCATTTAGGTGAAGGGAGGCCTGCTCTATATGGGCACAACAACCACAGGAATAATTAGCACAACCACAACTTCCTGACATTCTCTCGTTCACATCTTTTTCTGCCTCTTCCTGAATTTGCTCAATGCATTTTGCCACAACAAATCGAAAGTCGGAAGAAACATTTGCTGAAACAAAAAGAAAAGTTTAATTTTAGTCATAAGATATGTGTTTTTCTTACATCATTGGATGAATTTTATTGTCATGGTAATCGGTAGCTGAAAAAGTTTCTTGCAATTTTTAATGGAGGAAGCTTAATTTTAGCACCATTAAATGTGACCACTCATTTAGGTCCCTATTCTACTGCAGACTGAATGTTGAGCCATTGCCTTAGATATGTGCACAATCATTTTCTCTCTTGTCTGTTATAGAGCATGGTGTCATCAGCAAAGTTATCAAATTGTGTGTCAGTCAATTTTGTTTTTCTATTGTTTTACTAGTAAAACAAAATTTTGCTTTATTAAGATTCAATGGTTTCAATGCTAAAATTCATCATATTTTTATGTCCTAGTTTTATTATGAAATGACATTTTCCAGAAAAAATTATTTATCAACTTTTGGCTGTCATATAAAATGTTATAGAAACACATCTTATATGAATGGACAAAAATTGCTTCAATATTTATCCAAATAAATAAAGGGGTAAACCAAAAAATAAATAATAAAATTTACTGCAGTTTCACTTCACATTTCCTCAAGTCTTTTTTCCATCTTGTTTTCCAATCAAGTGGCTATATTACAGTTAACCATTTCTTTACATTACATCTTGAATTCCTGTTAAATATTAGTCTCCCGGAAAATGCTGGATGACCTAATTGAAGCAAAAGTGGTTGCACTTGTCTATATTTAGTTAATATCAAATATTTCAATAACAAAAAGAAATTTATTTAGAAAAATGTTTCTATAGTAAAAAAAAAAATGCATGAAGTTAAATATTTTTAATGAAAGATTTAGGAATTTTAGAAACATAAATAGAATTTAGTTAGCAAAACAATGACCTGGAATAAGGACTGACCTCATTATTCAGTATTGCTCAAAATGACTACATACTACAAAAGGGTTAACTGGGAAGCCATCAGAGAACATATCAGAGATGCTCCATGCCATGGCACTGCTGAACAATGTGGCAATAAGATAACTGAATGGTGCAAAGTGGGCATTGAAGCACATGTTAACATACAGAATTATTATATGAAACCCGACTCATCATCATGGTTCACTACAGATTGTGCAGCTGTCCTTGCACAAAGACAGCATGCATTCTGCCGGTCATACATCATAAGTCAAATACAAATAGGTAAAAAATTTATACAGGCTAGAAAGCATTGTAAGAGAGGAATAACCACAGCCAAATGAAAACATGCTGAAATAGTCAAGGAACACATAGAATCGCAGAAGATAGGAACTCATGATTTCTGGAAAATCTATAATAGTGTAGTGAATAAAGTGCAATCAGTAATTTCTACACTATCCAACAACTAGAGCCAACAACTAACTCCCTCCCAAATTTCCTTATGCAGACAGAAGCAACAATTGATGATCTGAAAATTACTCTTCTCATGACCACGATATTATAAAAAATTTTAGACATTTCTAAGGTGTGTGGGCTTGATCTCATCCCTACTATACTAATAAAGAAATGCTCAGCTGAGCCAGCCCCCATACTTTCCAAACTCTACAAAAATTCTTTGCTGAATCCTACTTCCCTGATAGCTGAAATATGGCCTCTGTGGTACCAATGTACAAGAATTCTGGTGAAAGGACTGACTCTCTCAATAATCATCTTATCAGTCTCCTCCCCCTCTTAGCTAAAATCTTTGAGATGCTAATCAATCAAGCACTAGTCCACCACCTTGCAAAAGATAATCTTCTCTCTGACAAACAGTATGGATTTAGGCAATGTCGTTCTACTGTAGACATTTTAACAATCATCTCTGAACTCAAATATCATGCATTGGATAAGGCAGGTGAAGTCCGGGTTGTAACCCTCGATATATCCAAGGTTTTTGACAAAGTCTGGCATGAAGGGATGTTAACAAAAATCAAATCAGACGGTATAACTGGACGAATACAAAATGTAATTATATCTTTCTTAAATTATAGGACCATCCAGGTTATTAATGGACATTCATCCAAGCAGCATAACATTAATGCAGGAGTGTTTCAAGAGGTCAATCCTTGGACCACTATTATTTCTGATATTCATCAATGACCTCCCAGATAATATTGAGTCCAAGATGGGTATATTTGCTGATGATACAACACTCTATAACATGGATGATGGAAAGAACGTATGTACACAAATTCAAAAAGATGACTGAATCCTCAGTGGAATGGGGACAAAAGTGAAAGGTAACATTTAATGCTACTATGACCAAGCTGCTCTCCTTTAACAATTACAAGAAGCCTCTCCAACCACAGATGTCCAGTACAAATAACTCCCTACATGAGAATTCTTCCTTCAAACTCCCCGGCTTAACATTCTGGTGCAATATGAACTGGAACAAATATACTGAGCATATTGCAAAGGCTGCTGCAAAGAAGGTGGGTTCCCTCTATCATGCCAGTAAAATGTTCACACCTGAGAGTATCCTGCACCTCTACATGCCACCATCCGCTCATGCATGGAGTATTGCTGCCACATCTGTGCTGATGCATTTACCACAAGCCTCTCTCTTTTGGATAGGCCCCAGAAAAGGGTCACCAATTTAATATGTCCCACTTTGTCAACTAGGCTCGAACCTCTGCTCCATCACTGCAATGGTGCATCCCTGTGTCAGGTTTACAAGTATTTTAATAGAAGGTGTTCTGATGAACTCACTGCACTTGTGCCCCCTTGACGTACATATCCCCACCAAACCCATTAAGCAAGTTACTCAATAAAAACCGGAGTGCGTACAATCTGAGCCAAGGCCACCAACAAGACCCAAACAAAAGAGTTAACCACCTATTCTTCATGAACAGTCTTAAGCTGACTTATTATTTCAGCACTGAACAAAAAATACATATGCACCCCAAAAGTTTAAAACTTCATCTTGCATTATTTTTTAATTTGTAAAACAATGTGGTAAATTTAAATTAAAATATATTCACGTGATTAAATGTTACTTATTTACATTACATTAAAATATAATCACGTGATTAAATGTTACATATTTACGATTTAATAGGAAGATTAAATTAAACCAGATTTTAGTGCATATGTATTTTTGATACCGGGCTATTTTTAATAGTTTTTTCTGGTTAAATTCAAGTTTCACAATATTTTTTTAATCAATTGTATGGAGGAAGCACAGAATAGTTAAAAAAAAAATTTAAAAAATAAAAAAAACGCCCTCCCCTCCCATATTAAGAATGGCGTTCAGAATAATAACATTATTCCAGCACGGTACCAAAAAAATACATAAGTACCCAAAATTTTACTTTGTATTGTTCAATGTTTTTAATTATAAATCATAAAATAAAACACATTTAATCATTTAAAAACTTCATCTTGCATTCTTTCTTTTTTTTTTTTTATTTGTTAAACAACGTGGTTAATTTAAATCAAATTTTAATAAATCTTCACATCTGAAATAATAGTGTGATTATGTTACCCATCTGCAAGATTATATATATATATATATATATATATATATATATATATATATATATATATATATATATATATATATATATATATACGAGCAAAACGGTTAATAAAACATGTTAAAAAACACTTTTAAATGAGTTAAAAACATATTTAATCTGAAAAGGAAACTATATATATATATATATATATATATATATATATATATATATATATATAAAATGTTCTCATTAAAACATTCACTTAATTTGATCAAGTATTTTTTTTTTTACAGAAGAAAACCAAATTTTAATTAGATCAATAGTATCCCGGCCATCTTGCCTATTTAGTGGACGAGGAGGGGCACCAAGAAAGATTCACCGCTTTTTGTTAGAAAAAATACCAACATAAATATTTTAGTTTTCCACTTATTTTACAGGGTTTATCTTTTTTCCATTTTGTCCTTTGTTAATCAATTTTTTTTGTTTAAATGCATCCCGTCCTCTTCCGCGAAATAAGCATGATGACCGGGATACGATCGATCTCATTAAAATTTGATTTTCCTCTGCAAGAAAAAAACATACTTGACAAAATTGATGTGTTTGTTTTTTTTTTTTTTTTTTTTTTTTGTGTGTGCTAATGTACTTACTGATCCGGATCCGCGCTATTTTTTAAATCGTATTTCCAAGTTTAATTAAAGTTTTATGATATGTTTTTTTTTTTTCGATTGTAAGATTAAAGTCCAGAATAGGTACAAAACCCCCTCCCCTCCCAATGTTAAGAATGGGTTTTTAAATGATAATGTTATTACTTCAGCAGTTCAGCACGGATCAATAAATGCATGATTACCGCTTTTTTTTTTAATAAGAACTTCATTCAATAACGAGTATGTACATATATATATATATATATATATATATATATATATATATATATATATATATGTACAAATACCGAATTATTTTGTTTTTGTTTATTTTAAACAAAAACAAAATAATTCAGCACTTAGTTGTACGAGTATGTATTATATATATATATATATATATATATATATATATATATATATAATACATACTCGTACAACTAAGTGCTGAATTATTTTGTTTTTGTTTAAAATAAACAAAAACAAAATAATTCGGTATTTGTTTAGTTTTTTTCAGAAAATGAAAAATCCATTTTTAGAAAATGAAAAATCCCATTTTTATTATTTGTGAGGAGACAATCAAAATAAAAACGTAATATTGAAATGATGTGCAGTTTATTCTACTTATTTTTCTATTTTTCATTAAAAAAACGATCTTTTTTTAATTTTTCATAATGAAATCGATTAGTTTCGTATACAAATGAATGAACAATCACGTGTGCGATCTTCGTCGTTCGTTTAGACAAAAAAGAAAGTAACTTGAATTACACAAACAATTTAAAAAATGCGAATTAAATGTTAATATGTTGAATTAACTAACCTTTAGCCAAAGAATAAATTGATAAAAATGACAATAAAATCAAAAGTTGACGCATTATTATTTGTTTACGAGTTGTACAGCTTTGTGTCCTCTGCTGCTGCTATATGAATTGTAACCGGTGAACGATTAATATTTGTCTCCTCTGAAAAATAGACATCCTTTTAATAAACTAATGTTTTAATCCTAAAGCTTATTTCCCGATTGCTGGAAAATATATTTTAATGTTTCTCTCATTATTTATTTCCACCCCCACTACACTACACAAAGTTAAAAGTTGAGGTCATATAACCACACGGATTCAACAAAAAAAAAAGCATAAACAGAATTGTAAGCATTTTTCTGTAGGTAAAGAACGGGTGACCAATTTGTAAAGGTCGATTCTTCCTTCTTTATAAACACTGAAGAACGACAACAACAAATAGCAATCAACTCAAACACAATGTGTGTGTGTGTGTGTATATATATATATATATATATATATATATATATATATATATATATATATATATATATATATATAAGCAATAACTGTTATTTACTCGATAGTATTTTTTTAGAAATGTGAAATGGCAATTTTGTTATTTTTCTTACTTTCCGTCTCCAGTTCGTCATGAAATCAAAAAGGTGAATATTCGACAAAACTGAACTAAAAGGACATTATTTTTATGAGAAGATAGTTTAGAAATATTAAGATCGTGCATAAAGATGGTTCTACATGAGGGAAAAATGTTTCTAAAAAATTTACAAGCGTTTAAAAATCTTTCCCTGACCGAGGCACTTAATATTTTAGGAATATTTAATGCAAAGAAGCACGTATGGATATTGATTTAGAATAGGGGAGAAACACTTCAAGGATTAAAAAAATTATTAGTTATTTTACTTGCAGGGTAGTGTTGCGGGGCCGGTCGCCCAGGGGACAATCGACCCTGCGTGAGCATTTTCTAGTCTCACACAAAAACATGCGTTCACATCTCAAGCTATATTACTTGTCATATACATACACGTACACAAACATACACGACAACGTCCACACATGTACATATATTCACGTTCATGTACATACACTCACATTCACGTGTATACACACACACGCTAACGTACACACATGTACTCACATGCACGCACACATGGACAACGTCACTTCCACTTTCACAGGAAATCCACACATGCACAAAAGACCACCGGAAACACCTTTTTTCCAACTCGCTTTCCGCGTGCCTCACACCACTTGCTTGCTACTATGTGGGACAAAAAGCCAACAGACAGTACGTACACTTTATACGCTTTCTCTCTCCATGAACTGGATTGACATTCTCATTCTTTCTCTCTCTCTATCTACAACTTGTACTAGAGAACACCTCCGCATAGCTGACCTAACATGGCACGCATTTCAACTGATGTCAGCCCTCTATCTTTTTCTTTGTCTTCACGCTGGACTATCATTCTAATTTCCACTACATTACTCATTTCTGTTTCCACGCGCGAACAAATGATAGTGACCCGAACGTGAGATGAACACACATTTCCTTTTTCCTTCTAACTACCAGTCCCGCAACAAACGATGGTTACACCTGCGCGGATATGAACACGTGTTATATCTAAAACATTCATTTCTTCAACTGTAAATAAACGACATGTTTATTTTATTCAGCATTTGAATTTTTGTTTCCTTCTTTCCATTTGTTTCATTATTTTCTTTTGTAACGGGATTAGGATGTATATATATATCCTAGTCCTCTACAACCCAACAACTAACAAAGTAGACACACGCAAAAAGTAAACAGCAAAAAGGCAAAGAAGGAAGACAGACACAAGTTATTTGGTTAAAGACAAGGGTTCGCCTTTTATTGGCAAAGGAAGCGAAAATTCGTATGATCTCTATGCTTGGAAGGTTAGACGTAGTATGGTTCAGGGTTGCTCGCTAGGTCTGGAATGATCAGCTGAACATCAGGGTGATCTGGAATGGGCGGTGGACACTGAGAACGGAGGATCAGTGTAAAGGGGCGGACGACACTGAGAACAAAGGATCAGTGTTAAGGAACAGACGATTGGTAGGGAGCCAGATGAAAGTTAGATTGCAGACCGGAGAAACAAGGTGCGAGCGAGGTAGCAGACTAGAGGAGCGAGGTTCAACAGAGGTTGCAAGCCGGTGGAGTGAGATGCAAGCGAGTTTGTAGGCTGGAGGAGCGAGGTGCAAGCGAAAGGAGCGAGATGCAAGTAAGGTTGCAGGAAAGCTGCAGGTGCTGAAGCGAGCTGGAAGCACAAAGGGCTGGAAGGCTGCGGGAATGAGTAGAAAGCTGTTGGAGTGAGCTGGAAGTGAAGTTCCCTGCTGGTGGGTCTCAGGACACAAGTAGTACTGAATTGCATTAGTGAAAAAACTTATTAGCCCTGATAAGGACTGTTTGAACTGCTGATTAGACGGCTGCTGTGCTGCTGCTGCTGGAATCCTTCAGTGCTGGTGGATTTGGTCAATGTGACTTATAGCATCAGTCGTCATTTTGGGAGCCTCCTCCTACACCCCAACCGAGTTTGGCACCCAGCCGAAACTGCCTGGTTGGGTCGAGACTGGCTGTATTCATTTGACCAGTGTGATGTTTGAGGCATCGCTCCCAATAAGACAAACAAACAATTAATTAATTCTAGGACGAAATTCATGCAATCAAAAGTAGATTGTGAGTTTGTTGATTCCATTTAACTTAAATTCGTCTAAAAAGTAAAAAGTCAATTGCCTATTTTGTTGGTGTTTTGTTGATATTTTTTAATTCCAACATGCTTAGTGAAATCTATGATAAAAAGGGAAGGGAAGGTGGATGAATTCACTGAACCAGGACATGTTCATCTGTTAGCTCGCGTTTGCCAATCACATCCTTTGTTTAAGGTCAGGGAAGCAACAGGGCAAAGAAAGAAAGGAAAAATGGAGGCGGTTATTTGAAACCACGACAGTAGCTTTCAGTGTCAAGGTGCAGTAAGACACCCAGCCAGCATTTAATTCCACTATGTGTGCTTTTATCACAAGAATAAATTTTACATTGTGACAATATACGTATACAATGTCAATCCAAATAAACATTGATCCTTGTTGAAAGAAATGTTTCATCCATATGCTTCAACATTTTTTTAATAAAAATATAATATATAAAAAAATACCTGTATTTATCTGCTTCCTACAACAGTAAGGTTAGAAAGGATAACCTGGAAGATTAGAAAAATAAGCATGATAAGATCTGTTGGCATTCTGCAGTAATGATACCTTAGTTGATCAGCAATAAATGAATTCCATCTCACCAGAAGGCTTTCTTGAACTGAACTGAAACCCCATTCAAACACAAGATTGGAGCATCTTAGTTTGTCAGATCACAATGAAGATATACCAAGTTTTTACTTTTATTTAAACTCCTGCAGGTTCGTACAGTTAGGGAATTAGGAATAAGGGAAAAAATCCCAAAAGCTAGCAAGAACAAACTATAAGTCAAAAGGGAAGAAACACTAAGAGAAAAACGCTTCTTTTGGCATCAAGAGATCTCAACAATTAAGGGGTAAGATTTTTGCTGTTTGTCAGGTTAGATGAAAGTATATACATCATGAGGGCATAAGTTCTATGAGTTCATGACAAAACATGCCATTAAAGGGATATAAATTCGTGGTGATTAGACAGAGATTGGAGCTAGGTCAATAGTGTAAAACCTATTCGATGTAAGCCATTTGTTAGAGCCTTTCAACAGGTGAGAGATTAATGGCAGATGCAACAAAATCTGGGTTGGTTTATTGTTGATCGCAGGAACCCTACATGTAGCAAATTGCAACTTAAAATAAACATCACTTTAGATAAGAGAAAATAATTTTAGCACAAAAATAAGCATTAGAAATAAAAACAAAAAGAAAAATATCACTGCATTAGGTGTTTGGATTAGGAAACTTAACAAAAATAATGAACATTTTTAATCAAAATGGTCAGTAGTGGACAGGGGGAGGAAGTATAGCCCTGGGAAATCAAAAAGGTGCAATCTATGTTTATTGGAAGCCTTCTACATTGTGAATTCCAAAGAGGAAATTTTGAATAAAAGACTTGATGCCATACAGGGATGTCTTCATAGAAATAGATTTCTGCTATCACGCCTTAAATATAACTGAAGCATAACCTTTTTACAACAATAAGGATTATTGGATGGCAGGACTAATTTTAATGTAGAGTTAAATAGGTAGAATTGTTACAGTATAAATGAAGGATCCAAATCTAACATGCGAATATAGTTCCCTTTCTTCTTAACTGGGTAAGAAATATAAATAAAGTATATAGCTCGTCTAAGAATGGGTTTCTTTCTCCATAACGACGAGCATTCTTGTATTCAGTCGTAGCAGTATTAACCGTGAAATAAGTAACACCCTCTTCAAATCAATAAAACAAATCAGCAATTAATCTAGTTATTATTAAAAATTAAATTAGCAACTTGGGGGCTGTGAATCCATTTAAATATTAATTCAATTGATTTTGTCATCTGACACCATAGGTTGGTAGAATCCACGCTGACTGTTATATCATAGATTATATGAATAACAAGTCATTACTGGGGTTGTACAGAAAGGGTTTATTTAGGTAAAAAGGTACACACATTTCTAAGCGTGAGGAGAGTTTGCTTGTCTTTGTATAGACGTAACAGTCTATTCATTTGAGGGGTGTTGGATCAGTCCATTATATCACCTTCCTCCCAAGCTAAATTCTTCCCTAGAATTTCGCTTCACCATTTTTTTCTTTTTTGACTTTGTCCAAAAAATTCAGTTCTTTTCCTTTTTCTTTCACTTCTCCTTAAAATTTGCGTTTGCGAATTTTTTGATTTTGGAGAGTGACTTGTATTTTCAGTTACTGGTGCTTCCTTTTTTGGAGGCTCTATGTGAAAAATGTCATACAGTACTTCCATCGGTACTTCATTGTTTTTAACTATTTCAATATATCGGGGTCTGCGTTGGTTTATATGTTTTTTGTGGGAAATTGTCTGACCTTTTATAATGTAGACCATTCTTCCAATTCTTTTTGAGATTATGCCTTCTTCCAAAAAACTCTTCCCTGCCCGATAATTGTTGAAAAACAACTTTATCCCCGTCCTTATATATCTTGTATCATACATTATCTTTTACACTTTTTTTTACTTTTTTACTCGGAATTAACCGGTCGAACACAGAGCGCACTTTTCTGGCAAACATTATTTCCGCTGGAGATAAATTTGCATTTGTATTCGGATTAGGCGTTATCCTGTACACTGCTAAAAATTTCTGAAGACTTTTTTCTTCAGTGTCGATGTTATCGTTCTTTTTTAACGCCCGTTTAAAAGTATCGACAAATCTTTCAGCTTGTCCGTTAGATCGAGGGCTAAAAGTTGGTGTTGTGATATGTTCTATGGCCAGTGACTCACAGTAGATCTTAAATTCTTGACCTTTGAACGTGGTGCCATTATCACTAACAATTGTTTTTGGTACGCCAAAACGCCCAAATACCTCGTCCAACGCCTTTATTGTGTTTGCCGCTGTAGGATGTTTGAATTTAAAAATTTCTGGCCATTTCGACATGCTATCTACTATTACCAGGTAATAATATCCTTTTAGAGGTCCTGCGTAATCTATATGGGTCTGCGTCCATGGTATATCTGTTTTAGGCCAAGGTTGGGTCTTAGTGGGCGGCGCTTTTGCTGCTAGTTGGCAACCCTTATATAATTTTATAATTTTTTCTATGTCCTGATCCATTCCAGGCCAGTACGTATATGCTCTCATTAGTGCTTTCATTCTGGAGATTCCAGGATGTCCCATGTGGAATTCTTTTTAAATTCTCTTCTATAATACTTGAGGTATTACCACTCTATCTGCGTACATTAGAGTTTCATCGCACTTTGAAAATGGAAAAACTGTTAATCCTTTCCTCTTCTTTTCTTTTTGTCCCACTTGTTTTTTTATCTTGTTAATGTATTCATCTGTTCTTGCTGCTTTCTTTATTTCCTCAAGTGTTACCGGAAGTTCCCTAACAGTATTTATTAATATATCTGTTAGTTAATTTTCTTCTTTTAGTGCAGCTATAACAGTTTCTTCAAGTAATTCAGTTTTATTGGGGATCAACCTGGACAAACCATCTGCGTGTGCAATTTTGCTGGATGCTAGGTGTTTCATTTTAAAATTGTAGTTTAACAGAATCATGCTCCATCTTTGTAACCTATTAGCCGTATGAGTAGGAACTCCTTTTTTGGAACCAAAAATCGATAACAAAGGTTTGTGGTCCGTTTCCAAGATAAAAAATCTTCCATGGATGAACCTATGAAATTTCCTCATGGCGTATACAATTGCCAGACCTTCTTTTTCTATCTGACTATAATTTTTTTCTGTGGGTAGCAAAACCCTTGAGGCATGAATAATTGATTTAGTCGATCCATCTTTGAGTCTGTGTAGTAGCATAGCACCTAAACCGTATTCGCTCGCATCTGCTGCTACAATTAATTCTTTTTTCGGATCGTAGTGAGCTAGTGCTAAATCCGATAACAGACATTTTTTCATCTTTAGGAATGCTTCATCACATTCTTTTGTCCAGAGCCATTTTTTTATTCTTTTTCAATAATTCGTTTAAAGGTGCTCTTAGTTCATGCATATTTGGGATATAAGAATTATAATAATTTGCTAGTCCCAAAAATGACTGTAGCTGCACTATTTTTTCTGGTCTAGGCATGTTTTTGATTGCTTCAGTCCTATTAGGATTAGGTTTTCTACCATTTCGATCAATCACTTGTCCCAAATATTCAATTTTGTCCATCCCAAAATTACATTTTTCGAGAGCCACTTTCAATCCATAGTTTGATATTCTCTCGAATACTTTGCCAATGTGGATCTTATGCTCTTTCACATTTTTACTTCTTATAAGGGTGTCATCTAGATAAGCCATAGCAAAATCCAAACCTGCTAGCATTGTATCCATAATTTGCTGGAACAAATTTGGGGCTACTTTTAAACCAAAAGGCAAACGTTTTAGTGAAAATAGTCCCTTATGGGTATTTAATGTCAGGTACTTAGCACAATCTTCCTGGACTTTTACTTGCCAATACGCTTCATACAAATCAATTTTTGCAAAAATTTTTCCTCCGCTTAACTTCGAAAAAATTTCCTCTGGGGTAGGAAGCGGGTAGTTATGCTCCTTGAGACAATCATTTAGACCTGTCGAAAAGTCCGCGCATACCCTGATTTTATTATTTTTCTTCTTAACGTAAACCGTGGGTGAAGCCCATTCAGAGTAGTCCACTTTTTCTATTACTCCAATATCTTGAAGTCTCTTTAATTCTTTCTCTATAGTTTCTAATGCTGAATATGGAACCTTTCTTTTGGGTTTGAAAACTGGTTTAGCTTCGTCCTTTAGTTCAAATTTCACCTCCGTTTTCGTGCAGCAACCCAAACCTTCAGAGAATACCTCTTTAAAGTCTTTTTTTAATTCGTCAATAAACTTTCCTGGTAGTTTAGAATTTTCTAAACCCGCCAGACTTACTTTATTGCAAAATGAGCTTATGGGTTTTCCCCATAAATTAAAAAGAATCATTGTCTATACCGAACAAATTAGAATTTTTTCCCGGTACGACATATAACTTGGTTTTCACAGCATTCTCCTTTAGAGACACATTGGTAAAAATTCACCCTTAAATTTTAGTTTATTTCCAGACACACTTCTGGCAATTTTTTTTGTATTTTGTAACTTTGGAAACCCAATTTTCTTCCAAGTTACTTCGTCAATTATACTTATGTCGCTTCCTGTATCTAGAAGACAGTTCACATTATAGCCATTAATTTTAATTTCAATATATTTTCTTTTATCACACCTAGACTCATTTTTAGAACCAATGGTCTTTATTTCTGCTTTTCGGCATTTTCCTTTCCTGCATACCGTTGATTTATGGCCTTTTTTATTACATTTGTTACATATTTTGTATTTAAAGTAACACTCTTTAGTGAAGTGGTTTTTCCCCCACATGTCTTACAGGATTTTCGTGTGCACATTTCATCACCCTTTCCATTTTTTTTCCATATTTTTTTCTTCAAAAGTTTTTCCTTCGATGCTTGTATTGTCCTGCTTTAAAATTAACAGTTTCTGACACTTTTCCGTAACTTTTTGTGACGTTATTTCTGTGTCTTGGTTCATAATGAATAATATCCTTGAACGAATATCCTTATCTTTAGAGGCTGTTAAACCTTGCACAAAGATTAGACTTTTAAACATATCCTCTTTGAGGTCTTTTAATTTAAAGGATTCACAATGAGCATTCACTTTCCCTGCATAAGTAATAAAATCTTCGTCCTCCTGCTTCGTTATATTTAAACATTTATAACGTGTATAAAATAGACTCTCTCGTTCACTGAAAATGTTTGACAATATTTTTATTGTTTCACTAAAAGAAATCTCTTCAGGTTTCTTTGGCAGGATAAAATTCGTATAATTTGTATTTTCCTGAGATCCAAGTTTTTGAAGAAGAAGGATAATCTTCTCTTCGTCTGTCCAAGACTGACATCTCTTAGCAAAAATATTTTCGTATCTTCGAAAATATGCCGGAAAAGTTAACCCATTTGTCGGGTCGTATACAAATTCGGATAAAGAATTTGCTATTCCTTCAGGAGTGAAACGACAGTCTTTCTGCTGCGTTAAAATACTCTGTAGTATTTCGCTTTGCTTCAATTGTTGTTGCTGAAGTAATTTCATTTGCTCTTTTGTGCAAACAATGCCAATTCCATAGTTCTAGTGAATTCCGCTAATTGCTCCATGTTAAAAATTTTTTTTTTTTTTTTTTTTTTACAAAACCACACAATTAAACAAAAGATTCACTCAAATGTCCTATAAATTCAATGAATTAAAAGCACAATTTCCTTCCGAAGAAAAAAACAAACACTTCCAGCCGAATAAAACTTGAAATGGACACTTCTTTTTTTTTTAAATGTTCTTTTCAAAAAAATGTTCGCTTCAAAATGTCAATTTCTCTTTTTTTTAGGACCGTAACAGACTGAAACACTTACTTTTTAAATGTTGGCTCTGTCGAAGTTTTTTTTTCTTCTTCCTTCTTTGGATTTCTTTTGTTGTCTACTCGTTAATCTTCTTGTGTGCTTTTTCCTTCACTTTGTTTTTTAGTGAGTTTCGTTCGAATTCTTCGTCGCCAGTTGTTATATCGTAGATTATATGAATAACAAGTCATTACTGGGGTTGTACAGAAAGGGTTTATTTAGGTAAAAAGGTACACACATTTCTAAGCGTCCATTGACAGCTTAGTACTAAATTCTGTCTCCCACGTGAGGAGAGTTTGCTTGTCTTTGTATAGACGTAACAGTCCATTCATTTGAGGGGTGTTGGATCAGTCCATTATATCACTGACTTACTTATTCTCCTACTTCATTCCATGGTCTAAGTGTTCTTTTACCCATAAATGCAGGAGTAGACATCTTCCCACAGGAGTAAAACACACTTGGAGCCATGGGTGGTTTTGCTGTCAGAATAATAATTAGATGACATACAAAATTTTATTTATTTAGACACCCAAGAACATAATGCAGGAGCAGCATAAGTGATTAATAACAGATGTGGGTTAAACACAACCTATTCCTTTAGATCAAAAACATAATTTATATACTTAATTTGTTAAATAAGCCATTGTAGCACGTTCTGAACCTATCTGATTTAATTAATTATTAAATCATAGTCGCCCTCTAGTAATCAATGAACCGAAAACACAAACGGCCTAAATTACCTCCCTTTAACCAATTATAAGAAAAAAAATCGACCAAGTTTTAAACAGAATTAACTAGCAGTACTCAACAAAATAATTGGATTATCTCCCTTCAAATCATCCTAAGCAACGACATAAAAACATTTTTCAAGTCGAATAACAATGAATTTGCAGACAGCAAATAGATTAGAACACTTCACCCGAAATGTCCTACAAGGTTTATATATATTTAATACACCCATTTTTTTTAATTCTCATATTCAATCAAATTCTAAAACTAAAATGGTCTTAAAGTCATGTACCAATAGAACGAGATTCTATAAACATTACTTACCACTAATACGAAACTAAAACTAACCGTAACGTCTTTACAAGGTTGTTACAGCTATAATATGAATATAGAAACAAAATTTAAAAAATTATTTTACAAAAAATCAATCATTGGGAAATAAAGGAATTTAGGAACCTAACAAATGGGATATATATAAAAAAAAAAAAAAACTTTTTAAATGGCTTAGGGCTCTCCGCAGAAACTTTCCATAACTCTGTTCTTAAATCAAGATACGAAAATTAGGCGATACATTAATATTTAAATGGGCTTTTCCGTAACCACAATCTAGGTAAATGTTTCTCGCATGCTTTTCCCGTTAGGGATCCCCCGCCTTTTTTTTTCTTTCTATTCAAAACATACGTAAAATTGAAACGTAAAATTGTAACGTAAAATGAAATACACTTTTTGTTGCCATCAATCCCTTGTTTTGAAGTCTTGATTTTGCACACACAGTATATATATATATATATATATATATATATATATATATATATATATATATATATATATATATATATTGACACAAGAACACACATACATACATATACATAGCCCAGACATACACACGCACATACGTATACATATACATGTTCATGCACATACATACACATACATATACACACATACACACCTATACTCACATACATATATATATATACATAAATACATACACATACATACACCTACGCACAATGTGGAGGCTAAATAAGTAACAAAACATTAGTAAAAATATATAAGTAGATAAGTGCATTAATAATATTTCATACACGCATACACACAAATACATGATGATGATCGCCGTCACATTGAGTTCTTCCAATCTCATCATCGATTCCATCTCAGAAATACAGAAATACATACATACATGATGATTGCAACGTCTTGTCAGAGGAGTGCCACTCCTTCAGGCACTGAAAGTCCATGAGCCGAAAATGACTTTAGTCCTGCTGGCAAAATTCACACGCTCAAACAGACATATATATATATATATATATATATATATATATATATATATATATATATATGAACAAATGATTAATAAAACATGTTAAAAGAGATCTTGAAAAAGAGTTAAAAACATATTTAATTTTAAAAAAGAAGCACAAGATAAGTGGATAGTCCTTAATCCGTGGAGTCTCGAAGAAATACTCTCCTTCTCATCAGAGGGCAGGAATTAGCAAAATGCGGGATCGGATTTTGCATGTAAAAGTATTTAATGAAACTACAAGTAAGTCACAGATCTTACTTGGTTAAAAAAAATGGGGAGGTAAGGGGAATAGGAAGTAAAAGAAAAATGATAAAAAGATTTCACATGAATGGATAGTCTGGTGAAGGGTAAAAAATCCAAGAATGGTAAAATCCAAACACGGTCGAATTAAAAATTTTCAATCCAACAGGTAAGTTCCAAATGGTCCAAAATGATCCAAAAGGCAACTTCCTTGGAAAAATCACAAATGGAATGAGTTCAAAATCATTAAAACTCTGCGGATTAAGCACTATCCACTTATCTAGTGCTTCCTTTTTAAAATTAAATATGTTTTTAACTCTTTTTCAAGATGTCTTTTAACATGTTTTATTAATCATTTTTTCATATTATAAGCTCTATTTCCGTTTCGGTTTGATTGAGCTTTTACATCTGGTTGAAATTGCTTTACTTGTAAATATTAACTCTTTAATATTTATAATATATTTTAAGTTTACCATTTTGATTACCTTGATAAACTTATTGTAATTTTTATTGCTTTTATTTATATATATATATATATATATATATATATATATATATAAATGCAAATATACATATATACACACACACATATATATATGTAAACATACACACATATATGCATATATACATACACAATGCATAATACACATACATACATATACATACACACACGCATACATACAATGTACATACATATAAATACATACGTGCATACACAAATACATACACACATATACATACATATACACATATGTACACATACGCACATATATATACACTTACCTACATATCCATACACGTACATGAATATGCACTCATACACAAACATGAACATACATACATACATACATACATACACATATACATGCATACATATACATACACACATGCATATATACACTTACACACAATGCATGTATGCACGTACACACACATGCATATATACACATACATACAAACAATATATATACGTATATACATACACACATACATATATACATGCATATACACATATACATACATATATACATAGATATACACACATATACATACATATGTACATAAACATACATACACCTATACATACATATATACAATAATTGTGGCATAACAATTATTACATGCTTCCAGCATTTCAGGCCTACACGCGTCAAAACTTTTCCATGGCTGAGGGCGTATCTATACACAGATGATGTTACAGAATTTTAGCTTTGTACAGCAGCTAAATCTCTCTCACGGTTTAAAATGTTGACATCCAGCAACAATCAAGAGCAAGATAGCCAGCAACAAGTCAAACTGCAGACCAGCTTAATGCGGGTACTGGTCTCCAGGTTTATGTTTTTTTTTGTTTTTTTTTAATCTAAGATTTCCTTCTCCTAGAGGGGTTGCCTTCACCATGGCTTACAGGAGCCCTCTCCACCCCACATACAATGACAATAAACACATGCGTAAATACAGATGTACACCGACATACGCATGCACGTGCACACACATGCAACCATAATCATGTAGAGGCACACATATACGCACATAGATACATATGCCTATTCATACGTACACACACACATATACATGTAAAATACACATGAAGGAACATTCCAAAAGTCATACATAGTAAGTGATCAGCGGCTGGACCGTTTTTGTCCATTTTCATTCCTGATCTTTTTCCTCATTCCCTTTTTTTTTTTAATAAAAAGTTTGTTTTATACTCACACATATGCAATACATAATAATGATGATGATCGTGTTGACAAATCCACACACAATTTTCCAAATAACTCAACGTACGAATCGATGAAAAACAACAGTCCAATTGATATGATTTACAGACGCTTGGATTTTTATTCTTAAATAAAAAGTTATATTTAAACACACATACACACATTCATACATGCATACATAATACATACATACATGATGAGGCAGCGAACTCATTCTCAAATATAGCCATTACTATATACATTTCTAGCTCAAATCAGGCAGACATGAGCGCCACTAGCAGCACGTGCCGGGCGGTCACTTCTATGAACCTTCTACAGTCCTGCACATCTGCTGATGATCGGGTCCAGACTGTGGTGCTCTAAACACGTGCCGGACCAGACCTTGGATGTTTCATAGCCTTTATTTTCATTGATGTCCATATCTGCATTAGTCCTCATTGAGTGTCAGTTTGCCGTTTGTTATCGAGATACACACTGATGGTAAAATATATATTCCATTAGATATCAAGTAATACCTGTGCTTGAAGCTTTTTATAGTGAGGAAAGACTTTACAGCAAGACAATCCCACTCTGTAAACAACTGCCACATTGAACCTGATAGAAGAGCAAGTCAACATCATTGGATGCAGTAGCCACTATGGGTTTTATATCAGGGGTTTCCTTCTCCTGGAGATGTTGCCTTCACCATGGCATGCCATTTGATCCATGACTGGGATTGCGGTTGCCGGGTACCAGAGCATATTCCACACGTCGGTGGGTCGTGTATACCGCAGCTTACAGGGCCTAAGCTCATCTGGAGGCTTCTGTTAGGATTGCCTTACCCTTAGCCTTTGGGCCACAAAGCAGTGGACATACATACACACACACACACATATATATATATATATATATATACATACTTATATATATATATACATACATATATATATATATATATATATATACATACATACATATATATATATATATATATGCATATGCAAAGAAATATATACCATGATATGAGGAGTATAATAATACTATAGAATAGTAAATAGATAAAGAAATAGTAATTAGTAAGTAAGGGGGGATAGTAAAATGCCTGGAACATATATGTGTAAATGATTAAAAAGATAAATGAATGAATAAATGCTGTAAGGTAGATAGTGGTATATAATATAACATAAAATAAAATAAAATAAAATTAAGATATAAGGTATGGGAGGAAGGAGAATATATAAAAATATAGGATAAGTGAAATGATAATTAAAGAGATAGGACAGTAGGAATAAATGAAGTAAACCAAATAAATAAGTAAATGAATTGGTGACAGAAATAATTAAAAAATATTAAGAAGAATATTAAGCTATATTCTTAGCAGGTAGAACGTGAGTGTCGGGTTTAAATGTTTATATGATTAGTAGTTAAGTTGAATAATGATCTTAGGTAGGTTTAATTATAAGGCTTTTTAGGGGTTCAAGGTAGTTTCATAGAAATTAAACACTTTAGTTACTACTTTAGGTTGAGGTATTTAAGTTTATACCATTCTATGCCCACAGTTTTATGGGGACATCTACATATCAAAAGATATACCTATGTATATGAGACATTGTATTGTTCTACACATATACATATATCTACACATGCACACATGTGCAGACACAAACTTATATAGTTAAATGTACAACTGCTTACCAAAAACGACGTTTTTACATATATATATATATATATATATATATATATATATATATATATATATATATATATATATATAAAAAGAGGGGAGATGAGGAAAGTGCGTGGGATATGTTGGAGTTGGGTGCTTAAATTTAACTAAAAAGACCAATAGACACGATTTACCAGATCGTTGTACGGTGGGCAAAAGTTAAGTTGAATTGAAATTGATATTATTCGAGATATAGGTTATTTTGTTGGATTTAGGGGAAGGTTAGGTCGAAAGGGTAACATAGAATAGGGTATCGGAAGAATATGACATGGGTATTTAGGTATGTAGATAATTAGTTGTATGGGACAGATGGTTGTACTAGGTGATTTAGCAAATTTGATAAAGTTGAATGAGGAATGTTTCAGAAAGGTGTAACATTGCTTAGAATGTGGGATTCGTAGTGCCGAGAGTGTATGATAGTTTCATTTTTCTATTTAGTAATTTATCTCTATCTTTAAAATCAGGTAATTTTAATTGTGTTTGTATTAAGGATTTTGGGTAGTGTGTGATTAGGTGGGAAGATTCAAACCCGATAGATAAAGCACAAAAAAAATAATAAAAATAGACAAATAAAAAAAAAGCATTACCCCCTCCCCAACATACACACACAATGCCCATCATATCTTTATGTACCTAGAATTACCGCTAACTGCTTTCTTATTGCAGCTTTGACATAAAAGCCCAAAACTTAATTTTACCTATCTAGTCTTGCATTTTTTTCTTTTTTGTTCTTAAATCTTCTTTTGTCAAATATGCTAATAACCAATAGTGTCTTGTTACATGTAAAACGAAACAAATAGTCACCCATGAAACTGAGAACCTTCCAAATTAAAAAACTTTTACTATTATCTAAACTCAAATGTAAATCAATACAAAAATTAAGCCGACTTCACAAACTGATAAAAGTTCATTATTGGGTTTTAATCATAAGGTGAAGCTCGAAGATTCAAACCCGATACATAAAGCAAAAAATAAAAATAAATAAAAATAGACAATGAAATAAAATATAAATAAATAAAAGCATTACCGCTTCCCTAACATACACACAGAACGCCCACCATATATTTATGTACCTAGAATTAAAGTCTGATAGCTTCCCATTTCCGATATGCCCTGAAGAAGGGTAGTTCGCATTTTCCGGACTCTTAAGCTAAGGTCAAAAAATGTTTATATCTAAATGTTTGAAATCTATTTTGTGCGAATTACCGCTAATTGTTTTCTTATTGCAGCTTTGACATGTAACTAAATTTTACCTATTTTGTCTTGCATTTTTTTTCTTTTTTGTTCTGAAATCTTTTTTTGTCAAATATGCTATTAACCAATATTGTCTTGTTACACGTAAAACGAAAAGAAAGAAAAAAATACATCCATGAAAACGAGAACCTCCCAAATTAAAACCTTGAACTATTATCTAAACTCAAATGTAAATTAATACAAAATTTAAGCTGACTTCCCAAATTGATAAAAGTTCATTATTGGGTTTTAATTATTAGGTGAAGCTCGAATGATTCAAACTCGAGAAAGATAACGCCAAAAATATTAATATGGGAGGGGAGATTATCTTCAAACAGTGCCCTGAATTGATAATTGAGAACCGGACTTACACGAAGTAGACCCCTCTTACCTATTCCCCCTTTTTTTAATGGAGAGTAGATAATGCAGTGGATGTCTTCTCATCAGCTCCAGTAACTCTCGCTTCTCCTTTTTTGTCCCTCAGTACTCATTCAAATCAGGTCGGTAGTACTTGGTGAACAGTAGTCTGAGATGTCGGAAATTTTTCTGTCTCTATGTCTATCCTTGTTGCCATGTCACTAGTAAGAGTGCTGGAAGTAAACGTTTCGTCTAGGCTGACGTTATCCGCCTGATAGTTAGGGACCCGAACCTTGGAATAACCACTAAGGAGGCTGTCCAATAAGCAGGTGCAAAGTACTGGGGCTGCTGTATTGCCATTTGGTGAATGGATTCTGCACCATGCAGCAGCTTCTGGTGGGGCATCTCGATGCCATACTAGTGGGTAATTGTTACGGTTTTACCTTATCATGTGCTACATAAAAAATATCCTGCCCTTTTCTCTCTTACTTTCCCTTTCTATCCTGCTCTAACCAAGTATGCCGACCTGTTCCACAAAGCGCAAAACCTCAACATGAAATATCTCCAGAAAACAAAGTCGAATAAACCTAGAACCCCATCTTCCAACGTAGACTCTTACTACCATGTCTCCTTCTCCAAGATCAGGGGTCTACGTTCCAACCTTTCGGAGGTTGAAACCCAATTACAGGAGACGAGACCGGACATATTCTTTCTAAGCAAAACTGAAATAGGTTCGACCACTTCCCTAGATGAGTTCATAATTGACGGAGACTCTAACTTAACATCTAAATCTGACCCCCAAGATCGCCATGGGCATGGAATATGTGCCTACATAAAAGATGGCTTCCCATGTGGCAGGGATATCTGTAGAGAAGATCCTAATTTACCTTATATGTGCTTCCAGATTGCACTTGCTTACACCACTGCATTTATATTTGCCCTTTATCGCTCCCATAACAGCGGAGTTACTATCTTTAAGAGTATATCTGAGAAAATAGACCATATCCTGTCTGCACATCCCTCGACTAACATTGACATCTGTGGTGACTTCAACGTTCATAACGTGGAATAGCTGACCCACTCAAATAAGACAGACGATGAGGGGAGATTCTGTCATGATGTTGCCATTGCTTATGACCTCATTCAGATTGTTTGTGAGCCCACCCGTGTGCCCGATACTACATGTCAGTATGCAAGCCTTCTAGACCTTTTTCTCTCAATTTCCCCTGGGTTATGTTCATGTTCCTTTCTTTCTACTCTAGGATCCTCCGACAACTCTGTCGTATCAGTTAAGATAAAAATGAAATGTAATAAGTCCCCAGACGTGCCCCTCCACCGTACTGTATACCGATAATCCATGGCTGACTGGGATAGCTTCCGTACATTTATATCTGATCTAAAGTATTGTTTAGAAAGAATGTCTCCTCTATAGTATCAGACCTGACCGAATGGTTAATTTTAGGCATAGACCGATTCATACCATCTAACATATTCCAACAAAAACCTAACAGCCAGCCATGGTTCTCCCCAAAATGTGCTGCTGCCATCACGCGCAGAAATTACTTTTTTCCATAGCTTCCAACGTAATAGATGCACTGATATTAAAGCTGCTTTCAAGAACGCCGGCAACCACCGTAAAAGAGTAATAAAAATGCAAGACAGCTATATCCTCAGTCCGTTAAATCCAAAGTAGCTGATCAACGGCTTGGTTCCCACCAGTTTTGGCAAATAACAAATGAATCCTGAACAAAAGTGTGCGTTCTATCCCAACCATTATCAATGGACCAGATGTCATCTTGTCAACATCAGACAAGGCCAAACTATTTGCCAAGAACTTTGCAGCTAATTCTACCCTATGCGACGAAGGCCATCAACTCCCCATATTTCATCCTATAACAAGAACACGCAATGTAACATACAAATATCTGTGCATGAGGTCGCCAAGCTAATCAAGAACCTTGATTCCAGTAAAGCACCTGGCCCTGACGGCATCCCAATTATAGTGTTAAAAAAGATTCAACCATACTTACAAAACTGTTTAAGCGTTGCCTTAAGGAGAAGTTCTTTCCAACACCCTGGAAAACCTCATCAGTATGCTCTGTATTTAAGAATTCAGGTGATAAGTCATCTCCCTCTCAGTGCAGGCCAATAAGTCTCCTTTGTGTCATAAGTAAGTTGCTGGAATCCATATTAAATAGAGAAATTGTCAACCATTTTAGCAGAAATAACCTTCTTAGTTACAAACAATATGGTGTCCGTTTTGGCAAAATTAAAGAGGAGTACGGTGTAATTCTGATGTGCCAGGAATAAGAAAAAAAAAGTATTATTTTACAGATTGAGGCAATTTTAACTTTTTTTCAGTCTACAGAAATAATTTTTAGGAGTGCAATTTCTATAACTTTAAAATCATATTCTGGGAACAACTTTGTACTCGTGGGAAACAAGTAAATAAGAAGACACCTAACTACATACATCATAATGAAGAATATCTTTTTACATTTAAACAATTATAATCAGCATACCTTGAGATTGAATGCTTTAATTTTATTAAATATATAAACAATATTATTTTCTAATTATAAAATAATAAACTGACTTAGAAAATATGTGATACTTTGATTTACATTAAAACAAAGTCAACACACAATTTAAGTATCTTTTGTTCAGTAATTTATGTTTTTGTTTTTAAGTAAATCTTAAATAAAGAGAATGGTGTGCTTTTTTTTGTAAGGTCAAAACAAATTAAAAAAGCTATTATTCATCATCGACAGGCAGGCATATTTGGTGTGTTTTGCTTGCCTCAAACTGCATCATGACACTTTCTATTAAACAGTTTTTATAAGTGAAGATGTCGGATCTGAGATGATTTGAGAGGCTATATATTGGTCTCTGCAGGAACAATTATATCCCTATATAGTAGAATTAATACGCAACTCTATTAAAGCAATTTAGATGATGGAACTGATATTGTTTACGGATGGAAATGCAATCCCTCAGAGTTATAATGCACCAATTCGCATAGTTAATGTACTATTGAATAACAAGACGCACATTCTAGTGCAATTGAATAGTTTCTCTTCCGACCACAGTTCTCAGGTGTAAGTATTATAGAATATTTAAAAAAAAAACAATTGGTTGATATACACCCCCATTATCAGATTGTTTTAGTTGAAGAATAGACAATAGTTATTTAGAAACAATTCAAATATTGCAGCTGTCAATGCTTTGTAAAATACGAGCTATAAAACAGTATTGGCAAAGTAATGCCACCTATTTTTTATTCCTTCTAAATGAAGCAGACGTGATGGCAAAATATATTGTCATGATGACTGAGCTTATGTATTCATGACCTGAAATTTTCTCTTACCGATATTGACAGTGTGAGACTCTAAGAAACAACGGTTTGCATTCACATGAATTAGGAGAAAATATAAGCCGTTTAATTCCTGGCAAATGTGCATTGAGAATCGTAGGACTATGTAGAAAAATACAACGCCGGAAACAAAAGGTCGCTCGGTTTAATGGTACTAACCTTGTTATCTTGAAATGACTGTTTTATAGTAAAAAAAAATTGTTTGGCCTGATATTTTAAAATGGTTCGAATCTGTTGAAAAAATTCTTTGTATAAAAAGCTCTTCATAATTTGATATACTTTTTCATACATATTCTAGGTCTAATAATTTCAAGACTGAAAACGTATAAAATACACTTCATGCGATCTCTTTAAACATTTGATCATGTTTTATTTTTTTTTATTCTGAAGAGCTGAACTAATAAATTTGATGCCCAATTCAGACTCGAAACAATTTTGAACTGAAAATGACATAACAGGTTTATTGTATTTACTTGATAGTCATGTATGAAAATAAACTAAATATTTTGCATCAATGTCATCAAAGTACACTTAAAATAAGTCATGACCTTTGAGACAATGATCTAATCAAAACAATAGCAGGAAATGTTATGAGAGAACATTCGGTTATTTTCAAAACAAAAATTGTTCAGTATATACATAAACACACACACGCACACATATTAAGAGGTATATGTGGTAAAAACAAGGATAAACAGTGCTCAATAAGTTAGTAGAGTCAAATATGTTTTATTTTATTTTTACAAAATAACTTATGTATTAACTTAATTCATTACAAATTGTTTCAATAGACAGGATAAAAATTATCCGTCAATATCGGTAGATGATTCAAGTTAAAATAAAAGTAAAAAGGAAAGATATGATTTCTTTTGTGATTACATAGTGATATTAAAAACCGAGAGGATGGAAGTAAGAGAGAGAAAGGGAGAATGGAAAAGGGAGATAAGAAAAGAGAGGGGAAAACAATAAAAAAGATAAATTAAATTAAAAATTTGTAAAATTATAAAGATAAAACAAGGCAAAAAAAGTGGGGGAGAAGAAGAGAAGGAAGGAAAGAATAATAAATAAAAGTTTGTTGGTTGTAGATGATGATCTGCACTTGTATCAAAGCCGAAACGAAGTTCAAAAGTCAGCAATCGTCTACGACGACGGTGGTGGGCGTAGATAGAAAGAGTTTAGATGCGTCTAGGTCATATGGGTTTACAGATCCGTCCAATATAGCTTATATAAAATCTGTTTGAGTAAGAAACCAGTTATAGATTCTGTTTGGTAGATTTCAGAATTGGAGTCGAGTTTATGGAAGGAAAGGAAAATAAACAAATAGAAATAGAAGAAGAATAAATGAGTTGTTTGGAAAATATAATAAATAGGTGCTATAAAGTAATGTTAAGTTTGTTAAGAATACAGTGACCGTGAAAATTGTTGCAATTACAGGGCGTTGTAAGGAAAATATTAGGGAATGAATTTTGAAGGGGTTGGAATTTCTAGGAAAGTGCGATTTTCAGTAGTTCCGGACATTAAAAGTTTTAACTACATAGGTTGAGTAATTTTGTTTTGAAATGTTTAGAATTATTAATGGAGGATATTACGCATGAATACGTTTGGAATTATTAGTGGAGAATATTAAGTATAGATATAGGAGAAGATGGGAAATTTGGAGCTTGAACGAAATTGCATTTCTAAGAATTTTTCAGTTAATTAAAAGTGTTGTAATTTAAAGCATAAGGGAAATAAAGGAATATAACCAATAAAAGATAATCCAAAGTTAACGTATGTTTATCCTTGTTTTCTTTACAGCGTATACCTCCTAATATATATATATATATATATATATATATATATATATATATATATATATATATATATATTATAAAGTTAACAAAATTATAAATGAAAATTAATAAACATTAATATAAATATTACCTTGACTTATTTCATGTTATGTACAGATTTTTCATTTAAAGAAACATGAATTATGAACATGAATTATATATTATACAATTAATCATATAGATTTTACCTAAATTTTAGATGATAAAAAGAATATATATATAGAGAGAGAAAAAAAGAAAAAAAAAGAGACAGAGGGAGATAGAGATAGATACATAAATAAATAGATAGATATGCAGGTCGCATAGAACATGAAAAAAATCAATCTATCTATAATGTAAACCTCACCCGCTTATGTATGTATGTATGTATGTATGTATGTATGTATGCATGTATGCCTTAAACTTTCGACAGAAGCGATGGATTTTCATAAGATCGGTATTATTTTTAAGCTCGACCTTTCAGACGACAAATATCGACAAATTGGCCAAAGCATTAATTCCTACAACCTACACTGGGCACTTTTCTACAGGGAGGGGTCGCTTTTTTCGCCGGTATTTTCGATTGTGTTTAATTTAAACCCAAGTCACTTCTGGTTTGGCGATTGGCGCAATAGCAAAGACGGCACTTATTTTTCACGTTCTTTTTTTTCCTTCGCATAAGGGTTCGATCCTGCTTGCCTATTACCACTTTTTTGCTTAACACACATCTCCAAACACCTGGGCAACGTCGGGCATCAGGGCTAGTCTATATATCTATAAAAGTGAAAATGTCTGTCTGTCTGACTGCGTACATTTCCCTACCAAATAACTCTGCCAATTTTCGGTCTATAGACTAAAGATTTGACACGAAAGCTATTAAAGTTTGGGAAAATCATGTAATTCGATTTTCAGCCAGAAATTGGCTGTCAAAGAGTTAAAGTTCAACGATTTTACCTTTGAAAACTCTACACAAGTCCTCCGTCAATTTTGGGTCTTAGCATTTGAAATTTTAAATGTAGGTTACTTGGGCGTGGATTAAACTTTCTAATTTCATTTGAGCCCCCAAAAATAAATGATAAGGGGTCAAAATTGAGGTCAAAGTTTAAAATATTTGATTTCTGCGGTCTCTATCAAATTACTCAGCGAATTTCTGGTCTAAATATTCGAAATTTTACATAAAGGGTATGCAGGGATAGGACAATCTTTTTAAGATGTTAGAATAAAAAATTGAGTTGCCAAGGGGTCAAAGTTTGCGGTGTCTAGCAAACTACTCAGCCAATTTTTGATCTAGACCTTTGAACATGTAAATAACGGGTATTCAGACAGGCAACAATCATTTTAATATGTTTTGGAGCAAAGATTTGCCTGCCAAAAGGTCAAAGTTGAAAGAGTTGACCTTTGCATCTTCTATCAAACTCCTCCGAATATTTTGTTTCTAAACACTTTAACTTTGAAATACAGGTGACATGGGCATGGGTCAAACATTTTATTTTGATTTGAAATCAAAACAAGAAATGTTAAGCGGTCAAGATAGGGGTCAACGTTTAAAAACATTTACCTCTGCTGTCTGTACGAAATTACTAAGGCAATTTTTGGTCTAAGCATTTGAAAGTTTACATAGGGCACGTTATGAACAGTACAAAGAATTCGAGCAAAGCCGAGCAGAAATTCAAGCAGTAAATAAGTTTGGTGTTGAGAGTAATAGTAAATTGATATCAAATAATTTTTGGTTTGAGATTAATAGTGAATTAAGAGTAATTAATTTTAGAGTTCGAGTAATAGTAATTAAGTAGCAAATAATTTTGGGTTTAAGATTAACAGTGAATGATTAGAAAATAATTTTGGATTAGAGAACAATAGTAAATAAATAAAAATATTTTGTTTTACATTAATAATGAACTAGCTAGGGGTACCCGCCGTTGCCCGGGAGTTTGGGGATGGGGTTAAAAAAAAGTAAGTATGAGGATTGCACCCGAACCCGAACCCTTGAGACAAAGTTGTAAATTAAAGTGTGAAAAAAAAGTGCGATGTTAACCATTGCACCACAGCGAGATGCTAATGGAAACGCGTTTGAATTTATTAAATTACTTGGATTTAGCAGGTGCCCGTTTTAAATGAGGTTAAGTTTTGACTGCGGGATAGTATTCATTTACTGCTCCCCCTAAGATGTTATAGAAAAAAGACTAACCCACAAGCGGCGAGCAACAAATATTGAATATTTATCTTCCCAAAATCGACCAAATTAAAGAGAAAGGCGAGCTTCGTTGTTAACTGTGAGATATTACGATTTGTATGTAATATAAAAAGTTTTAAAAAGTTGTGAACCGACCGACCGCTTCTCTGAAAGAAGCCTTTTGTAGACACACAGAAAAAGCGAACACACATGCATACATACATGATGATGATGATTGCAAAGTCTTGTCAGACGAGTGTCACTCCCTCAAACACTTAAAGTCCATGAGCCCAATTCCTGAGGGAGTATCTATACAAAGATGATGTTACAGAGTCTTAGGTTTGTAAGTCTCTCTCTCGGTTCAAAATGTTGAGATCCAGCAACAAGCAAGAGCAAGATAGCCAGCAACAAATTAAACTGCAGACCAGCTTAATGCGGGTACTGGTCTTCCGCTTTATGGTTTTTTAAATCAGAGATTTGCTTCTCCTAGAAAGGTTGCCTTCACCACGGCTTACGGGAGCCCTCTCTACCCCAATACACATATACACACACACAAATATACACGGTGCTAGTTGGCCGTTGACCCAGAAAAAGAGTTCATTCGCCCTTTGGAAGGTCTTGTTTTTAATCCTTCAGGGAGACTAGCCGCCCTCCTCACCAAACAAGTCTGGTGAGGGAACCAGCTTAGTCGCCGGTGACCCGACCATGAGGCAGGTAGTACTGGGTTACATGGTACCTGTAGCATATGAAATGACCTGACCACATACATACATGACCTGACCGCATACATACATACATACATACATACATACATTTTCGCTTTTATATTTATAGATTAGTAGTAAATAAGTTTGGAGTTGAGAAAATAGTAAATAAATAGTAAGTAATATTGGGTTTGATATTAATAGTGATAGTAAATTAATACAAATAATTTCAGCTTTGAGATTAATAGTGAATTAATCTATCTATCTATCTATCTATCTATCTATCTATCTATTTATCTATCTAATTATAAATGTGAAATGTTTGTGTTTGTGCGTGTGTCTATGTACATTTCCCTACCAAATAACTCTGTCAATTTTCGGTTTGACATAAGGTGTATTAAGATTTGCGAAAATAGTGTCAATCGGTTTTCAGCCAGAAATTTGGCTGTCGAAGGGTAGAGTTCAACGGTTTTTTACTTGGACAACTCTAACAAAATCTGCCATTTTAGGTGTAAACACTTGACATTTTAAATGTCGGTCAATTGGACATAGATCAATCATTTTAATTTGTCTTGAGACCCCGAAAATAAATGTTAAGTTTTCAAAATTAGGGTCAAAGTTTAAAAAATGGCCTCTGCGGTCTTTACAATATTACTCACCAAATCTCCAGTCTAGACATTTTAAATTTTACATAAAGAGTATTCAGAGATCGCACAAGCTTTGGGTCGAAAATTTGAGCAGCCAAAAGGTCAAAGTTAAAAAGATTTTACCTTTGCGGTGTCCAGCAAACTAATTAACCAATTTTCGGTCTAAACATTTGAAATTTACACAAAAAAAAATATTTATACATGCGGTAAGCATTTTAACAAGTTTTGGGGCGAAAATTTAGGCGCCAAATGTCAAAGTTGAAAAAGATGACCTCTGCAGATTCTACCAAATTCCTCTGCCTAATTCTGGGTCTAAAGACCTGAAGTTTTAGATGTAGGTGAGTTGGATATCGGTAAAACTTTGTATTTTGAGTCGAGACGAAAATAATGAAATTTAACGGGTCAAAATCGGGGTAAAATTTTAAAAAAAATTACTTCTGCGATCTCTACGAAATTACTCAGACACATTTTAGTATAACCATTTGAAATCTTATATACAGTGTATTCATACGTAGGGCAAGTTATGAGCAGTTCCCTAGTATAGTTCGGTAGGAATGCAATTAGTAAATAAACTTGGTGTTAAGCGTAATAGTAAATTAATAACAAATAATTTTGGGTTTGAGATTAGTAATTAATTAAGGGTAAATAAGTTTGGAGTTTAGAGTAATAGTTAATTAATAGCAAATAATTTTGGGTTTGAGATTTATTGTGAAATAATAATAAATAGGTTTTGTGGTTGAGAACAATGGTAAATCAGTAGAAAATAATTTTATGTTTGAGATTAATAGTGAATTAATAGTAAATAGGTTTTCAGTTGAGAGTAATTAAAAGCAAATAATTTTGGGTTTGAGATTAATAGTGAATCATTAGTAAATAAGTATGGACTTGAGAACAATAGTATATTAATATCAAATAATTTTGGCTTTAAGATCTGTTGTGAATTAATAGTAAATACGTTTGGATTTAAGAGTAATAGTAAATTTGTATCAAATAATTTTGGGTTTGAGAATAATAGTGAATTATTCGTAAATAAGTTTGGAGTTGAGAACAATTAATAGCAATATTTTATGGGTTTGAGATTAATAGTAAATTAATAGTAAGTAAGTGTGGAGTTGAGTACAATAGTAAATTAATAGCAAATAATATTGTGTTTGAGATTAATAGTGAATTACTAGTAAAATGTTTGGAGTTGAGAAAATAGTAAATTAGTAGCAACTAATTTTGGGTTTGAGATTAATAGTAAATTAATAGCAAATACTTTTGGGTTGACATTATTAGAGAATTAATAGTAAATAAGTTTGGATTTAAGTTAATAGTAAATTAGTAGCAACTAATTTTGGGTCTGGAATTAAGAGTGAATTAATCTACCTATTATATCTATTAAAGTAATATAGTGTATGGGGGTGTGTATATTTCCCTAGCGAACGACTCTCTTAATTTTTAGTCTACAGGCTCGAGATTTAAAAAAAGGTTTATTTAGAATTGTGAAAATCTTTTTAAATCTGTTTTTGGCCAGAAGTTTGACTCTTAAGGTGCCAAAAGTCAACGATTTGAGCTTTTAAACATTGCCAAACTCCTCCGCCAAGTTTTTGTCTAAACTAGAAATTTTAAATGTAGGTTACTTGCACATAAGTACACACTTTTTAAATACATATATACATATGTATATAAAGTTATTAACAGTATATAAGAGCCGAGCAAAGTCGGGCTGAACTGCTAGTATATCTATAAGGGGAACTAGTCTGTGTGTGTGTGTGTGTGTGTCTACAGACTCGAGATTTGGTATAAGGTGTACTGAGATTTTCAGACAGTAATTTAGCTCTCAAGCTGTCAAACATCAACGATTTCGACTTTGAAAACTCTACAAAACTCCTCCGCAGATTTTTAGTCCAAACACTTGAAATATCAGTTGTGGGTTGCTTGGACATGCATCACACTTTTTAATTTGATTTGAGCCCAAAATAGTAAATGTTAAAATTGTAAAATTGGGGTCAAAATTTAAAAAAGATTGACCTCTGCAGTCTCTACCAAATTACTCAGCCAATTTTTGGACTAAACATTTGAAATTTTACATAAAGTGTATTCAGATATAGGGCAAGCTTTTAATCGGCTTTTGGCAGGAAATTTGGCCGCTAAGCTTTCAAAGGTCAAAAGATATGCCATTTGCGGTCTCTAGCAAACTATTCAGCCAATTTTGGGTCTAAACATTTGAAATTTTACATAAAGGGTATTCAGACATGCAGCAAGCTTTTTAATCAGCTTTTGAAAGCGGTCAAAGTTGAAAGAGTTGACATATGCAGACTATACCAAATTCTTCCACCAATTTTCGGTCTAAACACTTGAAATGTTAAATGTAGGTTACCGGGACATGAGTCACCCTATATATATATATATATATATATATATATATATATATATATATATATATATATATATAAACGATAATGATGAATTCGAAAAAAATAAACATCTTATATATCCAAACGAATTAAAATTGAATTGTGAACATAGAGGACAACGGGCTACATTTCTGGATTTAGATATAAAAATTGAAGATGGGATTTTTCTTTATAAAATATTTGATAAAAGAAACGCTTTCCCCTTTAAAATAGTACGTATGCCCCATAAAGATAGCACGTGCCCTGTTTTTATGTTTTATGGAACCATTATGTCAGAGTTTTTGAGAATAGCTCGCGTTACTTTAAAACTAACAGAGTTTATACAACCAGTTTCTAGTTTAGTAATAAGGATGATAAAACAAGGTGGGGATAAAAATAAAATATTTAAACAGTTAAATAAAGCATTTGTTCGTTATCCTGATGCTTTTGAATCGTTTAATATAAACCAGACTATATCAATAAAGGAAATCCAAAACTATATTAGCAATGTATAAAATGTATTTATAATTACATATAATAAATTTATATTAAAAAAAAATTGTATATATGTAAAAATATTTTTAACCTTTATATATCTAATTTTAAATAAGAATGTAAATATACTAAATACTAATCATAGTGGGCGTGATAAGTAGTTAAATGGATCAATCCTAATCTTATAAATACAAGACTGATAAATTAAAAAATTAAAAATTGTATCCATTTTAAATGTGGAAATTGATGAATCGCACAGGTATGAAATTCATTTTTATAGTATGAACAGGTTAGTAATTGCAATTAAGAATAGGAAATTGGATCAAATGTTTGTAACATGTATTATTCCTAAGATTAAGGGTGGTGGTGTTTGATCAACACTGCTGGGGAACCATGATGTAATATACTGTTTTGTTTTTAAATCCCCAAAACAGTGTTTCATGGTGAACAACTGATTATCCTTTGAAAAATAAATTATTGGTATTATAGTAAATTCGAGAGCGGGTTGATGCAGTGATTGCAGGTGAGTAAACGACTTACTGACTAGATGGTTTTCTAACGAATAATAAAAATATTTTATTGTATAGTTTTAAAGGTTAAAAGCTTCAAAGACTATATATATATATATATATATATATATATATATATATATATATATATATATATACATATGCACATAAAGTTATGAACACTACATAGGGCCCGAGCAAACCGGGCGGAACTACTCGTAATGCATATAAATGATCTGAGAAATCCACTTGAGCAAACGCACCACAAAAAAAAAAGTCTATTAGCAAATGCAACTCAAGAAAACCACGGCCAAGCCGACTGTAGAATGTACTTACTTTGTCTATAAGTAAACATTCCACACACATATATACACATATACATATTTGCGACTTATTATTTTGTGTAACAAAAGTCCTATTTAACTCGCCAATTATTGACATTTAGGTAGCATATTGGAAAAATGTTTGGGAACATTGCATACTATAAATGAGTTTCTATCTCTAGTCAGTAAAGTTTTTTCTTGTCTGAGGCAATAATTATTTTTCTCCCAATCCTGAATGACTATATTTAATGAACTGGACTTTTTCACATGAAAAACTGGCCGCGTGTCTCATAGAATGTAATACAGTAATAGATATCCCTTCTTTCTTCTTTCTCTCTCTCTCTCCACACACACACACACACACACACACACACACACACACACACACACACACACACACACCCACACACACACACACACGCGCGCGCGCACGCACGTATGCACACACACTCATATATATACATACATATATAGTCATCCACATACATTAATGTTTCACTGTTTCACAGCTAATCAGTGCGGTTACCTCAAGCCAAAATCGAAACCCGACCATATGACAGTCGGAGCTTATAACCGCATAGTAGCAGCCGAATAGCGCAACGGTTAGATCCTGTCATATATATATATATATATATATATATATATATATATATATATATATATGTGTGTGTGTGTGTGTGTGTGTGTGTGTGTGTGTGTGTGTGTGTGTGGAGAGAGAGAGAGAGCATTGATTCTTTACCGATTTGATTGACTACCGTCATCTTTGCTCAACACAATGGCTCAACATTTAATACGTACCAAAACTGAAAATCGTTATTTTTGTTCTTTTTAACGCATAGATTCGCATGTTCCTTAATTTTAAAAATAAGACATTCTATTACAAACATGTTTATGCATATAATATTTATTAAATGAACCTAAATCAAAAAGATCTTGCAAAACGAATGCTGATATATTTTGTCATAAGATGTTCTTTTGTATCACTTACTTCTTGAGTTAAAATAAGTTATAGGAATGCATGCTTCATAATAACCACATCGAAATGTTTTCACAAAATGTATAGAGGCTTGAAAATATATCGTGTTTGTCTATCATGAGATACAACAACCTGATCAACCTTGTCCTTTTAAATTGATGCTAATGAAGACACAATAGCCTTGATGAAAGAGAAGTGTCTGACCTTTCTGAGTTAAAAACTTTATCAAAACACATTTTTCATAGAGTTAATTACCTCAGCTTAATACAAAACAAATACAATTCTTAATTACTATAATTAAAATTGATTATCAGACATTATATATAATTAATAGAACTAACTCGTTATGAGAACAAGTCGATAAATAATATGAATCAGTAAGGATATTTAACGCATGTATATATATATATATATATATATATATATATATATATATATATATATAATTACTTCAATTATCCACACAAAATTAATATACGAAAGTATATATTTATGCTTAAACTTTAAGCATTTGCATCAAAAGTGCTCAATACGTAAGTAGAGGTAGTTAGTAATTTATAGAATATATATGGCGATTAAGCTTAGGCACCGCCAAAAATGGCCGAAAAATCAAGTTGTTGTTGCTTTTTAAAATCCATTATTTCTGAGTAACTTTTTTTTTTCCAGAAAGATAAAACACTGAATTTTTTCATATAGAAAACAGAATAATGTAAAACTTTTTCTACTATTTTTAATTAAATTTTAAATGTTAAATTTTCCCAAAAAGTTAACAATTGACATTTTTTGTCTTGCACAAAAAACGTACATAAATATTAAAAAAAAAAGGTTTTTGAAATAATTAATTAATTTATTTGTTGTCTAACTAAGATTTAGGATGATTTTCTATGAGAATATGCAAAAATATTATAATATAAGTACCTGGATTTCAAATAATTTCACTTATTCATATAGGCAACCAGTTACTTCGCGTAGATCTAGAGTCTAGATGGATAATGTTTACGTTTGTAGTTGATAAAAAGCAAACTATGGAAGACCAAACAGGCAAAAACAACTTATTTTTCAGTGACGAAAATTTCAATGTATTATTAACGCTGAGACTGGCCAGTACCAGATGGGTGACCATTTGTATGAGTTTGGTTTATAATGTGCATGTGTGTGGGGGCCAGGCTCCCCAAAATGGGGGGAGGGCAATTTAAAGCAGAATAAAAAAAAATATTTCAGCGCGTTTGGTCCACCGTAGTCGAAAGGCGGCACACGTTTTCCAACGGATCGAAAAAATGATGCTATTTTTAACACACAGGGCACAATATTTATCGATTTTTTTGTATCGATTCTTCAAAGCATGCCCTGTTTAATAATGGTGATGCATTATTCGGCTCGCTAAAAAAAATGGTAATTTATTTATCAAAGATTTTAAAATGGCTTTTTTCGTATAAATATTATTTGTTTTGTTTTGTTTTGCTTAACTTACATTAATTATTTTACTTAAAATATTCACGGAATTTCACACTTCAAAACTCAAAAGCGGGATAATTAAACACAATCGAAGTTCTGATATTCAGACGTCAAAATAAGATATGCAAACAATTTTTTTTTTAATCTATAATTCTGTCCCTTACAACAACACAATATGTTGTGTTCAGTTTCATATGATTATTCTAAGCATATTTGTACCTCCTCAAAACAAGGGGGTGTAAGCTAAAAATATATATATAAATATCGTTTATGAAAAATTACTACACTGTTATAAAGTTCATTCTTCACTTAATAATCGCTGAAAATTTCGTATTGATCGGATAATTATCTGTTTTTGGTAGATTTTTAAAAAGACGGTCCATCAAAAGTACTTACCTGCCCCCCCCAGTTTTGGCGGTACCTAAGCTACACTGAATATTCCACGTTTCATCCACTCTAGGATTATTCAGGCTTTAAAATATATATGGCGATTAAACTACACTGAATATTCCGCGTTTCATCCACTCTAGGATTCTCCAGGCTTATGCGCATAAATCTGAAGAATCCTAGAGTGAATTCAGTGTAGCTTAATCGCAATATATATTTTATAAATAACTATATATATATATATATATATATATATATACATATATATATATATATATATATATATATATATATATATATATATATATATATATATGAAATAGGTCACCAACAATTGGCATGTATTTTTTAACATTTTTTATTATTCCGTGTTTTGATTTTTCATTTAAAAAAGATACCATATTTAGATCATTGTAATCATGTTTTTAAATCATTGAAATATTTTTTTACGCTTTCAGACATTCTGTGAAGCGTCCTCTTCAGAAAGTATTCAAAGTGTAAAACATTTAAGAGTATATTTAAAATGTGTTCAAAATGTATAAAAGCATTTTCGCAGTCCATTTTGGTGACATGTTTCCGAACTGTAAATGATGCTCACGCAAGGTTATATTCCACCCCTACCCTTGCTTATTGGGTGTCAGACCATGGTCATTGCTGTCTTTGCTTTCCCCTCTTTTTCTTGATTCTCCTTTTTAATACTTTTTTGTTTATTTTTTATTACTTGGGTGGAAGTGACTGGCACGTTGGTACTTAGTCAAATAAGTACGTAGCGGAGTGCGTGTGAGGGGTGGGATCCTTGTATGAGTTTGTAGAATGCGTGTTATACGTCTAATAGTTTTATAACATTATCAATTTCTTTGCTTGCCTAAGAAAGCAAATGTGATGCAAGTTCGTTTTTGATGTGTGTGAGGTATGTGTGTGGAGGGGCAGCTCCTCTGAAACAAGAGTAATTGGTAGGGGCGCATCTTAGTGCGTACACTATATTTCTGGAGGGGCAGTTTAGGTCCTTTTTTCAGAATGTTTGTGTTGAATTTTTTAATGTGTATATGTTTCCTTCTATTATTAAGTTACAAAATCCAAATCGCTGTTTATTGCATTTTGTGACTCCTTTTGTGGTGTGTAGATCGAGTTTAGAGGAGGTTAAGATATGTTTTAAATCTTTGGGTTGACGTTTGCTTTTTATTATTTTTGTTGTTTTAAGTATGTTGTTCTGAGCAGGATAATGTTTTTCGTTATCTCTGTAAATAGTTTTGGGTTGTTTGTGTTATGTGCGGAGACGTATGGTTGAATTTATTCGTTGATTTGTTTTTTGTGTTTCTTAGTTGGTCTACCGGGATTTTTTCTGCCAGTTCAATACCTTTACGTATTAGTCATGGTTGATATCATCTTTTCCGCAGGGTTATTTGCAGTTCATTTAGTCGAGTCGAACGGAGTTGTCTGTCTGTGGTGCAAACTCTACGTGCTAAGGAGTAGGGTATGGATTTTAAACAGTTTTTGGATGGTAGCTTTTGTAGTGGGCGTAACTTTTGAGTGTCTGTTGGTTTGTGGTAGATGTCTGTGATTATGTTGTTGTTTTTAATTTTTACTAGGATGTCTAGAAAAGGTAGTTCTGTGGAGCTCTATTCTAGCGTGAAGTTTATTTAAGTGTGTAGGTTTTGTAGTATAGTGTGGATCTCTCTGATATCCCTCCATGTGGGTTTCCAGAGGATAAAGCAGTCGTTCAGGTATCTTGTCCAAGATTTTATTAAGAGTATTTTGATATTCTGTCCGTATTTCTGTTCTATACTTTCATAAACGATATCTTCCCGGAAGACGAGTGTAAGGGTGGCATATGTTGGTGGCATTTTAGTACCCATTGTTGGGCCTAGTGTTTGGATGTAATTGTCATTATCAAATTCGAAGGAGTTATTGTTGAGGATTATGCCAATGCTGTCAATCATGAATTGTTTGGTAAATCTGGGGTGTAAAGTTTGTGTATGTTTGTTAATCCAATATGAGATATCTTTTTTCCCCAAGGTGTGTGCGATATTGCTATATAGGCTGCTAACATCGAATGTGGCCAGTATTGTCCCATCGTCTACTGTTTGTGGTAGGGAGCTAAGGAAGTGTATGTCATCTCTTGAAGGGGTATATATATATATATATATATATATATATATATATATATATATATATGAGAAGGCTTTCTTCAGTCTTGACAGACGATGGATGCCCAGGGTAAGGGTGTCTACATGTAAAAATTCTTGTGGCAAGAGTTGCACAATATCCAACCATACTTCTCCTGAGTCGATATATAGTGGCAAGTGTAGGTTTAGGATGACTGAAAACAATGCCGAGATAAGCGGAAAGCACACACAACGCCTAGCCTTTCCAAATGGCCACCAATCTGGTACTGGCCAGGCTCAACGTTGCTTACCTTCGGTGATCTGACGAAAATCGGTATGTCAATGTGATTGTGCCGTATATATATATATATATATATATATATATATATATATATATATATATATATATATATATATATATACTAGCTGTAAGAGAGCCTTCTATTCCAGTAGTTTCCTCCCCAGGACAGCTAAATTTGGAATTCCCTGCCGGGTCCCTGCTTCCCCAACTGTACTGACATGCAGAAGTTCAAGTGCAACGTGAACCGACATCTTGCTGCCCAGCTCCCTACACAGTACCCCTGATGCCCATGTCCCTGATAGTAGACCCCTACAACAAAGTGGCAATATGCGTTGTTTGGGGTGAAAATGTAATAAAAAAATTGTGACATGACAGGTAGATAACATTGTTTGTTGAAATTGACAAAAAAAGTAGTTTAACGAAAACTCAATTTTTCTGCTGTCAGTCTTCATTAAAATAACGAAGAAGAACCAGAATTCTTGTGTACATCAAAATATAATCTGATTAAATAAGCATTTCCTTTTTGTATTATAACAAATTAAACAAAATTATAACTAGGGGTAGACTATAGAAACAAAATGTATCAAATAAATGCTAAAAGTGGCTTATTACCTTCATTTATATGTAAATAGATGGGAACAAGTGATTTTTTTCAAAACGGATCAAAATTGGAGGGTCGCTGGCCCCAAATGTGATTTGACCGCGTTGACGCGTGAAAATGGCCCAAATTTCGCCCCCGAACACACTTAATCACTTATTGAAAGCCACAGGGTGCATTTTTTGACTATAAATGTATTTGTATCATTAAATCTAACATTCCCATTGGCTATCCCACAAGTATAGGGTTTTTTAGGGTATCTCAGAGTCCAAAATGGGTCAAAATTACCCCAAAATTAGCCAAAAATGGTCGGAAATCACGGATTTTCCAAAATGCACCTCCCATGGGCCCAAAGACACCTTTACATGGCAGAAACTGCTTGAAGCAAGCACTCTCCTAACTTTTGCACTGTTAATGCAGAATACGTATGTATTATTATAGAATCTGTGCTCTATTAATTATTATATATTAGGAGGAATAAATTCACCTGTGGACTAATTCGCCAAAAACATTTAAAAAAAATGATCATGATAATGCCGTTCATGGAATTCCGTCTTTGCTTGTTTACAATATCACATCAGCTGTTATGTGTGCTTGGTGATGAATGCCATGGAGCTGTCATATCAGATAAATGTTTAGTTTTAAATATGAAAACGAAGGAATGATTTGCGGGGGTTTTAAATGGACCCCCTTCTTTTATCGTAAATTGAACTTACTGATAAGGAAAAAAAAAAGTAAAATAACGTGATGAGATTCACCCGGGCTTGAACAGAGGATAATTCGATCTGTAATCGAATGCTTTACAACTAAGTTATGTCTCCACATTATGATACATCTGTTCTTTTTAGAAGAAATGATTTGCTTGAATTTTATTATTTACCTTGGCAAGGGTAACGTGAAATATTTCCCTGTAAATATTATTATTTTTTATCTATAAAAGAACAGCTATTTTTAAAATCGGACTTTTTAAAATTTCGATACTTATCGGATGAATTACTGTACAGAACGTATTTTGGAACACCCCCAGATATATAAATTCGCTTTGTATGACATTTGCAAAAAATAGGTTCCGCCGTTTAGGAACCTATGAGGAAGGAACTCACACACACTAAGTTGTATATTATATATAATATATAAATATATATTATATATAATATATAATATAAGTATATATTATATATAATATATAATATAAGTATATATTATATATAAGATATAAGTATATATTATATATAATATATAAATATATATTATATATAATATATAAATATATATTATATATAATATATAATAGAAGTATATATTATATATAAGATATAAGAGTATAAAAATAGTTTGCTGCTGTATTGTCATATCGTGTAGGAGGTATTACACTAACTGCGTCACTACTGTTCACCAAAGATTTCCGACGCGAGAGTGCATCAAATACATATAATAATCGACAAAACTGGAGAGATGGGGTGGGGCGTATCTCGCGCAATCCCACCGGTCTACTCGTTTAAATGGTCCGGTGTCTTGTCACTGCACGGTTGCTCACAGTTCCGTGCTTTCTCCGCGAAACGACAATGATAGTAACACCAGGTGGAGCGCGAAGCGGGACGGCGTCGTTGCTATGGACGTCTGTCTCGAAGGTTGCGTCTGTTGCTGGGGCATGATGTCTGTCTGCTAAGAGAACCTGTACTGTTTTGATAATGGCAGCGATTACTGTAGATTCGTGGCTGAAATTGGTTGCAGAGGGTGTTGTATCAGTTTGGGGTGCGACGGTTGTCATGGCTGACGCGTGATGATAATTATCGCCAACGCCGTCTGCGATAACCATTATCTGCATGAGGTCCTTATCTCAAACGAAAATGGAAAGCGTGTGTGACAATTGCTGTGGCAATTTGTCTAACTAAAGTTGCTGGGGGATCTTGTCCATGGTCTGCCAAGCAAAAATTTCATTTGCCTGAAAAGCTGAAAGCGTTTTCGGTCACCTGGAGATAAGTTGATGAAAAGCTATTTCAACCTGGCATTCTCCAATGTGCCTGCTCGTTCAAGAATGGTTTGTTTGAGCTTGTTGTATGGATCGTCTCCAAGAGTTGCTTTGAAAATATCCTCGACTTCCCCAGTGACTTCTGTGGGCAAAGCCTCAACGGTCGAGCACTTCTGGACCGAGGAAGTGAATTTCCTATTGGCTAAAATAGCCCTCATTTGAAAAAAATACCCCACATATATGCAGTATTTGCGCTTTGTAGGAAGTTAACATGAAATTAGGCTTTCGACCTTGCTCGTGGTAGAAGGGTTTTCCGCCATGCTGATGCAGACTAAAATTACAAAATCCAATTATGCTATTTGAGGGTGTTCTTTTATTTTTGTGTGTGTTTCCGTGGGAGAAAATATGAAACTTTACATATATATATATATATATATATATATATATATATATATATATATATATATATATATATATATATTAAATGAATATTATTATTTTTCTCTTTTTGTTATTATTACTGTTTTGCGTGTACAGGGTTGATTAAAATATGGTGGACTTTGCATTGACATCGTTGAACACATCGGTAGGGATGTTTTCGTGTGTGCCGCTTTCTCGGAAATTTACGACGAAACGTCTACTTATATTTTTTCTGTACTCGATAACAAAAGTATAGCCAGTAATTCGTTGGTGTGTAATTATTGATACGAATAAGTGAAATGTTCGTTCGATATTTTAGTCGCAAATCGGAGGGCACCAATCTCGTAAAGGATAAACACGCGTGTTCTCGACTCTGGCATTGAAATGAGACAACAAAGTGCCGATTTACAATATAAAAACAATACTGTGAGCAATCGTGCAGTGACATGAAATCGGACCATTTAAACGTGTAGATCGGTGGGATTGCGCGAGAAACTCCACTCCATCTCTCCAGTTTTGTCGAGTATTATATATATTTTATGCACTCTCGCGTCGGAAACTTTTTGTGAACAATGGTGACGCTGTTAGTGTAATACCTCCTTCACGATATGACAATACAGCAGCAGACTATTTTGCCCTACAAGCCGCGAATGGCACTTCCATCCGAATCTTTGATACCTGATCACTCACTCTAGGCCTTGGACTTCGACGCAATTTCTCGTGGATTTTCATCATCGCCGACGTAAAGACAACTATTTTTGGCGCTGATTTCCCTTCGAACTTTCAACTGTCCATTAATCTAAGATGTCGTTTATCCGACACAGATATTTCTCTTTCTATCCACTGCGGTATGCTTCGTGAAACAACAACTAAGAAGGATAACAGTCCGAAAAAAATTAATTAATTATGGATCTTGCCATCATTTGGTTCTCAAGCAACCCATAGTAATCCTCACTTCATATGGTACCAAAGAAATCGGAGGGAGACTGGAGACTGCGGACACTACCGAGCTCTCAATTGAGCAAGTGTTTCCGACAGACACCCGATTCTACACCTGTACGATTTTTCTGACCCTTAACCGGCTCTACAGTTTTTCGCGCATCGATTTAGTCCATGTATATAAGCAAATTCCCGTCGCCGGGAAAGACATTCCTAAGACCGCGATATGCACTCATTTCGATCTATTTTAATTCACCCGCCTTATATTTGTATTGCGTAATGCGATCCTGGCATTCCAAAGATTCATCAATGAAGTTCTTCGACTTGGTCATACATCGACGTCTACGTTATTCACGTTATTTATAGAGAGTACATACAAATATTAGTAAGAGATGTACTAGAAGATTTATATATGTTTATTTTTAAATAATATTCACAAATCACGTATTATTGTTAAATGTACTGACACGGAGGTTAACATTAAAAAAAAAGAAAATATTTTAGAAAATCAAAAAAAAAAAAAACGAAAAGGAAAATATAAGAAATGAGGTGATGAACAATTGCCGGAAATATGTGATATATTTCCACTATTCACAGAGGTTCGTATGGTCAATGTCTGTTTGCGTGAATAAATCTATTTAATACCTGTTTGCTTTATGTTATATTTTTAACGATAGTGATTGCTTATTTCGGTTCTTGTCAAATTCAGTTTTTCTTGAAGTATTTACATTTGTATTGTTTTGTTACAATAAGAATTGAAACATTTGTTCAACGATTTATTTTTGACAATAGAAAGAAAAAGAAAAAGCAAACTTAGTGCAGATAAGCAAGTTACTTAGTGGTATCTTAAAAAATGTAGATGCTTTATTTTAAACTTTTGACATATTCCGCGTTAAGCTTAATATGTTTGTTTAGGAATCAATGATTTAATATCACCAACCCATCTCACAAGTTCTTATTTTTCCCAATATAACTTTCTGTTTTTTTTATCAATTTTAATATTTAGTAAACTCACTTGTGAATAAGAAATTATAAAATCTATTTGCAGATGGATGAGCAATTCTATTATAAGAGGATCGGATATGAGTGATAGAATAGAAAAAAAAACGATTATTTATATGGAAGTTAAATATTTCTTCACATTGGATTTGAAAATAAGTTTTTTACATTATTCTAAGCTTTAAGAAATAAACACTGTTCATGGAAATTCTATGTAAAGAAAACGAAAGAAAAACAAAGTTCTTTTCAGTGATGGTATTACGGTGAATTTGTGCTGTGAATATCAGGAATATGAACTAGATCGTAGTCGAGTACTTTCCATGGAAATTAATATAGCATAAACAAAATCATCTTCCCGCGTGAAAGTTATTGCAGAGAACTATGAGACCATCAAACTATATTTCGAAGTTAATTCTTAACGAGTTGATTGGTTGTCTTCCATCATATGTTTTTCGTTCATATTTTGTTTGATTTTGTCACTATTTCATCATTTTTGCAAAATACAACAAAACAATCATTCATAGCTCAGATCTGTTTTTTTTTTAAAATCTGTACTCAGATTTCTGAAGCCAGAGGGAGATGCCGCGCCACAGGCCGCGTAGAGACACGTCATTGCCAGAGTCTATTTCATGCAAAACCCAGCGAACTTCTTCACCCAACTTATATTGTGATATCACCTACAACTTATCGCTTCCATTCGTCTTCTTTACGCCAGTAATCAACTTGCAAATCGATTAGCATTGACTTGTTTTCACACAGCCATCACCACATTATCAAGACCAAGAGGCCACTCGAGGATAAGGGTTAAAGAGTGTACAGTAGAAATTGGATAATATAGTAATCAATTCGGTAAATTTGTTAACTTATATAGAACGGCTCATCAAGAACTTATTTACGTAAGACTTGAAGACAACCATATTTTAGTCAGTCGGAAAGCAGGGAAACGGAAGATAATCCTACAGGCGTGCAGTTCTAAGAAAGAAGCTTTGTTCATGGAATCTACATTTAGGTTTCGGCACAGATAAATGTGGGGGAATTATTGATAGTGTTTTCAGCTAAACGAGTGTTTTTTATGAAAGTTTGGCGAGGGGGACCATAGACTGAAGCTCAGTTTCGTGTACATATAAACATTTCTTAATATGAATTCAAATTTCCTTTTAAAAAGGTCCAATATATTAATATATAATTATAAAAAAAAATCAATTATTAATTCTCCACTGATTTAATCATGGGAAATTATTTGGAAAAATAAATTGCAGGGACCTAGAAGTCGATAAAGTGGGAATTATTCGGACAACTATTTTCACGTTGATTCCATTTTGCCGATGTTTTGCATTTGGTTAATCGATCCAGAGAAATGATTTCTTTCGAATTTTTACGTAAAACATACCAAATATGACATACACTGAGAGATAAGGTTTACTATAAATTTGCGGTCATATCTACAGGGCTTACCGAGTGGGGAGTTAGCCAGCAAGGTGTTTTGTTTGTGTACATTGCATTCAAGATTCTGTATATTGGTACAGTGAGGAAAACAGAAAGGGGGTTCTAAAAGTTAACAGTTAAAGGAAGTCGTATGGCAGTTTGAGACCTGTAACAGCGAAGACGTAGGATTTTGTTGATTGTCGGTAGGTTGGGTGTATGTAAAATTTATTGGTATTTGTAATACTAGTACAGGGGTGTAAATCTGTTGTGTCGGGATTTGGAAGCTATTTTTAAACGCTCTCATTTGGACCCTTAAAAACTATATTTATCAGTCTTTTCCATTGTTGTTTCATTACACTGCAATTGAACTTCTCAGAAATCTAGCGATCCCTTCCTGGGGCCAATACTTGATCTCTATTGGGCGTTCAAATATAACCATTAAGATATCCACAGTAAAACAAGAATGTCTAAAATATCTCGGGGTCAGAATAAAATTTAGAATCAACGATTGATCAATGAGTAGATATTAACGGTTAAAAGATTGTGTTAAAAGGCGACAGAAAATAGATTGTGCTTTCTTTCTGAAAGATATTTATTTTTTCCAATCATATTCTTATTTTTAATTAGAGAAACACATAATAATCTTAACTCTGTCATATTACTCCCGTTTTTCTTTAACTGCAGATAAATCTAATAATGTAAGGTCAACAGTAACAGGAGTATACACACAAACTCACAATGTCGTATGAAAATGACTTCTTTTAGTGTGCATATATTAGACTTGTTGATTTTTATTCACTGCTATATTTACATTTACAAACGATTGTGTGTTACTTACTTATCTGGTATTTTGAACACATCGTCACTGTTTGTTGATTAAACTTTCTTACTATCCACACAAGACATTACACATTTTATTACTAATGCTGACCATTACTGAAATGTCTGCTTTTCATAAATAGTTGATTATAAAACAAGAACGCATATTATTTTCGAACAAGAATAAACACGCTGTTGTATTGTTCATAATTGGAAAAACAAAAAACGAAAACAAATTAGTAGAAATATAGAATTAACGAATTCTGTGTAAAATGATATAGTTCATATTTTTCAGTATAAGTATAAATATATATAAACATATATATATATATATATATATATACATATAAATACTTCGGAATAATATGGTGAAATATATCTACTGATACGAAAATCCAGTGATTTATCGGTCTTAAAACATATTATTAGATGTAATAGTTTTATGAGAATCCCGGCCAATAAAATTTCTCAATATACAAGATAGAGCAAATGAATCACAATTTATATATTGAACTTTTATGATTTGGAATAAATTATTCTTCAAATATATTTTATTGTTAGTGAACATAGATTACCATTGAATAAATCTATTTCCTTAACCTATGTGTTTTCGATGCTTATTCATGTCCTCAGAGGAAAAGTATTAGCAAATGTTTTTATTGGTTTGCACGTTATTTGCTAAAAGCAATATACATAGAAAATTAAAGTTTTAAAAGCAATTTAGATACATAGAATAAGGAAATGGGATATTGAGGCAGAAAACACAGACTTAAATCATTCGTTGACATCTATACTGATGCTACGACCATCTATGAAAACACATCAAAGGCCGTACATGACAATGTCCTCTCTGATTGTCTCTTCTCTGATCTTGAGCGCGTGGTACAGTGGGGGAAGACGGGGCTGGTAACTTTTAATGCATCTAAAACCAAGATCCTATCTTTACATCATCTGGCACCAACTGAAATGGGTGGCTCTAGTCTTGCTCCATGTTTTGACAAGCTTCTGGGATTGACATTTACTCCTGATCTGAAATGGGACACGTATATCAATCTGTTACCAAGGTCGCTGGAAAAATGGTAGGATCTTCCTACCGCTCCAGAAGATTTCTCACTGTTGATGCAATTCTATATTTATATAAAAGTCAAGTACGTCCAAGGATTGAGTACTGTTGCCACATCTGGACAGAAGCGGCTAAAAACAGCATATTCTAGCTTGACAGAGCACAAAATAGACTTCGTTGATTAGTGGGGGACGCCTCTTTCTCTTCCCTACAACCCCTCTTCCACAAAAGAGACGTTGCGAGCCTGTCTTTCTTTTATCATGTCAAGTGCTCGTCTGAGCTTCAATCTCTGGCCCCCTCTCGTCAATATTTCACGATAAACACCCGTCTAGCTGAAACCCCTTTCAATAATTTTCCCACTCTTTGTCTGTGCCTAGATCAAAACGTGGATTTCATGAAGAAAGCTTCTTTCGTTGAAGTGCACGCCGGTGGAACTCTGTTCTGTTTGTCTGTTTTCTACCTGACTACAACTTGGATGTCTTCAAATCCAATATAAACAAATTCCTGATAAACTGCCCCCTTAAGTAAGACACTTTATCAAATCTCTATTACTAACGACTACTACGATATTATCCAATTTATTACAGTACACGCAATAACCCTTATCCCCGAGTGGCTTCCGGTCTTTGATAAGTGGTGACTATCATGTAAAAAAAGGATATTGTACTTAAAATCCAAAATAAATGTTAAATATTGAAATGAAAATTCCTGGTAGTAAGGAGGTAAAGAAATCCATCGGATCGTGTAGTCCTTCCAATGTATTAGGTTGCAATCACATGCAGACATATTTCCTTCGCTTCACAACTGGCTATATAAGATTACATATTTCTTGCAATAATAAACATATCACGAAAGAGACCACCCCTTATAAATCCTTAACGAAAAATAATATGATAAAATTGAAGAATAAGACGAAAGAAATCTATAGGGTTCAATCCACCTTTTACCTCAAATGTAAAAAACAAACATGCATAAGAGATTTTTAGAATAGTAGAAAATTCGTTTATTTACCCACATAAGTACATCACAATATTAAACAAGAAATATATAAAATATCATATTCTACAATGCCAAATTTAGCTCACACAATAATATCAACAAATAATATGAAAATGAAAAACTCAGAATCTCTCCCATAATTTAGTCCTTAAGAATAAATGGAACTGCAAAAACAAAAACGAATGCCTTCTAAATAGTGATTGCATAGACAATTGCCGATACATGAGAAAAAACAAATTTACAGAACAAATAATGGGTTTAATCGATTCATATATATACACATGGCAGAATATAATAACAACAAGCAAACTACTACCTCTGATAATATAAACCCACAAAATATTAACTAGCATTCACCTTGCAAAACTTCAGAATTTTATTCGATTAAAGATCCTAACATTGTTAATATTGATCATGGGATGAATAAGCGGTTATACAATGAAAATAAATGAAAAACATTAACTTATATAGGTGCAAACTCAAACTAAATAAAAGTAATAATTTCAATCCACATCCATTCCTTCGAAAACGAAAAAAACACAAAATAACAATGGACATTTATAATTACCTTTATTAATTGCTTAGAAGATAAGAACATTCCTTATTCAATTAAATGGAGAATACTGAGAAAAGCTAAGTCATATACTTCAAGATCTAAATTTATAACCTTTGTATCTCCGGAGCAGTCACTATTATAACGTTCCCTAAACCTATAATAAATGCCATTTCACGAGTTGGTTAATTTCTTTTTTTACAGATTCAATATTTTTTTACTTGTCTTCTTTGCAGTTTATGGCTATAACAAATTATGGTTTGACTTAAGGTCATAACTGGCAAATTCTAGCATTGCTACAAATATAATTTGCAGATTTCTTCATGTCCACTGACGAGAGAAATAGCAAGAATAGCATTCTTTGAAATTCGGCGGAATAAAGTCTATATAAATTTGTTCTAAAAGGATTCAGTCGAACAATAAATTTACATTGTAAATTTACACTTACAGCTTTAATTTTTTCTCTTATGATACGCTCTACCCTATATCTATATTGTGTATTGAGCTTTTTTATGATGATGCCTATTTAAAAATATTGGTATTTATATTAGATTAAAGTTTAGGTAAACACTACATACATTTGACTTCATTACTTTATATATATATATATATATATATATATATAAGCATATATATAAGCATATATATATACACACATATATATATATTGTATTTTAAATTTTCCTTTATGTATTTATGTATTTATTTTTGTTTTATTATTTTATAAGTGTTTATTATTATTTTTTTATAATTATTATTAATATTAACTTTTTTCTTTTCTTTTTATTTCAATATATTTTTTATATAAAAACGAAAATGTTTTTAAATGTTCACTTCGGATCACTTATAATCTCTACAGTTTGATAGTATTTTCTTAAAAAAACAAATACTGTTTTCTGGCAACTTAATTTATCTTTGAAATAACACCTTTTTTCGTAATGCTTTGTATATATTTGAAAGCATATTTGTAAAATCGTTGGGAATTCTTTTTTTATTACATTTTCACCCCAAACAAGGCACATTGCCACTTTTATGTAGGGGGCTACTATTAGGGGCACAGGCTACAGGGGCACTAGGTGGGGAGTTGATCAGCAAGATGTCTATTCACGTTACACTTGAATTTCTGCATGTCAGCACAGTTGGGGAAGCAGGCACCTGGCAGGGAGTTCCAAGATCTATCAGTTGTGGGAAAGAAACTACTGGAGTAGAAGCCTTTCTTACATCTAGGAATCTCTACTGTGAAGGGGTGGGATTGTACAACTTATCGGGTTTGTCGGGGGTATTTACGTAGAGGGGGACAAGTGTTTGCAGCTCATCGGAACACACATCGTTAAAGTACTTGTAGAACAGGCAGGGTGATGCAACATTGTATCGATGGGACAGAGGCTGGAGCTTGGATGATAGTTCAGGACCTGTTAGGTTGGCGACTCTCTTTTGAACCTTTCTAAGAGTGAGAGACTAGTAGCAGATTCACCGGCCAAAATATGACAACAATCCTCCATACATGGACGAATGGTAGCCTTATAGACGTACAGGATACTTTCAGGGGTCAGTAGCTTTCTAGCACGGTAGAGAGAACCTACTTTTTTCGCAGCGGTCCAATTCATGTTTCCTGTGAACGTAAGGCCGAGGAGTTTAAAAGGTGTGCTTTCAGATAAAGAGTCGTTCGCCATTGCTATTGGTAGTAGAGACAGTTTCTTGTAGTTATTGAAGGAAACATGTTTCATGTTGGCAGAATAGAATGTGACCACCTATTTTTGTCCCCATTCCACTACAGATTTGAGGTCATTCTCTAGTGTTTCTGCCATTCCTTTAGATAGGTGTTCATTTGTTTTCCTTTCGTGTCTGTTATGGAGCGTGGTGTCATCAGCATATATACCCATCTCACAGACAGTTTGTCAGGGAGGTCATTTATGAATAGAAGTCCAGGTATAGACCTCTGAGTCACTCCCCCATGTATGTCATATCTTTTAGATGTATGACAATCGAGGACAACCTGGATTTTTCTCTTATCTAAGAAGGATTTAATTATGTTAAGTGGTCTACCAGTGATACCGTATGATCTAATTTTCCCGAGAAAACCTTCATGCCATACCCTGTCAAAAGCCTTAGATATATCTAGAGTTACCGCTCTACCCTTCCCGTCTTTGTCCACTGACTGATATATATGTTCAGGGATTACAGTTAGGATATCTGCTGTGAAACAGGCTTGCCTAAATCCATATTGCTGTCAAAAGGCTTAGATATATCTTGAGCTACCCTCCTTTGCTTTGTCAAGTGAATGGTATATACGTTCAGAGATTACAGTTAGAATGTCTGCTGTGAAACGGGCTTGCCTAAATCTATATTGTTGGTCAGTCAGAAGCTTAGTATCTGTAAGGTCACGTACACAGACTACATATCGTTAAACATGTTATTATATGATCTCTTATGATCGAGAAATATTTGCCATTATAATGAGTTACACCCATGCACATCTGTCGCCGGTTGCACTTCACCATAAACTTTTATTTTTGCCACCGGTGAGGTGTATGATCGCTTTGGTAACACTCTTCGCAAGAGTGTATGGCTGCCTTGATAGATGCTTTCCTAATTGCAGTATGCACTCTTTAAACAAAATACGTTGTTCAAAAAATTCTAGGATGTTCTCTTATCTGGTATATTACAAGGATTTGATTAAGTATCAATTGACTTGTTCAGAGTTCGATTGTCAGTTACAGAAGATTAGACCCCTGCCTTATATCAGCTCATCTCTTTTGCACTTAAAAGCAAGATTCTACTCTGATGGATCTAGCGTTCTAATTAATAATTTTTCCTTTGATCATGACTGTCTGAAATAGCCAAATACTCATAAACTTGTATCTGTATTTAAGTGCTCGTTTGATACATCAGTGCTACACTAATCACTTCTGGCGCAACTTGATTGTTCAATAGCCATGAGCAGGATTAGTCTTTTGGAGGGGATCAGATTTATCTCTGCGTATGATATTTACAAATCATTAGCAATCCACATCCGAAGCTCTTCTTCGATTCTTAATGAAACAGCATTAAATGGAATTGTATTGCCCGGCTGACTTGGCGCTTCTCTCATGGCCGACTTCCATCTCGAAATCCATGCCCTCTGTTCATAGTCTAAGGTAAAATAGAAGTTCTATTCCTCAATAGAGATAGCTTTACAAATCCTGCGAAGAGTGTCACCGAAGTGATCATACACGAAACCTGCTGCAAAAATGAAAATTTGAGGTGAAAAGCAACTGATATCAGATGAATATTGATGGCATATACCCGCTGTGATTATGACGCCTCCTTAAGTTCTTATGGCGTCAATTCTATTTAATAGGTCGTAACCAAGCGTTTTAACTTGCACTAGGAGGACGTCAAATTCAGTTTTGTCATCTTTCTCAGAATATATCGCGACAGTTCTTATATCTCAATATGTTTTGGATAAGCCAGTGATAGTCATAACACACACGTGTTGCTTCCTTGATATCTGACAGCGATTTGAGCCAACTATAGACCGAAAACAGCGTGAGTTTCCAAGTGCTGAACACTGTACATCAATATCTTTGACGCAAACGACAGGAAATTCTGCGTTGATTGTTTGCCAAGAGTGAGCGCGGAGAAGATGCATCGTTTTCGAATTTGTTTCGCGAAAAGTTGCGCAGTATGTGATCGAACTTAGTACATATTGATCTTTGTTTTGCCGATCGATCTTTGTTATTACGTATTGCTCTTTGTTGTGTCGATCGATAAACATTATTTGTAAAAATTCCACTCCGGCATTATTTAGCAAAATGATTAGGACCACGACATTTATGGCACACCGGTCTCTCACGCTTATCGCTAGTTGTGGCAGAATTCACATTGTCTCCATAATGTTTAGATACCGCACGACTAGTACTTTCTGTTACTGTGATTGTTTCTGGTCTTTATGGTTTTTAGAACTCGGGTCAGTAACTTATCTTTAGTCAATCCATCAATTCGTGATAAAGTTCGCAAAACTTTGTAATATCTTCAGGAAAATCTACCAAAAAGTACAATGCAATATTCTTAGTTGGCACCATGAAACCTTAATTTCTCTAAATCTGCTAAATAAACGTCGACTGTGAAGTTACCGGCCATGAGCGTTTGTCATGCAGCAAAGCACAACTGTATCAAATGTCGTGCTTTATTCCATCCCAGTTTTGTTAATGTCCAAGTTTTTGCAGGTTTTCAATATATAAATACTTTTAGCTCTCTCAACCTATTCGACAACCGACGTAGCGGATCAATTAAACTCCGATATTAAGCGGATGTATTCATAATTTTAGTCAGCGCTTATCAAATCTAGTTGAAAATGCGTGTTATACGTAAAGTAAATATTTAAAAAATATTAAAAATAACACGTCGAAATAGCTTTAAAATAGCTTAAAAAATCTATAGACTTAAAAGTCTATAGATTTTCGTGACTGAACTACATTTTTAGGGAATTAATTATTATTTCATTCACGTAAATTATTTTACTTCGGAACAAAACGCCGACTAGATTAATTAAAAAAAAAAAATCCTCGACTACACATTCTCTTCAGCAGCAGCACAAACATTTTTCGATTTTTTTCTCTCTATATAAATTCTCTCTTGAAAGAAACAACGTTAAAAATCAAACAAACAACAAAAAAAGAAATTTGTCAATCAAACCAAAGAAACAAATGCCATAAATCCCCACCAATTCGTATAAACTCCTCTAAATGTAAACATAATTCAAGTCTTTCTCTCTTTGTCTCTCTCCCTTTCTTCCTATCTCTTATTCTCTCAATCTCGGTTGTCCAAAATTGACTTACTGTTCTCTCGAATCCCACTCATTATTAGTTACTCTTCATATGAAATGACAGGCATATGTTCGTAAAGAACCCATTTGCAATATCAAGTTTCTTTTGTTCTTCCTCACAGCTCTGTGAATATCATTCTTTTACAACACTACTTGTCATAAACTATTCCATTAGACAATCAGATCTTCTCTGATGCATTGATGTTGTTTGAATCGAATCATAATATTTTAGCCATTCAATAGTCAATCTATTCATCTGATCAACTTTTATCCGAAAACGTTATGTTGGTATTAATAAGATATGACTCATTATAAAAGTCATATATTTGTTCTCTGTCGTACACGAGGTGATGTATCACATCATTCCCGATCTCTTCCGAAAATCGTAAAAAAAGTTCTAGTCTTTTTATACATCGGCTCAACTATTATTCTATTATTGTGCTCGTCAAAAGTAGAGAAAATTATCAATGGTATATAATGTTTCCTAATCATCAAAAGTGACGAGTTATAGCATAATATTCCGCTCAGAAAATTTTCTACACATAATTTAGGCGCATGTAAATTTGGAAAATTTATTTTATGGCAACAAAACTCCCAAAAGATTTATTTTAACATTCGCATCCAATCAAAATTAATAATAACTGTTTTTTATCAAATTTCATATGTTCTTATTAGTAGGTTGTATATACGTTGATATACATACTTCATTGTTGTTAATATCTATTATCACATGTATGAATTTGGATACTATTGTTTATTACGTGTTCATACATTAAATTACCGAAAAGGTCCATGAAAAGCATTATCTATCTATTGAAGTAGATGTGCGGTCTGAGTAATAAATCTGGTATGTCGCAGTATGGGACGAGTGACATCGTCGAAGCGGGAGTTCCTTGCATAAAGCTTGTATATACGTCTCGAAGTCTCTTCCAAATGTCTCGATCAGCCGATCATAAATATGTGGCTTAATCAGCCAATCGCAATATTGCTAGGAGTAAAGACTCGGATGTACTTAGATTCATTACAGCAAGCACATAATTATTTTGGAAAGTAATTAACTATGTGTTATTTTTTTGGGATTGTTCGTAAATATTAAAACGCCATAAATGTATCGTTTGTACATTAGTGGTTTCTTAGTAAAAATGTAAAAATGCGCTGCATGTTTTCTTAGTGCGTACAAATATCAGAAGTTGCAGTGAGATACTTGGCGAACGAAAAATCCAAGGGCAAAAAAAAAAAACAAAAAAAAAAAACGCTGAACATTTTGCTTCCAAGAGTGCAACTACCAAACATATATTTTTGTAAAAAAAAAACTGTTTCACTAAACCGAAAATCATCCTGGGACTAGCTTGCTTAGGAATTTTCTTTCTTTGTGTGTGTGTGTTTGTTTTGTTTTTTATAACCTCCATATATAAACTCTTGAATAGATATCGTCTGACCATTATCTTCAGTAGTCAACTTTTAGGTAGTTGAATTATGGCCAGCAATACACGCGTTTAATTAGTAATAAGTGAAAGATTTCGGGATATAGATAGGGGAAATAATACAGTCTGAGATATGCATCTCACCGCATTAAAGATTTAATTAAAATTTAACCTCATTAAAGGTTTCATTAAAATTTAACCTCATTAAATATTTCATTAAAAATTAAGCTCATTAAATATTTCATTAAAATCTAACCTGTTCACATTGGATAATCTTATTAAACCTACTAAGAATTGCTCGGAATTCATGTTTTACAAGGACGCTCACTATTTACACTAAGTTTAGTGGTAGCTATTACATCCTTCGGTACGATACACCCAAATTGTAATATAGATATTCTTACGTTGTACACATTGAATGAACGTGACAATTTTTTTGAATTCCTTTCAGTTGTGGTCAACAGTGTAAGGAAACTTAAGTTTGCGAACATACATCTCTTAATTATAATGCTTAAACGTTTGATATGTATAACTTTATAGAACTCGATTATTTTACGAGACTTGTTTTACGGGGAATAGATTACTAAGTTATAGTGATTTTTTAAATTCTTTCTTACACTTCAATTAAGTTTAATAAATTTTGTCTCAGTTCAGAGTATACTTATTGCAAATACTGAAGCAGTGCGTCTTCTTAGTCAGCATCACCTTTCCGATTACTATGCTATGTAAAACTTAAACGTAACAAATCGATTAACAGACTATTAAAAAACACACGGTGGAAGTAAATAAACTAAATAAATGAAGTAAGATAGTGCACTTGTCAGAATGATTTAAATGAAAAATAATAATTTGGATAATTTTAATTATTCAGATCACTATTTCTATCTTGGTTTAAATATTTTACACATTACCGCCGATGTAAACTGCCACATTTTCGTGCGTATATTTTCCAACTCAAAAATGTTTATGTCAAACTATATATGATATATAACGAAACATTTGGTGCCCCAATTTAATTGACCAGTATAGTTTAATAAGATACATAGTTGCTGCGTACAAAATTTCCTTCAATTGTTGATACAAATATATACCGTTTTGTTTCGAAGTCATTGATATTTATAATTGATCCTATCAGCTATCATCGTTTTACATACTTATGTCAGCACGTGGTTACTAAGAATTACCTAACCAACACACACTGCTAAATACTCTTACTTCGGCATTTAACAAAGAAGTAAAAATCTATTGAGGGTTAGTTTTCAGTAATACCCAGTGGGTTAGATAACCTTTGATGACTTTCTATGCTGAAACAATTAAAAGTCCCAAAACATTTCCCTAACTGTCGGTTTTCGACTAAAAATTTTAAATAGAAACAAAATAAGACGATACTTAACATAAACATAACAACCCTGACCGTTCGTATATTGAATATGATACTTTTCGTATATTGAATATGATACTTTTCGTATATTGAATATGATACTTTCTATATATTGAATATCATGCTTTTCATATATTGAATATGATACTTTTCCTATATTGAATATGATACCGTTCGTATATTGAATATGATACTTTTAATTAATTATTGTGTCTGCATTCCAAAGTCAATTCGTTCGACCGAGGCAATATGTTTTGCTCTAAACATAGATTTACATTTGATTCAGGATTTTCACATTACATGGAAACTAGGTCAAAAAATTTAAGTGTAGATTACCCCCTCTCTCTTAGTGACAAATACATTTTTAGTTAAAGGTATTACAAGAAGATTTTCTAAATGATGTTTTTCAAATAATACTGCAATATAAATCGCCTTGCAAAAATACATAAAGTATGAAAAATGATTTAAAAAGACCAAATAGGAACACAAAATTAGGAAGGAAGCAACTGGATTTTGGTCAAAAAGTGATGTGAAAAACGCATCGCTCTAAATTGCTGTAAACTTTTCAGAAGCTGGGATGATTTTAAGGAGTAATCCTAGGGTAAACTGAGGAAACTACTTAATGTATTGAAATACATTTTACCCTATTTGCTAAGATAGTATTTTGATGTTTTCAAAACACTCTTATTTCTCGCTTTGTATGTATATATATGTGTGCATATCAGAATACTCTTATCTATGTATACTTACCGATTTATAAATAAAGTAACTAATTGTCATTTGCCTTTCTCTTTTTCTACCAATATATATATATATATATATATATATATGCATGTATGTGTGTATGCATGTGTGTATCTGTGTGTATACATATAATCAGACACACATATATATATATATATATATATATATATATATATATATATATATATATATATATATATATATATATATATATATGAATGAGAATAGCTGACATTCCCGATCAGGTGATATAGAAAGTACAACTCGTTACCGCTTTTTTTCTGATGTGATCGATATCCTCTCGGTTTAAATCAGTTACAAACGAAAAAATAAACGAGAAAAACAATTGATAGAGTGTCGATAAAATGGTAACATGTGGCAGGGTTTTCTTATCGAAGCGTTTTCCTACGTGCACGTCAGTTTATCGCGCAGATAAATGCGACAGAATAACAGTTTGCCTAACAAATTTACTCATAGATTTTGTGGATGTTTTCACGATTGTACTATGAATAAAGAACAGCGATACGAATAAAAAAGACATTAAATTACATAAAGATATCGATTCGATCGATAAGGTGGTTGCTGCAACAAAGACTCCTTTTCCTCTCAAGATACTATAATATCGATTCTGTGTCTGTATTTTTGTAAGTAGAAGTTGCAATTTAAGTTTAAAATAATTCTAACATTGTATAGAAATTGAAAATAAAACTAGTATATTTAACTGGACCTTTACCTGTATTTGCAGTTTAAAATGTTTCAGGATTTGGTAAAAAAAAAATACATAAATATATTTTAGTAGAAAAAAAATCGGGCCAAGATCACTGTGTAGCATGTGTTCTGATGTTACACCTTACCGTTTCTGTCGTCGGTCAGTAAGGGAGAACTCCTTCATGAATGAGACATTTTTTTATTTTTGTTCCTATCCAGAGTGCCCGTTTTTGGGAGCTGGATTATTTGATACATTAAAAACCGCCATTGTTTCGAACTCTGCCTTCGAGGAGAAGCAATAAATAGGAATTTTTATGCTATTAAGTATATTGATGATATACAATTAAATGAATAATTGTCTCGAATATCATTTGACGGATTTATTCATTAAGTGAACACAGTTTAATTAAAAGAATGTAAATGAAGTTGTTCGTTATATAATAATTTTGCACAGATTTTAACGTTTCTTTTTTGCCAGAAAATGTATGAGAGCTGTTTCAAATATACACTTTACTCAGTCGCCAATATTTGCTAAAAATTAAGATACATTCATATTAAGTTCAGTATGTCATAAATTTTTAACTACATCTATAATTATTTGAAAACAGTAATTTCTCCCCTCAATAAATGTAAAAATCTATATACAACTCATTTAATCACCTCATTTTTTCAGTATATGGAATAACAAACATTTAATAAATGCACTGCTAATTTTGTCATATCATTATTTTTTATTCAGGAGTTATCACTTATAAAGGACCGAAGCCACTTAAAGACAATGGTACATAATTGTAAGGTTGTAGTGTAGTCATCGTTAATCGTGCAAATTGGTTAGAATTTGATTTGTGGAGACGACTCAACAAGAATTGCTTTACATTGGATTTGAAGGTTGTCGTGTAGTATTAAACTGGGAAACAGGCCAGCGCAACAACGTTCCACAGACGAGCAGTTCCGGGAAATTCACTTTTTTATGGAATCTGCGTTTATATCTAGACACAGGTAGACAGTAGGGGAAATCCGGTATAGTGGTTTAAGCTAGTCGAGTGATTTTGTGCAAGTTAAGCAAGGGGAACCATAGCCTGGAGTTCAGCTGTGCACTTTGTATGAAAGTAATGTTAGAGCAGAGAAAGAATCGCAACGTTTCTTCTGTGGGGGAAAAATAACACATGACATCTGATGGAGAAGAAAATGACATCACCTAATAGGTTTCGGAGCCGGTTTAGAACACTATTAAGACTGGATAGGGCGGGGCGAGCAGCTCTTGCCCAATTTTTATTTACATTTACGTTCTCTCAAAGAATCAGAAAATATATAGAATATGCAAGTTAAAACATTAACTCATTTAAGATGTGTTAATTTGGAATAAAATATTTGAATTAAAAAAAACCTCATTCATGTTTATATTAAGAAAACACACAAACTCATTTGAGTAAAGACAGTAAAATAATTTGATTTCAACCACAAATAAATTGTTTATTATTGCGCAAGAAAAAATATACAATTATATATCATATTTTCGGTACATTTACAGAATTTTGTCACAACTGTTTTTTTTTACCTTAAACTTAATCGAAACCGTAACTAACCATAACGTATCCCTAACTGAGCTCTAAATTAACTTTACACTAACCCTAATTTATGTTTTAGGTTTAATTCGACTAAAGGCGTTTTGATTCGGTTTAGATTCCCATAAATGCCCAACATTCTATGACATTTAATTAATTTTATAATACATGTAACATAAATATGAGGCGAAACTTTAACATGTATGAAACTCCAGCCAAGAGTTGATATTATATTAAGTGTAAGAAATAATTCGAAGGTCTATCAACTTCCAAATATATGGTATGTAAAAAATGTAACTTTTTAAAAATGAGTTAGATTTCAAGTGAATACCTAAAATAATAAAGAAACAAGTCTCTCTCTGTATGTTTCTCACTTTTAAACTATCAAACAATCTATCTATCTATTTATCTATCTATCTATCTCTTAGTTTCGCTATGTATTAAACAATAATAGTGCATAATTTTCGCTTACTCAATAAGGAAGGAGAGATTAAAAGTAAAAGAATGGTGTGTAGTGTCTACATAGTGTAACGTAGCACGGATCCACGTATGTAAATGCTTGCGAAATGACGTCACTAATGGAAAAAACTAGTATATAAATGACCGAGACCGATGACGATAACGTTCTAGATCTTGCGAGCGATGTGGCGAACGTTCTAGATGAAATGTCGTTGTACAAAACCAAAAATCTAGTTGCACTTATTTCATATTTTTTGTCTTGGTCTTCTTTGAGACTGACACTGCGGATAACGTTACAATAGTAATATTGATGAAGTTAAGAGAGAAAGGGGAAGAGATAAAAGAAGATATATATATATATATATATATATATATATATATATATATAGAGAGAGAGAGAGAGAGAGAGAATAAGAAGAATAAAGAAACGTGAGCACACGTGATAGAAACATACAAAATAAGGACGAGGAAGACACTTACAATGAAAAAAGGGATGAATTCTAGTCAGAGATGGGTAATTTTGTGAGCCAGTTGCAGAGTTCAGACAATTAACAAATAAAACAACAAATCAAAGAATATTTCAGGGTGTAATTTGCATTAATTAATTAATACATAAAACAAATGCCTTAAAGAGACAAGCGTGGATTAACATTTGTATTTCGCAAATATATATTTGAAGTTCTTGTTACTCGTTTTTTTGTATTATACTTTTTATTGTGTGCACATATGTAGACTGTTTAATTTATCATATGTTCGGGAACTGTCCGTCTTTATGATTCAGCGATAGTTATTCATAAACTTATAGAGGTGATGCGAACCATGTGGTCTGGGGTGGTCATTGTTAAACTCGGCATGATTCCATGGTTGAGTAATGCAACCAACCAAAGAATTTCTGAACATATTTCACACAATACTCTGATAGACGATCGATATGAAAGGAATGTGAAAATATTCCATCGATCTTTCACTTTAAGAAAAGGGTGTAATAAACGACGCCTAGTTTATGACTTCTGTTAGCGACGGTGTGATATCTAGTTTTTATGCAATTGAGGAAGAAACACACGAGGAAAATACAGTTTTATAATAGAAATAGTCGTCCGATTCTCATATGATCATGCTATTCATCTGACTGAGTATTTTTCAATGGTATCGACATGAGTTTAAGCGACGATACAGGTCAATAGAAACTTCCATATATTCGAAACAGAAATATGCTAAATAAAACAAAATGTTATGCGCAACTTTAATCGCGTTGGTGAAACTTTTACCTAAATCAGAGAATGTCTTATAAGTGTTTGAATTGACTCCTAGTAATAAGAAGCGGCTGCTTTTATCATTACTCATGAGTAAAATTGCTACATTTCTTTTTCACCTAATACTTATAAGTTTTTTTTTTAAATAAAAGTTGGATAAGAAAAAACTCCTCAACGCCCCAGTCTTCTTTATACTCATCCAGCGGAGGCTTGTCTAGTGCTTTTTTCCTTCCGTCTTTTCATCCTTCTTAAGAAGTCGTAACAAACATCGGGATACTGAATAGTAGTAGTTTTATTCACTAATCGTTTTACATCACTCCTTATCAATCATCGTTTACTTACAATAACATGTGATGTTCATTGAGTTGGAGTAACAAAATGTCTCATCAGATTTCTAACTGCCTCAACCACTTTCTAAAAAGATTAAAATAAGCTAGCATTATTGAGAAACTCTTTTCTTATTAAAGCCTTGCTGATTAAAGTGGCTAGCCTATTCACGTTTACTTACTGTCCGACCAATGCCCAATGAACGATTGACGTTGCTGTATCACATCGAACTGTCATCTTTCCTAATTTCCAAGAACTGTAAATGATTGTTTCAGATTATGGCGGAAATAAGAATAATGTTCATATCGAATAACATATTAAGTGATGAAAGGTTTTCGATGGTGTAAAAAAGCAATGAAAAAAAAACCCACAAAAGTTAAAAGTCGTAAACGTGTCAATGAGAGACAGAGAACGTTAGAGAAAGCGAAATCATAATAAAAAGCTGGATTCATTATAACATGATATGGTATAGTTTGATTTGGTGAAAATTGAACGTGTAGTAAAGTTGTGCTATGAAAATATTTAGTGACTATATATATATATATATATATATATATATATATATATATTTTTACAAAGGCATCACCACATTATCAAGGCCCAGAGGCCACTCAAGGATAAGGGTTAAAGAGTGTACAGTAGAAATTGGTCAATATAGTAATCATTAGTAATGAAAATTTGGTAAATTTAATAACTTATATGGAACGGCTCATCAAGAACTTATTTACTTTAGACTTGAACACAACCATATTGTAGTCAGCCGGAAAGCAGGAAAACGGAAGACAATTCCACAGGCGTGCAGTTCTAAGAAAGAAGCTTTGTTCATGGAATCTACGTTTAGGTTTAGGCACAGATAAAGAGTGGGGGAAATTATTGATCGTGTTTACAGCTAGACGAGTGTTTCTTGTGAAAGTTTGGCGAGGGGGGACCATAGATTGAAGCTCAGTTGAACACTTTCCATGAAAATAACGATACATCAGAGACAAACTCGCAACATCTCTTCTGTGAGATAGAGGCTGCAAGGAGGAGAAAAGGACATCTCCTACGAGGCTACGAAGTCTATTTTGAACTCTATCAAGGCAGGACAAGTCCTTTCTAGCAGCTCCTGCCCAGATGTGGCAACAGTATTCCATCCTTGGACGTACCTGGCTCTTATATAGGTAGAGAATAGCATCAGCAGTGAGATATCTACTGGATCGATAGAAAGATCCCACCAATTTTCCAGCGGCCTTGGCAAACGATTTGATATACGTGTTCCATTTAAGATCAGGAGTAATGGTCGAGCCAGAAGCTTGTCAAAACTTGAGGCCTCCTGAAGACGAGAGCCATTCATTTCAATTGATGACAAATGTGGATTAGAATGTTGATGATGTAAAGAGAGAAGCTTGGTTTTAGATGCATTAAAAGTAACCAGCCACTCCTTTCCCCATTGTACTACGTGCTCAAGATCAGAGGAGAGAGAATTGGAGAGAACTTGGTCGTTTACTGTCTTAGATGTGCTACCATAAATGGTAGTGTCGTCAGCATAAATGTCTACAAATGATGTAAGGATATGATTTGGAAGATCATTAATGCAGATCAGGAAAAGAGTTGGGCCCAGGATGGATCCCTGAGGGACACCGGCATTAATACTGTGAGCTTCTGATTTTTTCCCCTCAACTACTACTCTTATGAACCTATCAGAAAGAAATGATTTAATAATTGAGAAGACTCTTCCAGCTATACCATAGCTAGAAATCTTATGAAGTAAACCTTTATGCCATACCCTATCAAAGGCTTTAGATATGTCAAGAGCAATTGCCCTAGAAAGATTGCCACCGTCGAGAGATTTGCTAATCCTATGCGATATAACTGTAAGCACATCTGCTGTAGATCTAGCAGAACGGAAACCATATTGAGTGTCACTAAGAAGGTTATTTTTTTTGAGATGTTTGATTACTTCTGTATTTAACACAGATTCTAGCAACTTACTCATGACGCACAGGAGACTTATTGGCCTGTACTGAGAGGGGGATGAGCGATCACCTGAATTCTTAAATACAGGGCATACTGATGAGATTTTCCAGGGAGATGGGTAACTATTCTCCTTAAGACAACGTTTAAACAGTTTTGTAAGTATGGGCGCTAATTCAGGTTGAAGTTTTTTGAGTACTATAATTGGAATACCATCAGGGCCAGTTGCTTTACTCGAATCAAGGTTTTTGATTAGCTTGGCAACATCACGTACAGATATACGTATATCACATAGCGTGTTTTCTGATACAGGAGGAAATATTGGGGGTTGGCGGTCTTGGTCGCAAAGCGTAGAATTAGCTGCAAAGTTCTTGACAAAGAGTTTGGCTTTGTCTGATGCTGACGAGATTACCTCAGGTCCATTGATAATAGTTGGGATGGAGCACACGCTTCTGTTCAGGATTCTGTTTGCTATTTGCCAAAACTGGTGGGAACCAAGCCGCTGCTCAGCTACTTTGGACTTAACAGATTGAGCATACAACACTCTTGCGTTCCTTATTACTTTCTTACAATGGTTGCTGGCAGTCCTGAAAACGGCTTTAGTTTCCATACATCTATTACGTTTGAAGCAGTGGAAAAAGTGATTTCTGTGCGCAATGGCAGCAGCACATTCTGGAGAGAACCATGGCTGGCTGTTAGGTTTTTGCTGAAACTTTTTAGAGGGTATGAAATGGTCAATACCTACAATTAACCATTCAGTAAGGTCTAATACTATAGAGGACACATCCTTTTTAAACATGGAATGCAGAGGTAGATCAGATATAAATGTACGGAAGCTATCCCAGTCAGCCTTAGTGTATCGATATACTGTACGATGAAGAGGTACGTATGGGGACTTATTACATTTCATTTTTATCTTAATTGATACAACAGAGTGGTCGGAAGATCCAAGAGGCGACAGAACAGAAACTGAACATAGTTCAGGGCAAGTTGTGAGAAAAAGGTCTAGTAGGCTCGCATACTGGCCGTCATTATCGGGCACACGGGTAGGTTCCTGAACAATCTGAGTGAGGTCATAGGCAATGGAGAAATCATGACAGAACCTCCCCTCATCATCGGTCTTGTTTGAGTGGGTCAACCATTCGACGTTGTGAACATTGAAGTCTCCACATACGTGAATGTTAGCTGAAGGATAAGTAGAAAGGACTTGGTCAATTTTCTCAGATATGCTTTGAAAGATAGTAACTCCGCTGTTGTGGGGGCGATAGAGAGTAAATATAAATGCAGTAGTGTGAGCTAAAGCAACCCGGAAGCACATATAGGGTAAGTTAGGATCTTCCCTGGAGATGTCCCTCCCACATGGGAAGCTATCTTTAATATAGGCACATATTCAATGCCCATGGCGATCTTGGGGGTCAGATTTAGAAGTTAAGTTAGAGTATCCTGAAATTGCAAACTCATCTAGGGAAATAGCCTGTCCAATGCCAGTTTCACTTAAAAATAAAAGGTCTGGTTTAGTCTCCTGTAATTGGGTTGCAACCTCTGGAAGGTTAGAACGAAGACCCCTGATGTTGGAGAAGGAGACATGGTAGTAGGGGTCTATGTTGGAAGTTGGAGAACCGGGTTTAATCGTGTATTTTTTCTTGAAACTTGTCATGATGAAATTTTGGAATTTGTGGACTACGTCGACAGATTTACTAAGAGCAGGACAGAGAGGGGAAATTAAGAGAGAAAAAGAAACGAAGATTTTTTTTTTATTTGTAGCTAATGATAAGGTAAAGCCGTAACAATTACCCACTAGTATGGCATCGAGAGGCCCCACCAGAACTACTTCATTTATTCACATAAATTTAATATACGAAAGTATAGATTTATGCGTAAACTTTAAGTATTTACTTCAAAAGTGCTCAATACGTAGGTAGAGCTAGTTAGTAATTTATAAAATATATATGGCGATTAAGCTACACTGAATATTCTGCGTTTCATCCAACTATAGGATTCGTCAGGCTTATGCGCGAATTCTGTCGTTGCTTCTTGTTTTTATATATGTTGAGGATTTCTAGTTGGCCAATCAGCTTTCTAGTATCCACCGCGCCCCTTCCTATCCGCCAATGGGCATGCATTTTATCAAACAAAGGATCTGCTTTAGAACTAGGTTAGTGGTTTTAGGTGGCTATATTTGATATAAAATCCAAGACATTTTATACAACAGCATAACTCTAAAACCATCGAATTTATTTTTAAAGGGTTTCCGGGTTAATAATATTTGAAATAATGTACAATGTTCCATCGCTGACCAATAGTCATAACTATGGGCACATAATCGATATGCGGAAAAGGATATCGAGCGTAAAATATTACCATCTTTTAATGTAAAAATCAAAAAATCCTATTCATATTACACTATTGTAATGCATTAAAACTAATCAATGTAAACCTTATCATTAAAAATGGTAAAACATAAAAAATATGAATTAAATCGCGTTAGAATAGAATGGACATACACTTTGCTCATTTAGACAGGATATATGTTGGATTCAAAACCAGCCTGGTGGGACTATCTATTTATTTACAATAACCACGCTTTGCGTTACCGTCGGGGGTTTTCCGATCATAATAACTTGTATTTAAAGCTGGCCATATAGAATTAATTAAATTAAATCTAGCAAGATATACATTTCAATGTACTTTTGAGATGCACGACGATGAAAATGGTAGGTGGGTGTTTTAACAATGAAACAGAAAGTCTATTCCCTCTTCTTTCCCAAATGAAAAGATTGCTTTTTTGACGTTTTTCCTTTCTAGTTGATTGTATTTTCATTCATAGAATCAATCACTTAGTTGGGTATATTGAAGTATATTTTATTGGTGAGGTGTTGGGTTGCTAATTGTGTAAACTAACGACAAACTAAAGTTAATCCGGTTCGTTTTAAAATAACTTAATTTTTATTTGACACATAATTGTAAATCAATTACGAGAAAATCCGTTGAGAAAAAGAACTACATGAATAGAATTTCCAAAATACCTGCAATCGACAATTAGATTGGAATCGGAAATATAACAGTATTCATAATTCCATTGAAATCGAGAAATATATTAATATTGCAAATACTAATGTGTGTGTAGAGAGAGAGAGAGAGAGAGAGAGAGAGAGAGAGAGAGACATATATATATATATATATATATATATATATATATATATATATAGTCTTTGAAGTTTTTAACCTTTAAAACTATACAAAAAATATTTTTTTATCATTCGCTAGAAAATCATCTAGTCAGTAAGTCATTTAAACACCTGCAATCACTGGATCAACTCGCTCTCGAATTTACCATAATACCAATAATTTATTTTTCAAGGGATCATCAGTTGTTTACCATGAAACACTGATTTGTTATATATATATATATATATATATATATATAGAGAGAGAGAGAGAGAGAGAGAGATGGGGGTTTACATAAATACGTATAAAGTTTGTAAATAGATAAACTGATTAATCATAAAAATATTATTTTTATTCGTGAGAACAGAAAAATATGTGTTATGATCTATTTGGTATACACATATTTTATCTAACCGATCGAGATTTTGGAGACTATGCTTTATCTGTAAACAGAAAGGTTGTCAGTTCAAGATTAGCGTTCTTTCTAAAGATTTTTAATCTGTTTCACGTGTGAAAACTCATTACAAAATACTCACACCGTCTCAGGAGGCGTTGATCGACCCTCTCACTCCCTCTTCTGATCTTATACTACATCATATTGTAGTTGAAATTATCTAAATTTATCATAAAACACCATACTTTCTTCGTTCGCACATCACATAACTTTTTATATATGATTTAGTATTTTTACCGTGGCGGTTGTACATAAAATAGATAAATTTTTTTAAAATCGATATGTGTATAATACCATGTCAGACTTCATTTTTACTGCGACTGACACTATATATTTGATATTTTGTTACTATCGTAAAAATATACGTATATATGGGCAAATACATATAACTGCAATGCAAAACTTTCTTGTTCCGATAACGACTGTACCCTTGGGAAATATATAATTGATGGAAATTTAAACCTAGCTTATACATTGATTTAAATGTGTCGCTTTACATTTGTAGTATTTCATCTGTTGGCATTTAGTCTCTTTTGCCGGATTAAAATTCTGTGGAAAAAAAAATCCAAGTTTTTGTTATGCAAATTTCGTTATCATTATTGTTCTCAAGAAACAATTTATCATAAATGTGTCTTATTTGGATAACAAGTGTACGTTTTATGAAGTAATAAATACTAATATCAAGAAACTGTCTTTATGAAGGAAATATATCAGCATCAAGATATTCTGATATGTGCTGAGCGGCTTTTAGAAATTGACTTCCAAAGCAAATTCTCTTTAGCCAGGTGTTTATTTATTACTTATTCTTATAACTCTCTTATTGTGTATTTCGCGACCTTCTACAAACTGACACTTGTGCATTTTTAATATTTACTTACCTTACTGATTCAACCATACGATACCAACGAATTCCACACCCATTTCAATATAAATCTCTCTCAGACGTATATGTCATCTATCAGAACCCAACTAAAAGTTTTCCATTGTAGAATCTAATAAAGCCTAAAAATACTACCATCATGCATCAAACACTACTTAAACCCGTAAAACAACAATATGCCTTTAAAACTATACAGCATGATCTTCAAATATATAGTACCGGGCGAACTCGAAATATACTATTGTTAATGAGCAAAGTCATTTAGTTATATTTTGTGATGTATTTATAATGATGACCATTAAATGCAATGAAATACATTCATGATTGCACATTAAAAATAATACAACAAGACTAAAAGAAGATAAGCATAATATAAATATCAGCATTAATTTACATATATTTAACTAGAGAACATTATTGATTTCAGGTTTATATGTTAGGAATGTGTTAGTATGCAGTAAATATAAACTCCTGCTTCGAAAATAGTTTACAAAATAATAGCGCGACGATTTAATACGAAAACATGTTTTATTTTATAAATACCAGTGCCTATATAGGTCTCCTCCCGTGTTGAGATATATTTTAAATTGCCAAATTACAATAATATTATGCAATTAAACAATTTCGTTCTGTATTTGATGTTAGATAAATTTTGAGCAGACACTGGTGTAATTAAGAGTTATACGTGAATACACATAATTTCCGTATAAATAAGTGTGTGTTTACAGAAGTGGGCAGAGTTTCATCAACCGCAGAAAAGAATACAAGCTACTGCATTGGATCAATAAGAAGTCTCTATGCAGACACGGAGAGAATCAGTTTGAAAGTTGGTTTACTTTATTTTGCTTGTAAAATGACTTTAATTATTAACTGATAAGAAACATCAACATTTTTATTACGAGTTATTGAGTCGTTTTTCTTTCAAATTTTGTAATCGTATTTTCAGTATTTAACATACAAAATATTTAGAAGGCAACAGAAATGTCAGCAAAAAATTAAAAATTCGTAATTGTTTATAAGAAGGCCTTTTGCAACAATCACTATCAGACAGGCTCCTTATTCAACACGAGCCTCATTATTTCAGTTAATTACAACTTTTAGTCCTTACAGTCTACACACGGCACAGCGCATCATTACAATTTAATTCTACGTTTTATGTGAACTCATAATATCTAATTTCAGCCACCATCAATGTTTTCAATTATTGATGGTTCCAAACAATCAAATTAATTTTTTTTTTAAATTACATTTTCATCCCAAACATGGCACATTGCCACTTTGATGTAGGGGGCTACTATCAGGGACATGTAGACTCTAGAGCCAAAACTAAAGAGCCATTGCTCAAAACAACGAGGTATTATAAAAAGGCCGACTGGGAAGCCGTCAGGGATCTCATCAGAGACGCCCCATTGCTAAGTATCTTTTCACTTCCTGCTGAAAAGTGCGCAAATGAGACCACTGAATGGTTCAAAACAGCAATTGAAGCAAATGTTCCCACGCGGAAATTCTATAGCAAGCCCCACCCTCCCCAATGATTTACTTCTACTTGTGCAGCTGCCATCGCGCAAAGGCAGCATGCGTACCGCAGATTTAACCGACAGAAGTCCAGTTCAAACAGACAGAAGTATATAGAAGCCAGAACTGTAAGAAAGAAATAGCGACAGCTAAGAGAGAAACAAGGATCCCTATATTATTCAACTATTGATGGAGCAGCCGCTCTAAGCGACTACCATCTTATGTCCCTGATAGTAGCCCCCTACGATACACAGACTTTCACAGTAATAATGTAAGACCTGCAATCTTAATTTAATTTAAAGTCTTTAAAACAGTTTTCCCAATTTACAATAACGACTAACAAAATTTGACATTAATTACTTCGCATTTGCTTTAAAGGTTGATATAAATATGCATCAGTTAAAATCTTTTATTTATTCATCATTTTAAAAAGATTGTAACGTTACTTACATGAACATGATAGAAATATATATTTTAGAATAGCAGCTTGTATTTTTTGTGTTCATCCTTATTCGCCACACCGCTATATCGATCATATGTCAAGCTATTAATGGACTATCTTTGAACTTATTTGAAAATATGCTGTAAATGAATGAGGAAAATGCAAAATATAAAAAAATCTAAATGATCATGTTCACATTCCAATGCTTTTGACAAGAATCTGCGAAAAATTAAAAAAAAAACAAAAAGAAAATTAAACTATTCTAATGTAACATATTACTTTTGCCAGGAAAAATACGTTACACTATTACAAAGCAAATACGATAAGAAATAAAATAAATAAAATAATACATTGCTAAAGACCAACGCTGAGTTTAACTCATAATAAAAAGAAAATGTAGAGAATAAAAGCTGACTAACACGATGAGGATAAGAAGAAAGGCAATCTCATACAGTGGCAAAGTTTAATAAGACGCATGTGTGCCAATCTCATTGTCGGGAAAAGGGAAATGAAATATGACAGTTTCAATAGAGCGAGACAAATCGCAAAGCGAGAAAGTTTAGAAATATCAAGTCTTTGAAATTACACAACGAAGAGTAAATGATGAGACGAGAACTTTCTAGGAATTCTGCCAACTTGTAAACCAAGCCTAAATCTTAAATCGTTAGAAAGCAATATGGTAGCACTAAAATGTTATATATATATATATATATATATATATATATATATATATATATATTTATACATACATACATATATATATATGTATATATATATATATATATATATATATATATATATATATATATTTCTGTGTGTGTTTGTATTGTTATTCAGAGTTACGCTGTTTCGCTCTATCGCCGTTCTTTAGTACGATAAGATTAGCATTTATTTCAAACTAAGAATTGAATACAACAAAAACAAACAAGTAAATAATTAAAAAAAAATGATTGAACGTCGAAACAATATATATCCAATGTGTTTTTCTATACACAGTGATTAAAGTCATTCATCTGTTTGCTTACAAAATACTTTCATACACACACGCGCGCATACATATAATAAAATTTGCAAGGTCTCTTAAGAATATTGATAATAATATTTAAAATCCTTCAATAAAAAGGCCAACTGTTTTAGTAAAGTGTTTTCCAAAACAGTTTAATTATTCAAAGTTTGATATATACATATGGTTTTAGTACAAAAAAAAAGTATTTCCCTCTTTCTGTATACCAATACTTTTTTAGAAGTTGGATATATGTTTAATATAACCACAAAGTATATATAAAATATATAGTAACAAAGATGGCTGCCGCAACAGACACAGGATGTTGAGTTTTCTATGAACTTTTCAATTTTCTGCAGCATTCTATTTTAATACATTATTTCTATCTAAGCAATATATATATATATATATATATATATATATATATATATATATATATATACATATTTATTTATATATATATATATATATATATATATATATATATATACACAGAGAAAGAGAGAGAGAGATTTGGAATAGCATATGCACGAAATAAACGATATTGACATGATAATAACCGCTCGTCCATGCATAACGAGAAGGATTCTCCCTAAACACATACTTAAATCATTCGTTGACATCTATACTGATGACACGATCATCTACGCCAACACATCAAAGGCTGTAAATGATAAAGTTCTCTCTGATCCTCTCTCCTCTGATCTCGAGTGTGTAGTTCAGTGGGGGAATACGTGGCTGGTTACCTTTAATGCATCTAAAACCAAGCTGCTATCTTTACACCATCAACGCTCTGATCCCTACCTGGCATCAATTGTAATGGATGACTCTCGCCTAGGAGAAGCTCAATGTTTTGACAAGCTACTGGGTTTGACCTTTACTCCTGATATGAAATAGAACACGTACATCGTCTGTTGCCAGGGTCGCTGGAAAGATGGTGGGTTCCTTCTACCGCTCCAGAAGATATCTCACTACTGATGCAATTCTCTATCTACATAAAAGCCAATTGGCTAAAAACATTAATATCTTCACCTAGTTGAAGGCACTTTTCTACAGGGGGTCATTTTTTTTGCCGATATTTTTTAAAGTTATCCTCTCTTTTCGATTGTCTAGCCTTAATTTAAACATCAGTCAATTCAGGCTTGGCGGTGGTGTTGACAGCAAAGCCGTCAGGTTTTTTCCCGTTCTTTTCCTACTTTGCTCTACAGGTTCGAGCCTGCCTTCCTACGACCATTTTTTTTTGTTGCTCAGCATACACCATCAAACATCCGGGCAACGCCGGGGACTCATGCTAGTTTATAATTTTTTTTATGTATATATATATATATATATATATATATATATATATATATATTGTAAATGTCTGTGAACAATATTGCTTTCAAAATTATAAACAAACTCTGTCTCTGTTGTCTAACATAAAGGTTTACATATTGGTTATTTATTAGGCGTATTTAAAACTGTCACTTTCTGAAATACCGTTGACATGTTACATTGTAACGTACTGGTGACTACAGGAATTTAGTTCCTCTTAAGTGATTGTGGGTACGAGAGTATTTTCTTATCTACACTCCAGTATTGCAAACGAAAATACCATAGCCTTAACCATACCCTGCCCACCAGACTTGTACGTACAAGCCGAATGACATTGCAACGACCAAAATTTTTTTGTTGATTCATAGTATTTGCGAGTTCGATTCCTCTCAGTGATATCAAAGTTTCATTTCGAGCAATCCCACCCCACTCACAAAATGTGGTGGCTATTTCAAAAGCCGTTCCTAAAATAGGGATTGGGTGTCCATTTCAAAAGCCGTACTTTACATGGGAAGATTGGAATTGGTAAACAACACATTTGTCACATTTGGGCTGGTGCATCTGCTACTTGTCTCTCACTCCTTGACAGGGTTCAAAAGAGAGTCGCTCACCCGATAGGTCCTAAACTGTCATCTAAGCTTCAGCCTCTGTCCCATCGACGAAATATTGCATCATTCTGCCTGTTCTACAAGTACTTATTGGTGAATGCTCTGACGAACTACAAGCACTTGCATCCCGTCGACCTGAACACCCCCGACAAACCCGACAAGCAGCTAAATCCCAATCCTTAACAGTAGAAATCCCTAGGTGTAAGAAAGCATTCTACTGCAATAGTTTCTTCCCCAGAACTGCTAGACTTTAGAATTCACTTCCGGGGTTCTGCTCCTCCCAACTGTACTGACATGCAGAAGTTCAAGTGTAATGTGAACAGACATCTTGCTACTTATCTGCCTTCATAATACAACTTATATCCCCGACAGTATCCCCCCCCCACTTCAAAGTTGCACTGTGCCTTGTTTGGGATGAAAATTGAATAAACAAAAACAACAACAGTCATACTTTAATTTTTTACTGTGTGTTTTGGTATATTCATCTTTTCTGTCGATTTCTTTCTTACTATAAATTTTGTCTGTTTGTACTGGACTTATGCCAGATAAATCTGTGGTATGCATGCGCAAGTAAAAGTAAGCCTTTGGGGAGAGGGAGGCTTGCTATAGAATTTCTGCTTTGAACATTCAGTGTTCTCATTTGCGCACTGTTCTGCAGAAAGAGAAAAGATATGTACCCATGAGTATCGCTGATGTGATTTCTTATGTCATCCTAGTCAGGCTTTTTGTAGTACCTTTATATCTATACTGTAATAATGGTGTCATAAATTTTACCTATTGAAAATTAGACACTATCAAAAGAGGCCGTTTGACATACTATTATTATTATTATTATTATTATTATTATTATTATTATTATTATTATTATTATTATTATTATTATTATTATTATTATTATTATTATTATTATTATTATTATTATTATTATTATTATTATTATTATTATTATTATTATTATTATTATTATTATTATTATTATTATTATTATTATTATTATTATTATTATTATTATTATTATTATTATTATTATTATTATTATTATTATTATTATTATTATTATTATTATTATTATTATTATTATTATTATTATTATTATTATTATTATTATTATTATTATTATTATTATTATTATTATTATTATTATTATTATTATTATTATTATTATTATTATTATTATTATTATTATTATTATTATTATTATTATTATTATTATTATTATTATTATTATTATTATTATTATTATTATTATTATTATTATTATTATTATTATTATTATTATTATTATTATTATTATTATTATTATTATTATTATTATTATTATTATTATTATTATTATTATTATTATTATTATTATTATTATTATTATTATTATTATTATTATTATTATTATTATTATTATTATTATTATTATTATTATTATTATTATTATTATTATTATTATTATTATTATTATTATTATTATTATTATTATTATTATTATTATTATTATTATTATTATTATTATTATTATTATTATTATTATTATTATTATTATTATTATTATTATTATTATTATTATTATTATTATTATTATTATTATTATTATTATTATTATTATTATTATTATTATTATTATTATTATTATTATTATTATTATTATTATTATTATTATTATTATTATTATTATTATTATTATTATTATTATTATTATTATTATTATTATTATTATTATTATTATTATTATTATTATTATTATTATTATTATTATTATTATTATTATTATTATTATTATTATTATTATTATTATTATTATTATTATTATTATTATTATTATTATTATTATTATTATTATTATTATTATTATTATTATTATTATTATTATTATTATTATTATTATTATTATTATTATTATTATTATTATTATTATTATTATTATTATTATTATTATTATTATTATTATTATTATTATTATTATTATTATTATTATTATTATTATTATTATTATTATTATTATTATTATTATTATTATTATTATTATTATTATTATTATTATTATTATTATTATTATTATTATTATTATTATTATTATTATTATTATTATTATTATTATTATTATTATTATTATTATTATTATTATTATTATTATTATTATTATTATTATTATTATTATTATTATTATTATTATTATTATTATTATTATTATTATTATTATTATTATTATTATTATTATTATTATTATTATTATTATTATTATTATTATTATTATTATTATTATTATTATTATTATTATTATTATTATTATTATTATTATTATTATTATTATTATTATTATTATTATTATTATTATTATTATTATTATTATTATTATTATTATTATTATTATTATTATTATTATTATTATTATTATTATTATTATTATTATTATTATTATTATTATTATTATTATTATTATTATTATTATTATTATTATTATTATTATTATTATTATTATTATTATTATTATTATTATTATTATTATTATTATTATTATTATTATTATTATTATTATTATTATTATTATTATTATTATTATTATTATTATTATTATTATTATTATTATTATTATTATTATTATTATTATTATTATTATTATTATTATTATTATTATTATTATTATTATTATTATTATTATTATTATTATTATTATTATTATTATTATTATTATTATTATTATTATTATTATTATTATTATTATTATTATTATTATTATTATTATTATTATTATTATTATTATTATTATTATTATTATTATTATTATTATTATTATTATTATTATTATTATTATTATTATTATTATTATTATTATTATTATTATTATTATTATTATTATTATTATTATTATTATTATTATTATTATTATTATTATTATTATTATTATTATTATTATTATTATTATTATTATTATTATTATTATTATTATTATTATTATTATTATTATTATTATTATTATTATTATTATTATTATTATTATTATTATTATTATTATTATTATTATTATTATTATTATTATTATTATTATTATTATTATTATTATTATTATTATTATTATTATTATTATTATTATTATTATTATTATTATTGACTCACAAGGACCTTTTAAACAGATCATTAAAGATCTCATTGAATACAGCCCATGGCGTTCCCTGGAAGCTGAGTGACAACAAGTCTCCCCAGATTTCCAGTACTCTTCACTTCTTCTGATAACGAATGCAAATAAATTTGCATTATCGCAAGAGTTGCTTGGCATTGGTTTCTCGTTGGCAGCGGCCATTGATTTCCACTGGTATTTGACTGGCAATAAGCCTCCCCAAGGTCCCAGTTCTCTTTGCATTTATACCGTAGAGGTCTGGCCAGAGCTCACTTCTCGGTCTTTCCTTCCTCCCTTACTCTACTTGGCTATTCGGTCTCCTTTGGGGGGGCTGGAATGTGATGTGATAATAGTGGGATGGGGGTAATAAAACTTATAGGTATGCAGCTTCAATGTTCTTGGTTCAATGCAGCGCTTTATGTTTTTTTCTCGACAGCAGTTTGTCTGCCCTGCCCTTGTGGTTCATATGTATTAGTCTCCACATTCAACGGTTTTCCTTTATATTTCAGCTTTCATTATTGTTGTTCGTTGTATTTTCCCAGCCATTCCTCTGATTCCAATTTCTCCTATTCTTTTTTCAAATTTTTTCGAGATTGTATCTAATGCTCCTACTATTATAGGTATTATTTTTATTTTCTTCATCTTCCATATCTCTTTCAGCTCTTTGGCTCGTTCTTTGTATTTTCTCCGTTTCTCCTTTTCTTTCCTATTCACCCTGTGCTCAGCTGGAACAGATAAATCTACGATTTGATCATTTTCTTTCTTGTTAAATATTACGCCATCCGGTCTTCTTACTTAGATAGATTTATCATTTTTATGTCCATGTCCCATAGGATTTTTCGGTTCTCGTTTTAAAGTACTGTTGCCGGTTATGTTTAATAATAAATATAATAATAATCATAAAATGTCAAACAGACAACAATAGACTCACAAGAAAAAAAATAAACGGTGGAATTTTAAATGGACTTCGCGCAACACGACATAAGGAAAGTTTAAATACGAATATGATATATTTTTAATTTCATTGGTAAAAACTGCCAGAAAAGTTCATGACTGCAAATACAATTGACACACACCTTATATTAATAATTTGATTGTTAGACAATACAGAAACTTTGTAATGTCACGTAGTAATGTCTACATATATGAGTGTCATTCTCGTCTCTTAATTACTTTAAAGTATGCACGATTTCTATTGAGACATAGTTTCCTAATAATTAAGTGTAACAGAAATACCTACACATATGCACACGCATATGTTTATATATACATATATATATATATTTTCTATCTATCCATCCATCACTGTTTTCTTTCAACGTCAACTTCTTGGCAGTAAAATTCTCAACCAAAAACTGATTAACAAGCTTGCTGCATGACTGAATGCCGTTTATGTTAAAATTTAAATGTGTAAACTTGGATGAATAATTTGCTAAAAGCCGAGTACGTCCAAGGATGGAATACTGTTGCCATATCTGGGCAGGAACTGCTAAAAACAGCCTATCCTTCCATGACAGAGTACAAAATAGACTTCGTGGCTTAGTGGGGGATGCCCTTTTCTCTAGCCTGCAACATCTCTCCCACAGAAGAGACGTTGCGAGCCTATCCTTGTTTTATCTTTATTTCCATGGCAGGTGCTCGTCTGAACTCCAATCTCTGGTCTCCCCTCGCCAATCTTTCACGAAAAACACCCGTCTAGCTGAATCCACTGTGAAAAAATTTCCCCACTCTTTATCTGTGCCTAAATCAAAACGCGGATTCCATGAACAAAGCTTCTTTCTTAGAACTGCACGCCTGTGGAACTCTGTTCCGTCTGCCTGCTTCCCAGCTGACTACAACTTGGGTGTCTTCAAGTCCAATGTTTTAAAATTCCTAATGAACCGCCCCCTTAAGTAAACACTTCATCAAATCTCCACACTATCGTAATGTACATGCAATAACCCTTATCGCTGAGTGGCTTCCGGGCCTTGATAAGTGGTGATCACTGTGTAAAAAAAAAGAGACCGCAAATGATATGAAATCTTTTAATCCTTGACCCCTTGGCAGCACAATCCTCGGCCAAGAAAACAATTAAAAAGCTTACCCTATGTCTAAATACACTTAATCCAAGAATTTGCTGAGTATATTAGTAGAGACCGCAGAGGTCAATTTTTTAAATTGTGACCCCAATTTTGACCCGTTAACATTTATTGTTTGGGGCTAAAATCAAATCAAAAAGTTTGATTTCTGTCAAAGTAGCGTACATCTAAAAGTTCAAGTGTTTAATCATAAATTTGGCGGAAGAGTTTGGTTGAGTTTTCAAAGATCACATTTTTTTTAATTTTGCCAACGTTGTTGATGTTAAAAACCAATTAAAATATTCTGCTTAATCCCAATCCCCTTTATGTAAAATCCCGAGTCTGTAGACAGAAAATTGACGGAGTAGTTTTGTAGGAAAATGAAGACACACAGACACACGCACAAAGAATTTCGCTTTTATATATATACTAGCAGTTCAGACCGGATTTGCTCGAGCGCTTTGTACTGTTTATAACCTTATGTACATATGTCTATTTATATTGACAAGTTTGACTCGTGACCAGATAAAATTTCAAGTGTTTTGACCCAAAATTGGCTGAGGAGTTTGATAAAGTCTGTAAAGCTGAACTTTTTCAACTTTGACCTCATGGAAGCCAAATATACGCCCCAAAACTGATTTAAAAGCTTGCTGCATATCTGTATACCGTTTATGTAAAATTTTAAATGTTTACCCAAGATCGCTAGAGACTGCAAATGTGAAATCTTTGGAACTTTGATCGCTTGGAAACCAATTTTCCGGCGAAAACGGATCACAAAGCTCGCCCTATGTCTAAATACACTTTATGCAAAATTTCAAATGTTCAGACCAGAAATTGGCTGTAATTGTATATATATATATATATATATATATATATATATATATATATATATATATATTTATATATATATATATATGGCGATTAAGCTACACTGAATATTCGGCGTTTCATCCACTCTAGGATTCGTCAGGCTTATGCGCGAATTCTGTAGTTGTTTATCCTTTTTATATGGCCCTCTTCTGTTGAGGATTTTAGTTAGCCAATCAGCATCCTAGTATCCACCGCGCCCCTTCCTATCAGCTAATGGGCATGCATTTTATCGAACAAAGGATCTGTTTTAAAACTAGTTTAGTGGTTTAAGGCAGACATTTTCTTTTTTTTTATATATATATAAATATACATATGTGTACATACATATATGCGCATAAGCCTGACGAATCCTAGAGTGGATGAAACGCCGAATATTCAGTGTAACTTAATCGCCATATATATCTTATAAATTACTAACTAGCTCTGCCTACGTATTGAGTACTTTTGAATTAAATACTTAAAGTTTACGCATAAATCTATACTTTCGTATATTAATTTATCTGAGTAAATGAAGTAGTTATATATATATATATATATATATATATATATATATATATATATATATCGCACATAGTTGTATATAGATAGATAATTTATTACAAACAGCCAGGTAATAATTTATGTATTTGTTGAAAATTTTAATTAGAAATAAATCATGAAATATATTTTTGGAGGATATTTTAACATAAAGTAAGCCACCAAAGTCAGACATTCGAATAAAACCTTAACTTGATGACACAATGCTTCATAAATACGAATAATAATATACTCTCCCAATTTTATGACGATGACAATTTTCGAAAATTCAACGTTGCCATCGGTCGTTTCAGTTTACATTTCTGCCAAAAGAGAAAAACAAAAGACAATTGCGAGTATGCGAACGACATTTTACATTCGTCTTATTATCTTCGCCGCAATCCACTCGATCTATGTCCTCCTGCCTGTGATATTTTCTTTTCTAAGCGTTAATTCAATGATATGCATATTTTACCATTAATTACAATCCTTTTAGTAATTTACGTAGGCACTTAGTTTTTATTTTTTGACTTGTTAGATTGTTTTTAATAACAAAAAAGTAGTCATATAAGAAAAAAATCATCGACTTATTTATATGTCGTTGGAAATAGGCCAGATAAAGGCTAGAAAAACAGATTACTTGTTCGAAATTTTATTGACAACAAAACAGTGCTGAATTAGATTTCTTTCGATGAAATTTGCCACAAGATTAACGACAAATAGAAATTCTAAAAGTAAACGTTGGAAATGACAAGTCGTCGGTGAGCTTATTAATTGTAGATTAATGGCCTATAAAACTATATCAATGTAAAAGCTTTATTGTGTGTGAATGCTGTAAATTTTCCTCGCGGTTGATCTTCTATTTAACAAAGCTCTCATCAAGCACACACACCATTTCCAATCGAAAAATATGTCATGAGTAAGCATTCAGTACGAGTAAATCAATATTACACTTGGCAGCTCACATGGCTTACGTAAATTTGGCCGGAGTACAAATCTTGGCTCAACATTTCCCGAGCGTCCATGGCCAAACCATTGAATTGTCTTATGTGATTAGAAGATCATTAAAACAGTAAATTCCGACTTCAGCCATTGTACAGACACATGTTCTCCGTGAAGTAGAAATAATGAATAACCTTCTCTAAGGAGAATTCAGGAATTATTCTGAGAGCTAAACTGGTATTCATCCAAGTTTGCAAATCAGTTACTTACTCGGGCGATCGTCTGTTTTTACTCGATAAATATTGAAAAGATTTAAATAATTATTACATCGTGAGAAATCAGTTTCTAGTTATTTCTCTTTCTTTTTCTATCTGCCAATTTCTCATACAAGTTGTATTCAATGTAATACCACCATTTTTCTACTTGCAATACAATGTAATGTTAAATGTGGTTTACTAATAATTAAATAGAATTTATGACGTATTTCTTGTTTTTTAATTTCAAACAAAAAAATATTGCTCAAATGCATCATTTATAATTGAAGACAATTTAATGTGCCTATCGGTTAAATCCAATAATTTCAACGTAGTTACTATTCAATTATCTTCTAGCCGAGAGTTAGACGTGTTTGAATTTATTTGCTCCATTGAGTAGCAATGGCGGAAAACTGGCAAAATATTTGGACTATCAATTTTACGACGATCTTCTCTGATTAGTAGAAAAATATACTGAGCAATTTTTCTATTGGCATTCTCTGGCAGAGACGTCTCAGGCAATTGATAGTCAATGTCCGGAAGAATATATCATTTTAGAAATGACGCTAAATATATTTAAATCTAACTGATGAATGTCTGCTCACCAGTTGTGCAGTTTATATTTGTCGCTGAAAACTAATTACCGAATATATTAAATTGGAACAACTGATAACCATTTATATATGATGTCGGTTAAGAATGTTCATCACAACAACTATATTTGCCTTTCGCACGTTCATAGCTGCTATTTTGTTGTCGTTTTACATAGCTGGAATCTGCATTAAAAAAATGATGTCCGCAAACACTTGTAAAAATATAGTATGCCTACGTATTAAACAAATTATAATACACCTAAGCAGTCGTACAACATATTCATACTCTAAATCATAAATATTAATCGTACTGTTAACAAAACCTAATAATTTATTTAATTTTCGCAACTTTTAAATCACTTCTTTTGTTTCGAAACCTATATTTATTCGTACATCCTGCTTTTGAAATTTCTTCTCTGCTCACTATTTTACTTGGTCATAAACTCATATATAAGTTAAAATGTAATTTAAAAATAATCTGCTGCAAAACTTCCTACTTATGAGTCTTGTCCCTAATCAAAATATGTACCTTGGTCTCAATGATAATATGCTTCATTTAAGGTTAATAATAAAAAAAAAACTTCCACGAACATCTTCTATAATATAAATCTCATATGCCTGTTTAAATGTATATAAGTATTTAAGTATACTTGTATGTCTGCCTAAAATTTTGACAGAGGTGACAGATTTTTACAAGATCGGTAACGTATTGAAGCACGGCCGTTGGACGACAAATATCGAAGAATTGGCTAAAAATATTAATTTCTTCATGCTCAACTTGGAACTTTTCTACAAGGAGGGGTTGCATTTTTCGCCGATATTTTTTAAAGTAATCCCTTCTTTTCGATTGACTAGCCTTAATTTAAACCGTCGCCAATTCCGTTTTGACGATGGCCGCAACGGCAAAGACGTAACGTTTTTTTCACGTTTCACTTTTTTCCTTGTTTGCAGTATTTGTTCAAGCCAGCCTGCCTACTACCAACTTTTTTTTTTGCTCCAAATACTCAGGCAACACCGGGCACCCAGGAACCCGGGCACCGGGCTAGTTTTCACTAAAATTTAAAACACTAACTACTTTGTGAAACTATTCAAACTTTAGCACTTTCATAACATACAGAACTGAATCAGGAATAACAATCTAAATTGAAAATACAAAAAACAAAAAAAATGTTATCCTAAAGCATACGCTTATTCAAAAATTAAATAAATAATAAATATATGTAAAGTTCATATAGTGAAGGTCAAAGAGGCAGAATACCTAAATAGTTACGTGGAAATACGAAAAAAATCACTGCTATTGTTATCACCCTGGCGGCACTGTAAATGAGTCTGAAAAACGCAAAAAACGAAGAGTAGGAGAAAATAGAATCCTTAAAAGGAGTGTCACGATACAACTCATGACACTGACATAAGTCATTTAAAATATTAAGAAAAATGTGTCTAATAGCGATCATAGTGTGTAATTAATAATAATAATAATGATAATAATAATAATAATAATAATAATAATAATAATAATAATAATAATAATAATAATACGCTAAATACCATCTTTGAAAAGCCCAAGTTCTGATGGAGTACAAGGGTATTGGATAAAGATGTTTAAAAATCTCCACAGCATGATTGCCGTTAAAATTGATAAGTGTCTTTAAAATATTAGTGTGCTGTTTTGGATCGTAACAGGGAAAACTGTACTTTGTGTGAAAGACTTGCCAAAAGGAAATGTAGTTGATAACTTTATACCTATCTGGTGTTTACCGTCATTGCGGAAATTGCTGACAGGGAACATAACTGACCAATTGTACAGTAATTTTGAACAAGCAAATGTAGTGCCGGAGGAATAAAAATGGATGCAGATGGGGAAGTCTTGGAACTAAAGACCAACTATTGATTCACAAGATAATTTTGAAAATTTATAAGAAACGGTTAGCGTCGCTAGCAGTTGCGGGGATTGATTATCGCAAGGCGTATGGTTCCGTATAGTTGGATAGCAAAATGCATGGATATATTTGGAGTGGCAATGAATATCAAATCGTTCATGAGTGAGTCTATGAAAAAACAGGAGCACAGAACTAAATGGAGGTCAAACCAAACTTGGCAAGGTAAAAATAAAGCAAATATTTTTCAAGGGTGCTGTTTCTCTTTACTATGATATTATTGACACTGGTACGAAGGAAAAGAAATATTTTCTAAGAAGTAATAAAGAAAGAGAAATAATTAACCATCTACTCTTCATGGACGATTTAATGTTATTCGCAAAAGATAATGAACAAATTGATAGTTTAGTTAACACATTAAGAGTTTTCTCTGAAAATATAAACATGGAATTTGGATTATCTAAATGTGGAATGCTAATTATGACAATAGTTGAAAGTGATGGCCTCTGCATGCCTGATAGTGAAAGGATGAGCTGTATTGAGGAAAGTGGATACAAGTATCTTAGTGATGAATAGGATAATGCATAAGCAGATGAAGGAAGAAGTGAAGAAAGAATATTCAAGAAGAATTAGGAGCATTCTGAAAGCAAAATTAGGTTGTGGAAATATCATCTCAGCCATCAATTCGAGAGCAGTATCATTTGTCAGATACGGGCAGGAGTTATAAAGTGGACAAAAATGATCTATAGGAACTAGACAGGAGGACGAGTAAACTTCTGACCGGATGACAGGAGACGTTTCATCGTATTCGAAGATTGTGTATACCTTGAAGGTGATAGTCTTGATACGTACTTACGTTTATTATGGCGGAATATTTTGAATGGAGTAAACAGAAATAATGCATTGAAAAACAAGAAGCATGGAAAGAGCATATATGATACACAGAAAAGGCATCAGGAGGGATACCAGAACAAAGTGTTTCATAAGCAGTTCCAAAAAGCAACGGAGAAACTGAAGAGCAACAAGTCATGGCATCAGTTAAGAAAGAGTTATTGGAAGAAAGAGACTGAAAGTAAAATAATATGAACTCAAGATCAAGCTGTATGCACAGAGAATCTGAGAAATAGAGTATATGAATTTATTGATCCATATTGTAGAGTATGTGGTGCTACAGAGGAGACAGTGCCCAATATTGTGTCAGAATGTCCGAAATAAGGACAGAAAGAATATAAAGAAATAAGACACGACAATGTTCCAAAAGTGATCCATTGGAAATTGTACAAAAAATGGGAATTTGAAAGATCTTACAAGTGGTACACACACAAACCTTCAAAAGTGCTGGAGTCCGAGAAATGCAAAATTCTATGGGATTTCCCCATACAAACAGACAAAACACTGGAACATAACAGGCCCGACCACAGTAGTTTAGAAGAGAAAGAAAAAAGTGCCTTATGATTGCCCTTTCTTGCGCATTTGACACTCACGTCGGGAAGAAGGAAGAGGAAAAGTGCATCATTTATTCCGACTTGAAAATGTGAGTGCTAGGAGTTGGAAATTAAAAGCAGTCGAAGCGGAGATATTGGGATCGGGGTCGAAAGACTTTGACAAATGGATACGAAAGTTGGATTTGGGAATGAAAGCAGAAATATAACAAAAATTCAGATTCAGATTAGTCAACGTCTTCGCAAGAAATTCAGGCAGCATTGCATCAGCCCCAAATGCATAGAAATTTACCGTAAAACAGGTCCACCCATGACGAAATGCCAGCCCGTGAACCCCGTTCTTTATGTGAGTTTAACTTTAGGAACATTGTATTTTTTGTGCTGGAAAAATCTGATAGGAAGAAAAGAGATGTTGATGTTTCCCATATAGAAACTATTGAGTTTAAGGACAGAGTGTTAAAAGTTGGTGAGAAAGTCCGAAGAAAGGATGACTGGGCACCCATTGTTTAAGGTAGAACAGGTTATGTAGCCGACCTTCTTTCAGCAGAATCACAAAACATGTTTTGCAAACTTTGATTCCAATAAAACATGCTTTAGGTATTATTTTCTATTGATTCTGCTAAGAAACAAAATCTTGGTAGACCAGGAGATTCAAAGAGAAAGCAGGCATTTCTAAAACTTGCTAATTATTTGATAAAAATTGAGGAAATTATCGGCGACACTGGTCTTAAACCATACAATCTCTCATACATGAAATCTGGATTGTTAGCACATTTCAAAGGCAAAATTATTGTAACTGAAATTAATGGGAAACCTAATGTTAAATTCTTATGTACAGAAAAATGTATTCTCAATGAATTCTATGAACACAGCCGCTCAACAGACACATCAGAATCGGAAGCCATCAGAATCATAGAATGTGTAGCCAACAAAACAAATAATTGTTCATCAACTTCATGTGAATGAGTTTGAAGTAAACAAGTTGAAAAGTATCCCATGCATCTGGAGATGCGGATGTATTGATTATAAGGACTACTCTAGAACTTTCACAGGCTGGAGAAACAATTTTGATAGCAGGTTATACTGACATATTGATTCTTCTATGTTATCATGCTAATAGAGATGATAGTTAAAACATCTTTTTCATGCCACAACCAAAGGTTGGTGAAAAAAGAGTGGACCATCAAAGAGGTTAGGAAATCTCTGGGAGGTGTGGTCTGTTCCAACATTTTGTTCACCCATGTAATACTGGGTTGTGATTCTAGATCCAGTGTTCACGGAATTAGAAAGGCAACATTCCATCGAAAGTAAGGAACAATAGAAACTTTTTCAAGCTGGCAGAAATGATTGGCAAAGATAACAGTGTAGAAGATATTATCGAGGCTGGGGAGAATGCTTTAGTGTTCCTGTACAATGTTAATGATTGGAAAAAACGTCAATCATCTCCGACTGAGGCGCTTTAAGGAAAAGCTTGCAAAAAGTTCAAAGTATGTTGAGGCCAAATCATTGCCATCAACGGGAGCAGGTACAAAATTCCACAGCCTTCGAGTTTACTTCCAAATTCAAGAATGGAAAGGTAGTAAACAGGTAAAACCTTACGAGTGAGAATGAAAACTTTCGGATGGTAAATTATAACAAATCAAGACTGACTTTCTACTTGCTCCTGTGATTTTTTTTTTTTTTTACACAGTGATCACCACTTATCAAGGCCCGGAAGCCACTCAGGGATAAGGATTATTGCAAGTACATTACCTTAGTGTGGAGATTTGATGAAGTGTTTACTTAGGGGGCAGTTCATTAGGAATTTGTTAACATTAGACTTGAAGACATCCGAGTTGTAGTCCGGAGGGAAGCAGGCAGACGGAACAGAGTTTCACAGGCGTGCAGTTCTAAGAAATAAGCTTTGTTCATGGAATCCGCGTTTTGATTTAGGCACAGATATAGAGTGGGGGAAATTTTTCACAGTGGATTCAGCTAGACGGGTGTTTTTCGTGAAAGATTGGCGAGGGGGGACCAGGGATTGGAGTTCAGACGAGCACCTGCCATGAAAATAACGATAAAACAAGGATAGGCTCACAACGTCTCTTCTGTGGGAGAGGGGTTGCAGGGTAGAGAAAAGGGCATCCCCCACTAAACCACGAAGTCTATTTTGTACTCTGTCAAGGCATGATAGGCTGTTTTTGGCAGCTCCTGCCCAGATATGGCAACAGTATTTCATCCTTGGACGTACTTGGCTATTATATGGATAGAGAATTGCATCAGTAGTGAGATATCTTCTGGAGCGGTAGAAGGATCCCACCATCTTTGTCGGCTATACGTAGGTGTAACTGTACTTCAATGTGTACTACGGTAAAATGCAGTTGCAGGAAACATAGCATTATATGTTCAAACTTGTGTGGTAATAGCAAAGGGTTCCACTGTAACAAATCACGACAGCCAGATCTCGATGATGATGAAGTGATCTTTGATTAGTTCTTGACAAGATATGTTCTCGGGTCCGTTCATAAACTTGTTTTGTAGTAGTTATGAAAGAACCTTGCTCTAGCATTCAGCTCACTGTCTATTCCTTCATTATAAATTGTACTTATTTTGTATCATGAAATTTCAGGAATTAATGTAAAAACTGTTGCCTTGAAAAGGCTACTTTGTCTGTGTTTGTATCTTTACTATTCATATTTGTATAAGAAAGAAAAATAGTCTTAACCTAATGGCAGGAGATAGTCATTTTCTGGCTTTAGTTTATTATTAAGCATACAGCTACCTTTTTTTAAATAATCATCACCACATTATCAAGGCCAAGATGCCACTCAAGGATAAGGTTTAAAGACAATATAGTAATCATTAGTAATGAAAATTCGGTAAATTTGATAACTTATATGGAACGGCTCATCAAGAACTTATTTACGTTAGACTTGAACACAACAATATTGTAGTCAGCCGGAAAGCAGGACAACGGAAGACAATACCATAGGCGTGCAGTTCTAAGAAAGAAGCTTTGTTCATGGAATCTACGTTTAGGTTTAGGCACAGATAAAGAGTGGGGGGAATTATTGATAGTGTTTACAGCTAGACGAGTGTTTCCTGTGAAAGTTAGGCGAGGAGGGGCCATAGACTAAAGCTCAGTCGAACACTTTCCATGAAAATAACGATAAAGCAGAGACAAACTCGCAACATCTCTTCTGTGAGATAGACGCTTCATGGAAGAGAAAAGGACATCTCCTACGAGGCTACGAAGTCTATTTTGAACTCTATCAAGGCAGGACAAGTCCTTTCTAGCAGCTCCTGCCCAGATGTGGCAACAGTATTCCATCCTTGGACGTACCTGGCTCTTATATAGATAGAGAATTGCATCATCAGTGAGATATCTACCGGATCGATGGAAAGATCCCACCATTTTTCCAGCGGCCTTGGCAACAGATTAGATGTACGTGTTCCATTTAAGATCAGGAGTAATGGTCAAGCCCAGAAGCTTGTCAAAACTTGAGGCCTTCTGAAGACGAGAGCCATTCATTTCAATTGATGCCAGATGTGGATCAGAATGTTGATGATGTAAAGAGAGAAGCTTGGTTTTAGATTCATTAAAAGTAACCAACCACTCCTGTCCCCATTGTACTGCGTGCTCAAGATCAGAGGAGAGAGAATCGGAGAGAACTTGGTCGTTTACTGTCTTAGATGTGCTACCATAAATCGTCAGCATAAATGTCTACAAATTATGTAAGGATTGGAAGATCATTTATGTAGATCAGGAAAAGAGTTGGGCCAAGGATGGACCCCTGACGGACATCGGCATTAATACTGTGAGCTTCTGATGTTTGCCCCTCAAGTACTACTCTTATGAACCTATCAGAAAGAAATGATTTAATAACTGAGAAGACATTCCAGCTATACCATAGCTAGAGATCTTATGAAGTAAACCTTTATTCCATACCCTATCAAAGGCCTTAGATATGTCAAGAGCAATTGCCCTAGAAAGGTTACCTCCGTCGAGAGATTTGCTAATCCTATGAGATATAACTGTAAACACATCTGCTGTAAATCTTACAGAACGGAAACCATATTGAGTGTCACTAAAAAGGTTATTTTTGTTGAGATGGTTGATTACTTCTGTATTTAACACAGATTCCAGCAACTTACTCATGACGCACAGGAGACTTATTGGCCTGTACTGAGAGGGGGATGAGCGATCACCTGAATTCTTAAATACAGGGCATACTGATGAAATTTTCTAGGGAGATGGGAAACTATTCTCCTTAAGACAACGTTTATACAGTTTTGTGAATATGGGCGCTAGTTCAGGTTGAAGTTTTTTTAGTACTATAATTGGAATACCGTCAGGGCCAGTTGCTTTACTGGAATCAAGGTTTTTGATTAGCTTGGCAACATCACGTACATATATACGTATATCACATAGTGTGTTTTCTGATACAGGAGGAAATATTGGGGGTTGGCGTCCTTGGTCGCAAAGGGTAGAATTAGCTGCAAAGTTCCTGGCAAAGAGTTTGGCTTTGCCTGATGCTGACGAGATTACCTGAGTCCCATCGATAATACCTATCATTAAAATTTAAAACACCAAGAAAATACCAACCCGGCTTGCAGTGGGCCCTGTTTATGTTTTCATGCATATATATATATATATATATATATATATATATATATATATATATATATATATATATATAATTTAATAAAGGTTTTTATGAAAAAAAATGATTATTTTTGTCTGTCATTTTCAAGAATAATTGGCATACTTGTCAGAAAATTTTGTTAATTACGGATAGTTTTTTTTTCGCTAGTTACCGCATTGTACACCAGAGTACAAAGTAAAGCTGAATTTTTACCCGTTGAACACTGAAATGTACATATATCAACCTGGTGCCCTTGAAAAAATGATCAGACGGCCGAGATTTCGGCCATTTTCGATATGCTAATTGGTAATTTTGCTAATTACGTATCGTCTTTTTCGTTAGTTATCGCATTTTACCTCACGGTCCAAAGGCTTAAAGATGGCGGCCGTTGACTCCTTTCGCCAAGGCTTTTTTGGTAAATTTATTTATCTGAAAGATAGGGTATTTATGCCCACAATCCAAGTTAAAATCCTTTGTTAGCAATTTGTTTGAGATTCAGCCATAATTTAACTGTTCAACTAGTTCAAATAAGATATTTGTTCGAAACAAATTAAAGGATCTGGACTGCCTTAAAGTAAAGTTGAGCAACCGTTGATATCGACAAATTAATAAATAGAAAAGAATGAAATTATGAAGTACAATCTTTATTTTAATCAATATTTGCACTTCATTTTCAAATATAATTCCAGCCTTCAATGTCAGTTCATGAAAATTTGTTTGTTTCCGAGTTAAATAAGGCAGTCTACTACTATTACTTAGAGCAATTTTACATCCAGACAACGACGACATCCAGTACTAGCTGTTTCAATGTGTATCTTTATTATATAGGAAGGCAGTTTGCGTGTTTGTCTGTCTGTGTGTGTTTGGGTTCGTTTTATATGAACTCTGGAATGGCTTCATCAATATTTTTGGATAATCAAACAAATATGCTTTATGTGTCTGGAAGTATTCTTAGCAAGATTTGAGCTAAATGCTTTCGATAAATATCGAAAATAGATAACCGAAAAAATGGTTAAATATGGCAGTCCAATTTTGACCCAAATTCTTATTTATATAGAGCCATCCACATTTTTTATCATCGCACCAATAGTAATTTCTGGTGTATATAATTAACTGTAGCCTTTTACATAAGACAGGTGCGTTCGAAATGATTGTTTACTTTGTGGAGCACAATTTAACTATAATACTTGGATTTTGCTTTTAAAACTATTAGTAAAACTATAAGTGCAATGCAGACTACGAGGTATTGTAAACTACGTTACTATTAGAGAGGTATGAGAAAATTCCTCCTGGTATTGCGCTGTGGATGCCAGACTTGATTTGTTAATCAATCGATTTGATTGAAAAAATTAGTAATTATATCAATTTCAATGACAACAAAGTATTGGAAGTAAAGAATATTCATATATTTTCATTCAATCAATATACAAATTACAATTAGGGTATTAAGCGTGTAAACAAATTGAGCTTAGGTATTTGGCCAATGTCAAAACATTGTTAATTCATTGCTCCCATAGTAGCAGCCGAATAGTGCTACGGTTAGAAGCTCCGACTGTCATTTGGGCGGTCGGGTTTCGATCCTGGCTTGAGGTGGTTGCTTTTCTAGCCGCACTGATGAGCTGTGAACAGTACTGTATGTGGATGACTATATATATATATATATATATATATATATATATATATATATATATATATATATATAAAATAAAGATCAACTTCAGTGTGTGTGCGAGTTGTCTGCACAGATTCGTATATGGTTTTCTATAATATAAAACTGACCAGATTACATAATCGAAAAAGTACCAAGGAACGAAAATCGCTAAACACTATGCAAGCTTACACCGTTTCACGGAGAGCTACATAATTAGGCAGGATAATCCACCATTGATAGGGAAATTTTGACGGGTTCCACTGCATACCTCACCAACGGAATTAGAGCCCCAGAGGGTAATTTATAACTGGAAAACCTGTGCACACTCACAACATTTGATTTACACCCGTAGAGTTACCAAGCGTAACACGATACCCTACTACGAGGTGGGGAAATATTTTACGGGTTACACCGTTCCCCCTCACAATCAGAGTATCCGGCCCAGAGGTCTATGTTGTGAATGTAAACCCTATGCACGCTCACACTGTTTTATGCAAAACTACCGAACTTGCCATGATTATCCCATCATAGGGTACCTTGCTCACAAGGGTCACAGAATTGGTTGCCTCAATTAGTGTTCATACGTTTGTGTAAATAAAATTCACATTACTCATTCCTCATGTTATTTGAGTAGATTTCATTGGTTGTGTTACCCCAAAAGTCCGGAGCTTTCGTTTTACACCCACAGCCCCTATTCATAACCTTTATAATTTCATAAATCAGAGACATTTTGAAGATTCATTTCTAACCCAGTAAACGACGAGTACTTTTGCTTATATATATATATATATAAATATATATATATATATATATATATATATATATATATAAATTTGTGTGTGTTTCAATAAAAACTAAAAATGAGATTATTCATTTTTATTAAAATCTAATTTACAGAATACATATTACACTCTGAATACTATTCTCATTTTAGTTATTCTATTCACATAAGAATGAAATACGATAGGTAATACTCAGTTCTTAACATCCGTTATCAAAATTGAGAGTAACATGTTGCAAAAAAAAGTAATATTGAAAAATAACATACAATGTACACTTTTATCAAATTATGCTGAGAGAGTCAGGACAATCAACATTGGAGATGCAAGTAAATGGCTTAATTCATAACTCTATTTAGCAAATTGTTATTAATGTAAGAATTTATGTGAAAAATATGTAATTAATCTGAATAATGCAAAATATTTTGTAATATCAGACATCAAAATATTTTCTAATATCAAATGTCAACATATGTTCTAATATGAAATATCAAAATATTTTCTAATATGAAATATCAAAATATTTTCTAATATCAAATATCAAAATATTTTCTAATGTCAAATATCAAAATATTTTCTAATATCAAATATCAAAATATGCTTTAATATCAAGTATCAAAATATTCTGTAATATCAATATAAAAAATGTTCTAATATAAATATCAAAATATTTTCTAATATCGAATATCAAAATATTTTCTAATATAAAATAAAAATATTTTCTTATATAAATATCAAAATATTTTCAAGTATCAAATATCAAAATAGTTTCTAATATCGAATATCAAAACATGTTCTAAAATAAATATCAAAATATTTTCCAATATCAAATATCCAAATATTTTCTAATATCGAATATCAAATAATTTTCTCAAATCAAATATCCAAATATTTTTTCATATCGAATATCAAGACATTGACCTGATTTTTTTAAAATCTATATTATTTTTTACGAATAATAATTTGGATTAACGCCTTTATAAATGTGACCAATTAAGTATTCTATAACAAAAATGTATTATTTGAAGAGCAACCCAAAAATAAATCAACCCCTGATAGATGTTAAAAATCATTGCTAGAATTTCCGTTTAATTTTTCTCACATTGTTTTGTGTAAACTATCGCGATTATATATATATATATATATATATATATATATATATATATATATATATATATATATAACCTCGTATAAAACCTTCGATATAAAATTCGATGTACTATTGTTTTTACTATTTAGTATTTTCTATTTGATGCTTTGATGGAAAAAGGTAATCATGCTTCTCTTTAAGTTTGTACTACAACGGTCAAATAAATAATGGTTAGATTGAAATTTCTTCTTGACCGACCGATTTTTGTCTGAAAAGAAAAATAGGAGATAATGGATATGTGTCTGGCTCATTCATCATGACGAGAAAACGAGAAGATAATCGTTTTCCTAGAAAATGATTTTCTACCCCTTTTTTGGTCTTGATTGATAAATGATTCAATCAAATAATTCAGATTGTTCATTGGAAAACTATGGAACTCAGCGAGTTTTTTTACTTATAAAATTCAATAATCAAATGTATAAATAATGACTTTTTTTTCATATTTAGAATTTAAGCTCATATTTTCAAACAAATACAGAAGATGGAGCAAATAAGACTCGCATAAAATGTGCATTGATAAATATGAAAATAAATCAGTTATATGTTGTGCCAACTAACGATTAAGAAAAAAAACAAAATCTGAAAAATGTTTACACCCATGGTTTTTAAATAATCGTCTTTAGAAGTAGTTGTTAATCTTATTACTTACTCTCATAAAAAAACACATACTGCAACTATTTATATAACAGAACGTGTATGAGCGCATATGGGAAGATATTAGCAGCAGCAGCACAAGTTGTATGACTAGCGAAAATATTATCAGCAGCAGCCGTTCAAGCTCGTATGATAATTAGCAATTTAGCAAGTGTGTGCAAGCTTGTGTTAAAAGAAAGAAAGAGAAGAGTACAACGGGATCGAGAGAATAGGCAAACTGAACCGGAATAATGTGGACGTGTAAATACGAGGACCACACCTTGCTGAAAAGCACCATCGCGAGGTTGTAAGGAGACAGATAATTTATAAAGCACGTGTATGTATGGAAAGACTTTGGAAATATCATGAAATATGTTACTTTGGAAGAACAATGAATAAATGTATTTCATTTTCACTTGAAAAAATGCCGAGTTTTTTTTTCTTTCTTTCCTTGTTACTTTGCGTCGGTGCCGAACAGCGTGTGGGACCGAGAGGGTTGAACTGTAACGATGCAGTAAAAAATTAACAACGACATTACATTTAATCCTCAACAAAAGCAGAAGAGAGACATCAAAAACAATATTCAGCATACGGATGATCGACCAGATGATGACATCATCATCAAAATATTCACACGATTATACCGACTTGTTCACAATACAGTAGTGTATATAGGAGTAGAAAAATGAGAGTACAATAATAAAAAATAATTAGTGTAGATTATATGGAATTACATTTGTATAGTAGTTTTGGAATCATCCTTAAATTGCATAGTGATCATTTTATCTTCGGCTCGAAAATGAGATGAGGTTATTGCTGCCCTGATCTGCTTACCACATGGGTTATCAAGTTAAACCCACTAGGATGCGTTGGAGTGATTCTATTGAAATGAACTAAAACTAAGCAGAGATATCACTTAAGCTTGAAATAATAAATGTAAAGATTATATACACAAACCTCCATTGCAATCGTCGCAGGAGAAAAAGTCAGGAAATAGAAGAAAATAATTCTTCTCTGTCTCATATACTCTTTCTTATTGTAAAATTATTTACGTTTCAAAATAAGAATTCTTTGTGATGTCACAATTGATGCCCTTCCTTATTATGCCCCTATATATTTTTTTACATTATGTAGACCATGTCATTCATTATTATACTTCTTTTTATCAGTTATACTTTTCAAAGTTGTGTAATGCCATTTCACCACATAATGTTGTATATTCATAATTAAATGTACGCGGTATAAAACCGGCAAAAGATAGCTACTCAAAATAAAGCCTCGTGTCAGATATATTTAGTCTTACAAAATCTTTTAAAAAGTTGTTTCTCTACTTTAATTTTACATACTATTCCTAATCGCGCTTTCGATTCTCTTTTTTCTTTGAATTATTTATATACCTTTCTATTAACTTTTTTATTAATAATACTTTTGGAAAATATTCGCCTGTTTCTGACAAATTAAATATATATATGTTTCGGCATGACATAAAACACATATAAGGCTCTTTGTGTGTGTGTCTGTGTGTGTGTGTATGCGTGTGTGTGTATGAGAGAGAGAGAGAGAGAGAGAGAGAGAGAGGGAGAGAGAGAATCCCTACTAGACTGCAATACCCCTGAACCGATTTTTTCCCAATTTTTTACACACATGTAACTTATCTGTCTGGAAATGTTTTTAGATAGGTTTTGTATCATAATACATATAGTAGGTATCGATAATCGATAATCGAAGTAATCCGATTAAAAAACAAATCAATTCAGATCAATTTAACAGTTTTACACAACCTAACATCATAAGACCAGTTGATAAATTTTATCCCCGAACAAGCAGAAGCGCCTAACGTATTAAATCAACACCGCATTCTTTGATAAGACTGTAGCGTGTTCCAAACGAATGTGCTTGCTTAGAGGACAATTGATGCATTCTACCTGATATTTGCATTTTTAACTTAACATCAAGCTAGTATTTAAAATTAAGTTCATAAAATCAACAGCAGGTTCTTTAAAGTACAATGTCGCATAAAATGAATGGTTGTTTAAGTCACTGCAGAAAGGCATGTCAAATTGCACCCTTTGCAACGCGTTGAGTTCCTGACTAGAGCAGCCAATCGATTGATTTGATTGATTGAGAGAATTTTATCGAATTTTGGTGGACATGAATGTATTGGAAGTATGGAGCCTTTGTTTAATCTCATTCAATCGCGACCAAAGTCGGTCTCTCTACTAGTGCACAACAAAACTGCACTCAATAACAGCCATACACGAAAATCATTACATGATAAATGTTCTAGTAATATATTGATGAGTGCTCTCAAAACCAAACCAACGTATCAGTTATAAGTAGATGGATGACGTACTCAAAAATAAAATTATTTTCCTATTTCTCTGAATGCTATATTTTCTAGTAGCTTTAATCTTAACATAAAATGAAATAAAAATAGAGACCACGCTGACGTAGACGGGAGTAATTTTATAAAAAATCTTTGTAATAACTAAACAACTACATTCAATACAGTAAGGTTGTAAATAATTAAAAACTTAAACCGGTCTACATTGAATGGGCAAAATCGAAGTGGAATATAAAATAAAAAAAAATGAATAAAAAATTTATTATCCGCATCATACGCTTTCTTTATTCTATATTCTGTGCAAATCAGAATGCACTGTGATGTCATAATAAACGGCTTCTCCTTTTCAGTCTAATACACAGACCCTCTCTCATTTTTCAAGCGCTACCGTTACTGGATATTCCACATTAACTTTTTTTTCTATTTTTTAAAATTGTATATGGAATTTCATTGCTATTCTTACTTCTTTAACAATACTACTTTTTCAAGTTATTCGTCCATTCTCCTTCCACCTAAAACATATAGTATGAAAAATATGTACCATAACACACATGCAAGCTTACAACATGAAACAGTCCTGAATTCATTAGAAGAGGAATGGTTGTTAGTATTACTTGCTTTGATCATTGCACAAATAACATCTAGACAATAGTCCGATCAAAGCAATACTGACGATGAAACTTCTATTTATATTGAGAAACACAGAGCATCTATACTTAGGCGGATCACGTTTTTTTTTAAATTGTCTCTCTGTTTTGTTTCCACACTGTATATCCTATTAGCTTTAATCATACTTTACTTTGTGCTGCTCGCCTTGACATTTTTCTTAATCTGCTTAGTATGTTGGAAGAGGTATCTATTGACACCAGATGTGGCTAGAATTGTTGCTTTGGAAAATCCATCGTATATATGACGTGAATCAATGCATATCTAAGAAATGCATCTGCATCTCTGAGTCTTTCTCATTATTTCTTTTTTTCTGACGTATTTTAAGATAATTGCACAATCTCCGTTTACTCGCCGTATTTTCGTATGAGTTCATGATAAAATGTTTGCATTTATGAATACAAAACTAGGCTAGATTGATAGATATCTGGAATATTATAAATCTTTCATAAAAAAATAATACTATAGTAAAACTATCAAGAGTTGTCAAACAATAATTTGATATTCCGCAATTCATGATAATTATTTTATTTTTGAAGATGAAAGGGTCGTTTAAATGTAATATTTATATGCTGTCAAAAAACAACCATATAATATAAGTGTTTCCTTGTCTACATTTCACTAGCATGATTTCGAAATAACGTAGCAACAGATTCGAAATAATAACAACACTATCGACGGTCAGCGGACGTTCTATCACAGGTATATATATATATATATATATATATATATATATATATATATATATATAAGTAATGAAATCAAAACGATGTAGTCTTTACCTGATATACGCAATGGTAAACTTCAACCTAATATAAGTACCAGTATTCATATATAGATAATTTAATCCCAATCGAATGAAAAAGCCCAATGCGCAATAAAGAGTAGAGCTCACTATTCACCCTTATAATCGGGACATCGAATTGCAAAAATTTACAGAAAGAATTGTTTCGATCTGTTTAGACAATATCCGGTTAGAGTAATACAAACTTTTACGTGCTGATCATTTTTGACGGAGGAGACAGGAAGAAGACGGAGGAGAAAGTACGGCTAATGAGAAGGTTCAACGTCAATCTTAAATACATATACATATATGTACGCACATTTACACATACACGCAATATATGTGCACATGTAAAAGAAAATTTAAAATTAAACAGTTAATAAATAAGAAGAAACGCGCATTTAACTTCCTAAAATGTTGAATTCCAACCATAGTATTTATTCAAAGAGAGAACAAAAAGTCAATGGACATAAGTCGTTATAAGCAGATTATTTGTAAGTCAACGGCTATTTTTTCGCTTCCAAATTCGACTGTATTTTAAAACGCTCCTTTTAAAATGTATTTTATGCAATAATATGTGCACACACATATTAAACAAACAAATGCTCATATGTACATATATACATATACAGACAGATAAACATCTGCACATTCATATATTTGTGCGCATATAGATACACGTAGGGACATATGTACACAAGCTTATCAAGATTCATTAGCAGATGTGGGGAGAGAAAGAGAGAGAAAATGGGGCAGGAAAAGAGAGATATAGGTGTGCGGGAAATATATGTATATATATTTATTTATTTATTTATTTATATATATATATATATACACGTATATTCATTATAGGGAGAAAATTAACACTTAGAGAAAAAGTGCTTTGAGACGAGATACGCTCATATACACGCACACACATATACATATATATGTATCTATCTGTATCTATCTATCTATCTATATATATACATATATATATATATATATATATATATATATATAACTGTGTACATACATAAACGTGTATACATACATATGCACCCGTATAAATACACACATACATACATACGTACATAAAGCGCACACACATATTCATAAATCTATATGTAGGAGAATATGAAGAAGGATAAAATTCAGAGAACATGTGGAAGTTTCGGAAAGGTTTTCCCCAGCCTACCATACATATATATCCTAAGCAAAACGTTGATCGTAAATCTTTGTTGTTATAGAAATTGTAATCATTGATTAGTCCCAGGTTTTTGCTAAATCTGTAGTTCGCGTGTTGAGTTTAAGAATAAGTTGTTTTTCCTCTTTTCGTCTCTAATGTTGTGCATAAAAATTGAATGCTATGAGGATGCATCAGATGTTGTCTCTTATGTGGCTTGGTAAATTATAGTGTATGGCTACTTGGTGTTGGATTTGTCTGTAATTGTATGTTTTGTTGTTAAAGCGTAGGCGGAACTCCAGGCCTGTTCCCCCCCCCACGTAATTGCTTTTTGTGCAATGGGCGCTGTAAAATAAATATACTAAATTTGAGATATTTTAGGGTGGGAGGAGATTGAACTGGATGTTGGTGTTGATATATTAGATATCTAACCTTGTTGCATTCTTTGTATCCTTAAGAAGTAGGGTGCGGATAATCTGAGTAGATGTTACTAAAGTATGTAAGCCTGGAAGCTGACGATTTGCACAATATATATATATATATATATATATATATATATATGTGTATATATATATATAAATACATTCAATATTATATATATATATATATATATATATATATATATATATATATAATATTGAATGTATTTATATTTGTATCCAAAGGATTATCTTTGCAACTACGGCTTGTTTTTTAAAATATTAGTAATCAGTAATACATTCTGGTAATATAAGTTGTATTTTGTTTAATTCTGTTTTAAAATGGATTTCTCTATTTTTACTGTTACCTTGTAGTTTAATCTTACTTTGTGTTGTAGCGCTCGGAGTTGCATTACATTATTTCTCTGAGTCTGCTTAATGTGTTGGAAGAGATATCTATTGACTCCCAGATGTGACCAGAATTGTAAGTTTAGAAAATCCATCGTATATATGCAGTGAATCAATGCATATCTAAGAAATGCATATGAATCTCTAAGTCTGTCTCATTACTTTTTTGGCATATTTTCAGATTATTACGCAATATCCGTTTACTCGCCGTATTTTCCTATGAGGTCACGATATAATGTTTGCAGTTATGAATGTAAAACAAGACAGATTGATAGAATATTATAAAGCTGTGATAAATACAAGACTATAATAATAAAATTGAATATTGGGGAATCCAAATCCATGATAAAGAATTAATTTTACTAATATTGTAAAAGTCATTTTACTAATATTGTAAAAGTCATTTTATTAATATTGTAAAAGTCATTTTACTAATATTGTAAAAGTCATAACAATCTCATATAAGTCAGGTGCTAAAATTCTGTAAATACGCCATCATGGTAAGTCGTATAACATGCTTCTCGTTTTCTACAACTTATCAACGTTGTTAAGCGTAGTAAGATTTCAAATCGAGACCCAATTACTGCGTTCGATGTAACATATATTTACGCATGAACTAAATACATATGAAAACGGGGGACCCAAAAACGGGCCCCAACTATAATTTTAAAAAAAAATGTACTCGGGGTCCGTTTTTTTTCGGGTCACCCTGTTGTATATGTGTATATCTGTATGCAAATAGTTTTAACGAATTATGCCAGTTTGATGTATTTAAAAACAAAGCATGTTAGTGTACATGAATATCAAAGGAACTATATTTAATTTTATTTAGTTTAAAGTAAATTATTCATTCTTAAACAAATAATGCAATCATTATGAATTTTGACACATAGCGAATAAGTGTAAATTGTGATAATGTGGGTTGTACTTTAATTTTGTTCAATGAAAAGGAAAATATTACAATTCAAATACGCGCTATTTATCTATCCAAATTAAGATTTTACTTGTAGTAAAACAAGTCTTTTTTTAACAAGAGTAAAATGTTAATTTCCGTGATATGTTGTTAGTAGTTCAGCAGTTTTTGGTAAAATATTTTCACACAGCCACGGACACATATATATGTCTACTGTTTTATTTATATAGAAGATATAAAAATCCCGAGTCCTATCGCGTGCTTGGACAACAGATAATGTTTTCTTTTCGTATCATTATTAAATGAATCAATGCTTAGGCATGAATTATACTCATTTGCTTTTAATGTATATACATTAACTAAATGTATTACTTTTTTAATAAATTCATATATATTTTGGAATATTATCAAAATAACCAGCCACTTCCGTAGAGACATCCTTACTTTGTTTAGACAGTATATATATATATATATATATATATATATATATATATATATATATATAGACTATTTCCCTCATTTAATTGACCATTATAGCTGTGTAACCGAAATCTCTACATAACAATGATTCTACAACACGGTCAGTAAATTCGTGAGAAGTGTGTTAATAAAATATGGGTAATTTTCCATTGCATTCAACAATTTCTACATTGTTTCCAAGTCTGCTCGTAATGAAAGCAGGAGGGTTGGGGCATTTAATTAAACTTTCACAGCCATCAATTGCTCTGGCACATTTGAGGCCTAAGTTAACTATTACGGCCAATACCTGTTATAATTTTATTTATTCGTTTTTAACTTTTTTATATCTGTAAAATAAAGCAAACTCAATTTTCACTCATTGCTTCTGTTATAATAAAACTTTTTCAATTAACTATTATAATATTTCAAGCGCCTTTTCCCAAAACGTACGTTTTGTTTAGATTTACAAGTTATTATATTTATACAAATCAGGATTTACAAGTTATTATATTTATACAAATTAAGATTTACAAGTTATTATATTTATACAAATTAAGATTTACAAATTATTATATTTATACAAATTAAGATTTAAAAGTTATTATATTTATAAAAATTAAGATTTACAAGTTATTATATTTATACAAATTAAGATTTACAAGTTATTATATTTATACAAATTAAGATTTACAAGTTAATATATTTATACAAATTAAGATTTACAAGTTATTATATTTATACAAATGAAGCTGTACTTTTCTTAAACACAGAAATGATATCAAATGCTTTAACACGCATGCAATTATTTCTCTGCATCACGAGAATTCACCGTAATGTGGCTCTTATAAGAAAACTTACCATTATGTTATCTTTTTATTATTTCACTTTTACCACAAACTTAATCTTGAAGACTAAAGTTACATTCGCTGGGTATCACCACTTTTCCGTAAGATTTTATGAAACATGGCAAATATTTCAGCGCCGAGATTATCTTTACTATAGTAACAAGGAAATACTCTTTCTAGATTGCCTATAACGTTTCAAAATCTTACAAATCTCTTTCCAAATATGTTTTACCTTGATTGCTGAAAATGCCTTTGAAAACACAAAGTTCAAAAATATAATGAAGGAATGAACGCCCTATACCATTGCCTCATTAGTAGGTCTAGGAAAACAGAATATACTTTTCATTGTTTTGACTCTCGAGTGCGAATCCGTTGATAATTTATATGCTTTTATATAGAGTTATGTTGTTTTCGGTGGATTAACTGTATCGGATATATACTCGAGAGCCAAACAATGACAAGAATATTCTATTTTCACCGCCCTACTCATCAGAATCCCATGAGCCTTCGTCAAAATATATAAAGCTATAATACATCTAGAAGTATGCATAGTGAGTTTGCGTTGAATTAGTTTAAATAGAACAATTTCACTTGGAAAGAGAGAATCGTTAAATCGATATATGTTCTTTTTGTACACAAAAGTTACGTGTTGTTTTGTTTATTTGTCTATAGTTGAACAATCTTATTATTTGATTAGGAAAAAGAGTATTTGATTGGATTTATGTTTAAATAAGCCTAGGATTGAAGTATATTACAGTTGACTTGTAGTAATATTAGCTTAATACAATGTCCCAATCGAGTACATTAACGGAAACTCTATGAATATTTTTATTTAAAAAGAAAAAAAATGAATATTTTCAGCTAACAATACAGAACTCCTAAAAATCGTGAGTAAGATTATTAAAATAATAATATTGTTCTGCACTCTTTTCATATAGAATATCAAGTCTAATAGCGATTCCTTTTTCTGGGCTGATTAGTGTCGAAATGTTGGATGGTTTCGTTCACATTTCTCTGATAAGATATATTATATTTGTCTCAATGTAATAATTTTTTATTAATATGATTTTGGGATATTTGTATACCTTATAATGAATTTGTCTTTATATTATTATCCATTAAAGTTGTAATATATACATATATACATTTACACGTATATATATATATATATATATATATATATATATATATATATATATATATGTATATAACTACTTCATTGGCTCACATAAAATTAATATACGAAAGTATTTACTTCAAAAGTGCTCACAAAATCACATATTCGCGCATAAGCCTGTAGAATCCTAGAGTGGATGAAACGCGGAATATTCAGTGTAACTTAATCGCCATATATATTTTATAAATTACTAATTACTACATATATATATATATATATATATATATATATATATATATTTGTGTGTGCATAATTCATCAATGACGTTTATGAGTTTAATACTGGTCTACTAAATCATAAAGGGAAATCGCTTACTACAATTGTAATAAATAATCTGATCCTTATTTTAGACATATACTCGCAATTGACTTATTTTAAAATACAGAGATATTGTTTAATCAGTGTTAGTCATCTATATATCTTTTATTATAGAAAATCGTAAAAGACATAAACATGATATTTTCTATGTTTATCTGATCTAATACATTCCGGCGTCAACATAAAGAAACAGAAATCTGAATTCTCTTCACAAAATGGACAACTGAAAGAATTCCATGGTAGTTAATGTCTCGCTACATGAACATCCGAGCTAAATATGATTTGATCTGATATTTTCTTACATTCTCATCTACGAACCCTCGCTCATGAATCATTGAAACTACGTTACTGTTTCTATACACTCGATATGTTCTTTTTCAGTTGAAAACACTGAGATATTGCCAGGGCCGCTGCGGAGAAGGTATGCTCTCTCCACCGCGTTAGAAAACTACTAACACCCAAAAGTATTCTGTACCTCTATAAGGCCACCATTCGCCCACGTATGGAATACTGCTGTCACATTTCGGCTGGCGCGTCTGCTACTAGTCTTTCACTCCTAGACAAGGTTCAAAAGAGAATCGCCAATCTGATAGACCCTGAACTGGCATCTAAGCTTCAACCTCTGTACCATCGACGAAACATTGCATCCCTTTGCCTGTTCTACAAGTATTTTAATGGTGAATGCTCTGGCGAACTGCAGACACTTGTGCTCTCACGACGTAGAAACCCTCCACAAACCCGACAGGCAGCTTAATCCCACCCCCACACAGTAGAGAACCCTAGATGTAAAAGATCTTTCTACTCCAGTAGTGTCTTCCCCAGAACCGTTAGACTCTGGAATTCCATTCAAGGTCCCTGCTTTTCCAACTGTACTGACATGCAGAAGTTCAAGTGTAACGTGAATCGACATCTTGCTGCCCAAATCCCAACATAGTGCCCCAGTAGTTGTTGCCCTGATAGTAGCCCCCTACACCAAAGTGACAATGTGCCTTGTTTGGGGTGAAAATGTAATAAAAATAAATAAATAAATAAAAATATAAACCTTCAACCCTCAGGAGAATATTCGTTTCATAATTGTTTTTTGAAGTACTCTAACCACTACGCTACGCATCCGATTATTTCTAAGGTGTAAAATAAATCGAGAAAATCTCTAGCTTAATTCTATTTTTGGACTGGAGAGATCAACAGTTCATTTTCGATCTTTAGGACACAAAATAATTCACAATTGATTTTCCTGAGTACTCAAACTATTATGCCCGAGTCATTCCGGACAGTTTTAATACGAATTTCAGGACGCTTAATACAAATACTATTGCTAATTACATAAGCCCTCTATCCAACCATGCCTGATTGAACAAGAGCATATTACTTCATAATAAAAAAAGTTCTTATTTGAAATTCTGTCAAAATTCTCCAATTTCACAATATACACCAGAAAATGGTTTGATGTTACGCCAACCAAAACGTTGATAAAACTACTTAAGATGAGAACAGTAGTCTTAAGAATCGAAATAATACGAACAGAAATAAAATTACTTTTGAATTATCTTAGGCGATTTTCTCGAAGGTATAAAAGAAACAACCGAGAAAATCCGTAGTTTTATTATTTCTATTAGACTGAAAAGGTTAACAGTTTATTTTCATTATAACTTTTTATAATAGGACACGTAATAAATTATCAGGAGCTAATATTTTAAGTAATATTGATTTCTTTGAAATATAATTACATCATCAATACCTACATACTTTATTTATAAATATTAGACAATACCTAATTATTATAGCTTGAGAATAAGAATACACAATCTATATAATTATAAAACTGAAATGACCTTAAAATTGGTGTTTTAACCCACCATCCGGGTTACGACTTCCGGTTGCGCATGCCTACATAAACATAAACACATAACGTAATACGGAAATGAACGATGTAAAAAAAAGCAGAGAGTATAGCAATTGTTTATTTGGATAATTTAAACGTGAAAAAAAAATTGGAACGCTTAAAATGTACACAGTAAAAAATACATTTATTGTCGCGGTGATTATTTATTTGTAATGCAAATTAAAAAAAAACATATTTGCAAATAAATTAACAACGCGACAATAAAACGTATCGTTTTACTGTGTACGTTTTCAGCGCCCCAATTTTTTTTGTCACGTTTAAATTATCCAAATAAACAATTTTTAATATTTTCTGTATTTTTTTTACATCCACCGTTTTTGTATTACGCAATTTTATTACAAATAAATCTACTTTAAGCCGTTGACAACCATAAGAACATTTTACAACGGCGATTTACCCACCGCTTTCTTTTTTTTTTAATTTATTCTCCGTTTTTTAATACATAAATACTTAAAAAGATTCATACATTTTCTTCTCCACTAACAACATAAATAAATAACCCCGAAAATATGTATTTTTTCATTTGCGTTACAAATAAATAATTAACGTGACAATAAAACGTATTGTTTTACTATGCACATTTTCAGCGTTCTAATTGTGTTTTTCTCGCATTTAAATTAAAAGATATATCAAAATTTGAATTTAACTTTACGTATTACTGTATCTGTTCAGTGCACATTTACCTATAATATGGCCAACCACATATAATTCAATGGGTGTAACCTTTTTTTCAAAAATAAACAATTATAAACAAAACGACTTATAGAAATCAACCTATATTCTTTTTTTTCATTTTAATATTTTCTTTATGTCACAAGTGTCACGCTCATACATTAATTCCATAGCTAATATAGCATACTGACCCAACGAAAATAAAATTGACCGCTCATAAAATAGAAAATAGGCTGCTTGAAAAGTAAGGGTTAGTGTCATAACCACAACCTTAATACATCTGTTTTGTATATAACCCCTTTGACCTGGTTTTACACAATAAATATTCATTGGAATAAAAGAACATTATTATATAAATACTTTCTTTGTAAACTAAGACCAGAGTTTAATATTTTCAACCATACCTAAAAAAGATCGCTGAAGTAATTTGGTATACAACAAGGATGTCTACCTTAATAAACTTGCGTTGTTAGGTCTTCAGTGTTCTTTCTTTCTGCTATAATATTATCATGCTTTTTTATTTCTATACAAAAATGCATACGTTATGCTTAGTATAGGCATGGTAAGATTCGATATTGACATAATAGTTGGCTGTAAAGAAACAGATCATTAAAAATATACCAGCCATTTTAAATGCTAAAAATCCTTTACGAATCTCGCTTTCCTGATTGCTGAAAAAACTGCTTCTGTTGTATCAATTCATAAGAATTATGGCGGAAGAAATAACCCATTAAATTATCACCCCATTTGCTACCTCCCTCTTTTCGCCCAAGTATTTGAGTTTATAATTAATCAAGCTATAGTCTATCACGTTATATTGGCTAAACTTCTGACCGACCAACAATATAGATTTAAGCAAGAGCGTTCTACGGCAGATATCCTAACTGCAATATCCGAACGTATATAACATGCACTAAACAAAGCAGGGGAAGGTAGGGCAGTTTCCATAGATATATCTAAGGATTTTGACAGAGTATGATATAATAGTCTTCACAGGAAAATCAGATCATACGGTATCACTGGATAAACACTTTATATAATTAAATCGTTCTCATATAAGAGAGGAATCCTGGTTGTCCTCGATAGGTGACGTCAAAAGCGTATGATATAAATGTGGGTGCCCCTCAGGGGTCGATCCTTGGATTTATCATTACTAATATTCATAAATGGCACCTGGATTTCTCTTCCAGATTCCTGCTTTGGCAACTGTAGTTATATGCAGAAGTTCAAGTCTAATGTTACCAGATATCTTGCTCCGAAACTCCCTATGTAGAATCCATGCAACTTATGCCCATGCTTGTATCCCCCTGCATCAAAGTAGTACTATGTATTGTATGGGCTGTAAATGTAAGATGAACCGGGTAATAAGAAAATTAGTATTTCGAATTTTGAATGTAGCTATATATATATATATATATATATATATATATATATATATATATATATATATATATATATATATATACACAGAGAATAAGAGAGATACGCGAGAAAGACGTAGAGAATAAGTACGAGAAAGAGAGAAAGAGAGAAAGAGAGACAATACTAAATGGATCGTTTAAACTGACATAGCCTGCGTTTTTCGCGGCGTTATTAATAAAATTGTTGTTGGCCTCTTTCTTTTCGCTTACTCATATTTTTCAATTCATCAAGTCAGAGCGGAAGGTGGCTGATGAATTGGTTAAAAAAGGAAACGATAAAATGTTGATTTGTGTCGATGTTGGCCATGCATGGACGAAGGCAATTATTCTGCTGCTGTTAGCATATTTTGTGGTAATCAGTGGAATTTATGTTGTACTGGCCGCATTTCAGACTGATTCCGACATAAATCTCAAAATGTTTTCATGTTAATTTTGGGGGCGATTCTTGAAACCAGAATGGCATCAATATTCCAAAGTATGTTGCATAAGGAAGGGAGCAGAACCCAGTAATTAGAGAAATGAAGTAAATAGGATTGAACATTATATTTAACATAAGGAAGAGGATGGAACTTTACACGGGATTAAAGAGTGGAAAATAATATATATTGCAATTTAGAGGCAATCCTTGGAATGTAGAGCGTTACCCATTGTATTTGAATAACGATACAACTAGACGTCAAACAAGGAAAATTTAGGATTTTTATTTGTGTTGCCAAAGAGCGTGTAGTAACATATGTAATATGTAAAACCCACGTAAAAAATATTCACATGTCTGAGTACGTTGGTACGTCACAAAGAAAGATAGATCCAATATAGTCATTTAAGAGGGTTTGAATTCAGTCAGAGTTCAGAAACACAACCAGGGTCACAGCTAAGAGGCTCGGGAGAGACAAGAATTTAGTAAGCTGAACCCTTTTGGAAGCGACCAGAATGGGAAGCAAGATAATGTAATTTACAATACATTCGAATACCTGATCATCATCATCATAATCAGTTGGAAGAATAAATATCATCATGTTATTTTTAAGTCTTCATTTGTCATCATTAAGCCTGGAAGGTCATGTGTTTTTGTGATTCGTCTTTATAAAATACCATTTATATACAACCCTTTCCAAACTATTAACTGCCTGTCCCCATTATAAATAATGCATATTCCTTTAGTGTGTAAAAAGAACTATCCAGTTCACATCTTTCTCACATCTATATTCCAAATAATGAACTCAACAATAATTGGCATCGTCATCGTCGTCGTCGCCGTGTACACTGTTACATAAATGTCTCATCGTCCGTTATATGTCGTCCCTGATATCTACACCCATTATACAACAAGTATACACACGTCATACTTTTTGTGTACGACGTTCAGCAGGCTTACGTAAGCGCCATGATCTGCATGCAATAGACAAATAAATTAAGTCGGATGTGGTGAAACCTATCGACCGTCTCCTTCTCCTATCCATTATTGCATAATAATTACAATATAGCTTAATTAGAAGGAAAACGTGTTTGCTGATCTCTATTAATGAGTACATAATCGATATTATTTATCATTGTTTATGAGTTTATATGCAAATACGTATATAGGTCGAATATTATAAGGGAATACAAAAAAAAACATAAATAAAATATGCTTAAGTAATACATAATTAGCGAGGCATGTAGAGATTCCAAAGCGGACAATTTTACATGTAATATAATGATATTGATAGTATACGGATGTTCAGTGTGAATAAAGGTGTCCTGATATTATTGTAGCTATTTTGTAAAAACCGCAAATAGATTTATCTAAGCAAGCAGGGCCTCCCACCGTAGCCCAGTCGTAAAATACGCCTACATATTGTAATGGATGCTCTTATAGATTCAAGTTTGTACTGGTTAGAATATAGTACAAAATCGTAATTACAAAGAAAAAAACAACATATATTCGTATGACTTGGGTGGCTTAGCCTGAATCGAAATCGAAACCAAAACTTATGAAGACTATATATATATATATATATATATATATGCATATATATAAATATCTACATATATATATACATATATATCTACACACACATGTCTTAAATGTATGTATGTGTATATGTAGGTTTGTATGTCTGCCTAAACCTTTTGACAGAGACGATTTTAACTAGATCGATAGCATCTTGAGCCTCAACCTTTCAGACGACAAATATCGCAAAATTGGCTAAAAACATTTATTGCTTCACCATTAACTCGGCACCTTTCTACAGGGAGGGGGTCGTTTTTGCCTACGTCACTTTTGGTTTGGTGATGCGCACAATAAATAAGAGTCCACTTTTTTAAACGTTCTTTCCCTCCTTTACGGTACCTGTTCAAGCCTACCTGCCCACTAGCACGTTTTTTTTGCTCAACACACACGTGCAAACACCCGGGTTGTTTTATAAATAATAAAAAAAGATGACTTAATCTCACCAGCTACATTTGAAGCCGAAACTAAAACTTATGAAGATTTTGGTAAAATTATTCATTACAATAAATAGAAAATCATCTCTAATATAAATTTACACCTGTTTGTGTAAATGTATAAGCATGTATGTATGTATGTAAGTTTATATGTCTGTCTAAAATTTTCCACAGATGCGGCGGATTTTCACGATATCGAGATCGTTCTGAAGCTGGAACCTTCGGACGACAGATGTCGAAAAATTTGCTAAACGCATTTTTTTTTCACCCTAAAATGGCCACTTTTTCACAGGAATTTATTTTCGAATGTCACTGCCTCTTTTCAATTAACTGACCTTAATTTGTAACTTTCGGTTTGGTGATGGGCACAACAGCAAATATGTCACGGTTTTATCACGTTCTTTTCCTCCTTTGCGGTACTGGTTCAGACCTGTCTGCCTACTATCACTTCTCAACACACACCTCCGAACACCCAGGAAACGCTGAGCGCCCAGACTAGAAACGATTAAACGGCAGCCACTCGCAAGGGAAACAGTAACACACAAAATAAAACACACACTATCGTATTTATATATAGACTAGCGGGACCTGTTAAAATTCCACAAAAGAAACATATATATGTAATATATTTATGTTGATATTCTGTAGATATAAAGCGTAAATATAGACGGTCTGATAATATTATACCTCTTTTGTTAAAATTGCAAACGTATATATCTAAGCTCTCATGGACGGTCGACTACATATCTATCTATCTATCTATCTATCTATCTATCTATCTATATATATATATAGTGTGTGTATGTGTACATATATATAGATTGATTGCCATCAGCTGTAGTCTAAAACCGAAACAAAAACTTTGAAGAAGGCTTGATAAAATTATTTATAAAAAATATAAATGACTAAAGTCGCATCAGCTATAATCGAAACTGAAATCCAAACTCATGTAGAATTCTTGATATAATTCTTTATTACAAGAAGTGTATGTCCATAACAATTAAACGCACGCTTGGGGACACGACGAGCGCACTGGTGACAAGGGTAAAAAATTGAAAGGGATTTAAAAACTCACAAAAAGGAGGGAGGTATACTTTTAAAGAGTTCTATTTTGTTAAAGGCATAATTATTTTAAGCAGACAAATTTTCTGCATAGAGGTATGGCACGTTAAGGCCCCATGGAGGTTTAAATTTCCTTTTTATCACAAAAAGGTTGAAACAAGAAACGACATGAGACGAGAGGGATGCAAAATAAACACGAGGATTGAACACAATAGAATGCGTGAAAGAGCGAAACAAACACTTCCAAATGATATACAGATCTACATGCGTATATGTTTGCATAGAATAACACACGCGAAAGATGTTCTATTTGAATGGAAGGCGATTACTCGTATCAACCGTAGGTATCAAAATTTGAACGTTGGTATTAAAAAATATGAATTCTGATGTTGGAATGATTTAACATAATACTGATGTATTTAACGATGGCTGTATTGTTGTGTTTCTGTTTTTTAATCTTTTGGACATTGATGTGTCTTGTATGTTTTTGTCGAATGGAATTAAGCAAGGAATGCATAAATTATATATATATATATATATATATATATATATATATATATATATATATATATATATATATGAAATTTAAGAATTTAAAATTTGTGATTTGAAAAAGTAAAATTTCAAATATAGACATTTTATTGTATGCAATGCAAAGAATACAGTATTACTATATTCTATTCTTTGTTCTTGCATACAATAATGTATATATATATATATATATATATATATATATATATATATATACAGTAGTCAATGGGACAATATCGTAGTAATGACTTGTGCTGGAAATGTATTAAATTATATTATTTAAGAAGAATACTCATCCAAAACTTTTTATGTTTGACTTGTAGACGACCAAATAGAAAGCTATCAAACGAAAGAGAATTCAACAAGCGGAATGGTTTCAGATAGACGAGTGTTTTTCATGAAAGTCTGGTGATCGGGGATCCATAGATTCGAACTCAGATGAACACTTGTCATGAATATAACGATAATTGTATAATGCGGGAAAGAATTTGCAAGAAAGAGAAAATGGCATCTCCCACTAGGCTACGAAGTCTATTTTTAATTATGTCAAGGCAGAATAATGTATTTCTAGAAACTCTTGCTCAGATGTGGCAACAGTACGCCATCCTTTGACGTATCTGGCTCTTATATAAGTAGAGAATTTAATCGTCAGTGAGATATCTACTGGAGCGGTAGAATGATCCCACCATTTTTCAGTGATCTTAATAACGGATTTAATTTACCTGCCCCATTTCAGATCAGGGGTAAAGGTCAAACCCAAAAGTTTGTCAAAACATGTAGCCTTCAAAAAGACGAGATCATCCATTTCGATTGATATCAAGCGGGGATAAGAGCGTTTATGATGAATAGATAGGAGCTTGGTTTTAAATGCATAAAGCGTAATTGGTCATTTACGGCCTTTTATGTGTTACTATAGATGGTAGCATAAATGTCTACGAATGATCTTAGGTGGTTATTTGGGAAATAATTGATGTAGATCAGGAATAGGGTTGGGTCTAGGACGGACGTCTAAGAGATTCAAGATACTGTAAGCGTCTGTAAGCGTCTGATTTCTCCCCATCAAGTACTACTCTTGTGAACCTATGAAAGAGAAATGATTTAATAATTGTGAAGACATTTCAAGCTTTACCGGAGCTGGAGAAGTCGTGGTCGCGATACCCTATGGAAGACCTTTGATATGTGAAGAGCAATTTCCCTTGAACGAAAGCCTCTGTTTAATGATTCGCTTATCCTATGAGATATTACTGTGAGCACATCTGCTATCAAGCTTGCAGAACGAAAACCATATAGAATTTGACTGAGGAGGTTATTATTTTTTAGGTGATTGACTACCTAATTATAAGGAACTTAGATGTAGATAACCGATCACCGGGTTTATTAAATACGGGGACTAATGATGAGGTTTTCCGCGGTGTTGGGAAGTAATTCTGTCTCAGACGACGCTTAAGCAGTTTTATTTTACACAGTGATCACCACTTATCAAGGCCCGGAAGCCACTCAGAGATAAGGGTTATTGCAAGTAAATTACGTTAGTCTGGAGATTTGATGATGTTTTTACTTAAGGGGGCGGTTCATTAGGAATTTGTTAACATTGGACTTGAAGACATCAAAGTTGTAGTCCGGAGGGAAATATAATACAGTGCAAAGAAACAGTTACTCATGAAAACGAACCTCCTAAAGTAAAACCTTGAATAATTATCTAAACTCGAATGTAAATTAATATTAAGCCGACTTTACAAATTGATAATACTTAATTATTGGATTTTAATTTATTATAAGGTTAAACTCTAATGATTAAAACTCGATAGATAACGATACCCATTAATATGAAAGGGGAGATTATCATCAAAAGTGTAACGAATTGTTAACTTAGCACCGGACTTACTACTTAGATACACATAAGTCACTTGTACCCATTCCCCTCCCCCCTTTTTTTAAATGGAAAGTAGATAATACAGTGGATATCTTATCGGCAGCTCCAGTAACTCTCGCTTCTCCTATTTTGTCATTCAGTCCTCATTCAATGAGTGATTTTTCTGACAAAGGGTGAAGAAAAAGCTGCTTAAAGGTCGGTAGTACTTGGTGACCAGTAGTCTGAGATGTCGGAAATTTTTCTGTATCTGTCTGTCCTTGTGGGCATGTACCTAGTAAGTGTGCTGGAGGTAAACGTTTTGTCTGGGCTGACGTTATCCGCCTGATAGTCAGGGACCCGAACCTTGGATTAACTACTAAGGAGGCTGTCCTATCAGCAGGAACAAAGTACTGGGACTGCTGTATTGCCATTTGGTGAATGGATTCGGACCATGCAGTAGTCTCTGGTGGGGCCTCTCGATGTCATACTAGTGTGTAATTGTTACGGCTTTACCTTTTCGTGTGCTACAAAAAAATCCTGTCTTTTTCTCTCTCACTTTCCCTCTCTGTACTGCTCTAACCAAGTATGCCGACCTATTCCACAAATCCCAAAAACCTCAACATGAAATATCTCCAGAATAAAAACTCGATTAAACCTAGAGCCCCATCTACCAACGTAGACCCCTACTACCAGGTCTCCTTCTCCAACATCAGGGGTCTACGTTCCAACCTTCCAGAGGTTGAAACCCAATTACAGGAGACGAAACCGGAATATTATTTCTAAGTGAAACTTGAATAGGGCCGACCACTTCCCTAGATGAGTTCATAATTAATGGATACTCTAACTTAACAGCTAAATCTGACCCCCAAGGTCGCCAAAGGAATATGTGCCTACATTAAGGATGGCTTCCCGTGTGGCAGGGATATCTCTAGAGAAGATCCTAATTTACCCTATATGTGCTTCAGGGTTGCACTTGCTAACACCACTGCATTTATATTTGCCCTCTATAGGCCCCACAACAGCGGAGTTACTATCTTTAAGAGCATATCTGAGAAAATAGACCACATGCTGTCTTCACATCCCTCGGCTAACATCCACATCTGTGGTGACTTCAACGTCCATAACGTGGAATGGATGACCCATTCAAATAAGACAGATGATGAGGGGAGGTTTTGTCATGATTTTGCCATTGCTTATGACCTCACTCAGATTGTTCGCGAACGCACCCGTGTACCCGATACACCCGGTTAATATGCAAGCCTCTTAGACCTATTTCTCTAAACTTCCCCTGAGCTATGTTCATGTTCCATTCATTCTCCTCTAGGATCCTCCGACCACTCTGTCGTAACAGTTAAGATAAAAACGAAATGTAAGAAGTCCCCAGACGTACCCCTCCACCGTACTGTATACCGATACTCTATGGCTGACTGGGATAGCTTCTGTACATTCATATCTGATTTACCTCTGCACTCCATGTCTAAAAAGGAAGTTTCCTCTATAGTATCAGATCCGACCGAATGGTTAATTGTAGGCATAGACCAATTCATACCATCTAAAAAATTCCAACAAAAACCTAACAGCCAGTCATGGTTCTCCCCGGAATGTCCTGCTGCTACCGCGCACAGAAATCACTTTTTCCATAGCTACCAACGTAACAGATGCACTGAGACTAAAGCTGCTTTCAGGTCTGCCAGCAACCACTGTAAAAGAGTAATAAAAAATGCAAGAGAGCTATATGCCCAGTCTGTTAAATCCAAGGTAGCTGATCAGCGGCTTGGATCCCACCAGTTTTGGCAAATACCAAATAGGATCCTGAACAGAAGTCTGCGTTCTATCCCGACAATTATCAATGGACCAGAGGTAATCTCGTCAGCGTCAGACAAGGCCAAACTATTTGCAAAGAACTTTGCAGCTAATTCTACCCTATGCGACGAAGGCCATCAACTCCCCATATTTCCGCCTATAATACAGAACAAGCTAGGTAACATACAAATATCCGTGCATGAGGTCGCCAAGCTAATTAAGAACCTAGATTCCAGTAAAGCAACTGGCCCTCATGGCATCCCAATTATAGTGTTAAAAAAGCTTCAACCAGAACTTGCTCCCATACGTTCGAAACTATTTAAGCGCTGCCTTAAGGAGAAGTGCTTTCAGACTCTCTGGAAGACCTCATCAGTTTGCCCTGTATTTAAGAATTCAGGTGATAAGTCATCTCCCTTGGAGTACAGACCAATAAGTCTCCTATGTGTTATGAGTAAGTTGCTGGAATCCATATTAAATAGAGAAATAGTCAACCACCTCAGCAGGAATAACCTTCTTAGTGGCACACAATATGGTTTCCGCTCTGCAAGATCTACCGCAGATGTGCTGACGGTTATATCCCAAAGGATTAGTGAATCTCATGACAAAGGCTTCTTTTCTAGGGCAATTGCTCTTGACATATCAAAGGCCTTCGACAAGGTATGGCATAAGGGTCTAATTCACAAGATTTCGAGCTACGGTATAACTGGCAATGTTTTCTCAATCATTAAATCATTTCTCTCCGATAGGATCATAAGAGTAGTGGTAGATGGACAAAAATCGGAGGCCTGCAATATAAATGCTGGAGTCCCTCAGGGGTCAATCCTGGGCCCAACTCTCTTCCTGATCCACATCAATGACCTCCCTAAACACATACTTAAATCATTCGTTGACATCTATGCTGATGACACGACCATCTACGGCAACACATCAAAGGCTGTAAACGACAAAGTTCTCTCGGATTCTCTCTCCTCTGATGTCGAGAGCGTGGTTCAGTGGGGGAAGACGTGGCTGGTTACCTTTAATGCATCCAAAACCAAACTTCTATCCTTACATCATCAACGCTCTGATCCCCATCTGGCATCAATTGTCATGGATGGCTTTCGTCTGGGTGAGGCCCCGTGTTTTGACAAGCTTCTGGGTTTGACCTTTACTCCTGATCTGAAATGGAACTTGTACATCAAGTCTGTTGCCAGGGTCGCTGGAAAGATGGTGGGATCCTTCTACCGCTCCAGTAGATATCTCATTACTGATGCAATTCTCTATCTATATAAAAGCCAAGTAGGTCCAAGGATGGAATACTGCTGCCATATCTGGGCAGGAGCTGCTAAAAACAGCTTATCCTGCCTTGACAGAGTACAAAATAGACTTCGTGTCTTAGTGGGGGATGCGCTTTTCTCTACCCTGCAACCTCTCTCCCACAGAAGAGACGTTGCGAGCCTATCCTTGTTTTATCGTTATTTCCATGGACGGTGCTCGTCTGAACTTCAATCTCTGGTCCCCCCTCGCCAATCTTTCACGAAAAACACCCGTCTAGCTGAATCCACTGTGAAAAATTTCCCCCACTCTATATCTGTGCCTAAATAAAAACGCGGATTCCATGAACACAGATTCGTTCTTAGAACTGCACGATTGTTGAACTCTGTTCCGTCTGCCTGCTTTCTACCGGACTACAACTTGGATGTCTTCAAATCCAATGTTAAAAAATTCCTAATGAACCGCCCCCTTAAGTAAACACTTCATCAAATCTCCACACTAACGTAATGTACTTGCAATAACCCTTATCCCTGAGTGGCTTCCGGGCCTTGATAAGTGGTGATCACTGTGCAAAAAAAAAAAAAATTCGAATGTGTATTCTGATTCATCGTAAAAGTGTCTTACTCCGGGTCCAAAAGTTTTAACAGAGTTTCTGATGGCAAGTTATTCTATACAAATTCTTGAGATAACGATTTCTCAGTAGACAGCTGTTCTGTACAGGTTCTGGACTTTATAATTTTGTAGCCAAAGAGCAACATATTCTTCCCGTGTTGACACGAAGAAAACATATGCAAGGTTGCTAAAAAACAGGTTTAATATTTATGGAAAAATTTTTAACAGTATAATTGGAATACTATCAGGGGCCATTGCTTTACTGGAATCAAGGTTTTTAATTAGCTTGGCCACATCACGCACATATATTTGCATGTCGAATATCGTGTTTTTAGATATAGGAGGAAATGCGTGGGGTTTGCGGTCTTGATCTCATACGGTAAGACTTTGCTGCAAAGTTCTTGGCAAAGAGTTTGACTTTGTATGATGCTGACGAGATTAGCTGAGGTCAATTGATGATGGTTGGAATAAAGTGCACACTTCTGTTCAGAACCCTATGTATATCTGACAAAACTGGTTGGAACCAAACCGCTGCTCAGCTACTCTCACTTGATATTGAGCTGCCGATGGATTACAAATTGATGATTAAAATTTCTACTTTATTCAAGACGTGTTTTTGCTTTGCTTGTGTAAATACTGCATATCATGTGTTTGACGCATTTAATGCTGATCGAACATATTTTATTTGAGTCATTATTTGAATACAGCTGGGAAATAAACTACACTGGAGAAAATTTCTAACGATATTAGGAATTAGTATCAGCAAACCCGGTACGGTAAAAGAAATGAGTCATTTTATTAAGTTAAATATTCATACCGGACATTATTACAAGAATATTGATTAGGTTTTCTGAATTCAGTTCTGAATAATGTGTGAATTGTATTTTCTGTTAACAAAACGTCGTAATTGTTTTTAATGAAATAAATGACAAAAAATGTCTTTATAGGTTTCTGTAATTGAAAGTGACAAAACATTAAGGAGTTAATTGTATTTTTTGTGTGAAAATAACAATAAAATACAAAGTCGAATAAATTATTAATCTATAATATAAAGGGAAACTGTCTATTAGTGTGTGTGTGTATATGTTTGTATGTCTGCCTAAAACTTTCGACAAAGGCTATGGTTGTTCACGAGATCGTGATTGTTTTGAGGCCAAACCCTCCGGACGACGAACACCGAAACATTGGCCAAAAACATTAACGATTTCACGCAAAACTGGACACTTTTCTACAGGAGAACGTGTCTTTTTCGCCGATATTTTAGCGAGTCATCGCCATTTTTCGATTGTCTAGCCTTAATTTAAATCTTTGTCAGTTCCGGTTTTGAGGTGGGCGTGACAGCTAACGCGTTAACTTTTTTTTCACTTTCTTTTCCCCCTATGCGGTACAAGCTCGAGCCCGCCTGCCTTATACCGCTTTTGTTTTGCTAAACATGCACCTCCTAATTCCCGGCCAACGTCGGGAACACAGGCTAGTGCAAAATAAATGCACAAATTTAATAAATATTTTTTTTTTTACTCTCTGCATTCCTTAACTTTTCCCGTTGTACTTTTTGGTTAACATTTTTTATTACTCCCGCAGTTATGTTTTCACATGAAATCATCTGTAGTTATATCCACAAATCCTCAATAAAAAAATCACGAATGTTTTGAAAATATGAAAAACACAAACTAAGAAAAAAATATAACTATAGGTCTTATATAAGGGAATATGTTTATAGGCTAAATAAAATAAAAACATAAAATTATTTCATATGTATCAACGGTTCATTTTTTTTTCAATAATCAATCAAATAAAATGAATGGTACACATTAACTAACATAAATAATTTTGGTTGATAATGTTGGAGAATAATTTACAAAGGTTTCAGTATAACTAAACGTTGCGGAACGATAAAATTTTCGCGCCAGTAAAAATAAACGACATGTTTCGATTTTTGTTTAAGGAAAATGCGTTTTCCGTGTTGGAGCAGGCCATTTACTAGTTTGCCAGTTGTATACAAATTCCAAGAGCGATAGGAGCCTTCTATTATGTCTGGAAATAATACAATGTTCAACGAGCAAGATCGGATATGCGCTGCTGTACAACTCATGCTCTCCACCGATCAAAGTTATGACCTTAAAAATGTGAACTGCCCCTAATAATAAATAGGCACGTGCCCAGGGTGATGAAAGCAAAGTTTACGGCCACGGTTATGGTATTTGGTGTGGTATAAATTGAGGGTCATATTATGCCACGTCACATCTTCGAAGTCGACATGAAAGTTAACACCAGTGTAACTAGATGTGCTGAAGGGTGTGGAGATCCTTTGGTGAAAGTAGGCTGCGGCTGGCAGACCTGGGTGTAGCAGAAGGACTCGGCGCCGGCCCACAAGTCCCAAAAGTGCCAGGTTTATTTTTAGAGAGAGCGAGATGACTTTGTACACTTCACACACTGTCCCCCTCTTCCCTGACCTAAATACGATGGACAAATTAGTTGGGTCATACGTCAAGAACATCACCATGACCTCCCACAATACCAACGCTAGACTAATTGCCACCATCTGCTGAGTATTCGTCGAGCTCCAGGCAGAGCTTGTGGAAAGAGTTGCTCCCAGTTCCGAACTTGTACGTTTATCAGGCCGTATATGTTAAGTAGATGTCAGCTGTAATACATAATAAAGTTACCTGAATTGTTTTTGTTTTCAGTAAAAGTTTAAAAATAAAGCTCTAGTTTTGTTTTTTAAAGGCAACAATTTTATTGCTCCCCCAATATATATATATATATATATATATATATATATATATATATATATATATATATATATAAAACTGTATATATCTAAATATATGTATATTTATTTCTATATACATATTTATATCGTATATATTATATACTATATAAAGTCAAATCTGCTTAGCACTGTCAGTGTTCCACTATAATTTATACTTTTCTGAAACATAATATTACTTCAGCTTCTTACAAATACATGTTAACTGTTAGCCAATAAAACTATCTGTTGTATAATGGTAGTTTAATAACTGCTAATTGTGCCATTATATTTTAAAGTGAAATAGTATTAAAACATTTTTCTTGACGAAACCGTCTTATTGTTAAAATCTAAATATTTGCAATACAGCTTAATTGTCTTGAGAAAAATAAAATGATTTTTAAAGATTATTAAAGTGTTCATACACGATATTATTAATCATAATTTAATTTTATTTGTCTTCATGTCAATGTAAATATTGGTTCTATAATGGTTATTTAATCGCTTCTTGTTGTGTAATTATATCTTAAGGTGAGGTAGAATTCAAATGTTTTTTTATTGAAAAAAACAATAAATAAAAGGAATAATAAACATATCAACCAGCACCTATTTAATATAATGCGTTAGTTCAACGATAGAATCTACTGGGCATGAAATAATTGTAATTTGATAAATGGAACATGCCATTATCGCTGTCGAATATAAGTAGATGTAGGCGTTATCGTTTCCGCTATATTTCAATCAGAATAAATTTGAGAGAAAAATATTAAAGAACTAACACTGCTAGACCATACTGAGAGCAAATTTCTTTAATCCGTTCGACGCCTGACATTATGCAGAAACAGACGCTACATGCAATGTGATTGTTATATTTTATTTTATTAAATAACCTATTTATAAACGAAAACCTGTGGAGTATGACATGTTTTGTATTAGACGAAGTAACATATTTAACAAATTTAAAGAATAATTATTATATGTTAATTTGGCAACGTTATGCCTAACAAGTTAATTAATTTATATGACAACGCATGTAAGTTATCATAAAGATGAAAGAGAAATAGGGCAAATCCAGTTCCAAACATCAAGCTAGATGTTCGTGTTTACAATTCGTCAGTGCGTGTACATCTCCTATAAAAATTATCATTAGTGTTACGATACATAAAGTAAAATTCATTTTCCCTCTATATTCATGCTTAACGTTTTCAGAACAAATTGTTTATCCATAGATCCTTTTTAATTGCTAATTTCCGGAATGTCTTGCATTTGTTGTTAGAAAATAACATTTTACGTCATGGTTATTTATTTTATTTATACACTTTTGTGAAAGATTTGCTCCATTGATTCGTTCAGTGTTTCATACTTGATTTCAGTTTGGCAGTATTGATAGAAACGAATTTTAAATCTATATACGTATTATAATGGTGGTTTAAAACATTGAGCATTGCATGTTAAGAAAGATAAGTTTTGTGATTGAATGTTACAAGAAGAACGAGAAGCTTCGAATCAGTAAAATGAAATATATTTGTTAACAGAACACACAGAAACGTATATAGATTGAGTTGAACTCTGATCAACTGGAAAAACAAAGTAATGTTACGATATATTCCCACCGAGTATCAGCTCCAGACGACTAATCGATAGAAGGCTTCTGATCACTAGAATTGACGTCAGGAATAGTCCACCGTCAGAATCTGTAAGTGTGCCACACCAACACTCCCTCTCAAGCATTTCCCTCGTAAAATCAGTTAATATCTCTTACGTTTAGGATCTATCATTAGTGAGTTGGTTATTTCCTTTTCCGACCCGGCCATCGTGGTTCTGTTGTTTATTGGTGCAGGTCAGGCTCGACTCTCTCGAAGATGGACTGGTACCTTGTTGTTCTTCACGCCGATCTTACTTGTGATGTCGCAAATATAGTCGTCCTTTTCTTCTCCTATAACCGAGTAGTTTATTGAATACCTCCAATTGTGTGGGGAGGGGGTAGTAGTAATATTTCAGAGCTGCATTCAGAAAAATTCTTCACAAACACGAATTTTGCTAATATTTTCGTAATGTATATGGTAGGGGGAGCCTATTCATTGGTGACTACTTTCGATAGTATTTTTACTTTTTCTAGCCGATTTATTTTCTTACCAATTTTCTTGATTGCCGCAAACTGGACGTTTCGATTCTTCTTGAAAACGGGTAGAGCTCAAATCTTGCTATAGACTTAATACATCTTCCTGGCCCTGAGGAAAAAAAACCCGAAAATTTTCCTTTTAAATCCACAATTTAATTGCTGTATCCTTTTATGATAGAACTTGTTTATCACTTATTCCTAGAGTTTCCATAGCTCCAGTCAGTCTGTTCCGAATATATTTTTTGATGCCTTGTGGATAAAGAGATTAACATTTTGGTGGTCCCATTCGATGTCACAGGAAGTATCAGTTCTCCCTCAAATTTTATCTTTTCGCCTGTTACTACACGAGCTGATTTGATAGTTCTCAGGATTAGTTTTTTCAACTATTTCCATATATGTATGTTGATGTTTGATAAGTCTGAACCGAAATCCAACTGTAATTTTAGTTCTTGTTGAGGACGTAAACTGTTACATATTTTCACTGGTTTCTCTCCGGTTAAATGTCAGATCTAACTTGTCGCATCCTGTTTATTCTTATATTTTTTCTGCAATTAATTTGTGGATTTCTAGCTTTTCTTGCCAGGCACATTGCATATTTTTTAGTTTGTAAATAAATACAGACCAATATTGTCCGTTGCAACGAATGAAGGGACTTGTGGCCAATTTTGGCTTAGAGCTGCATAACTTCGCTTGGATTGCGCCTGAGTTGTCTTCATGTGTCCTTGTTTTTTTCCGAGAGAGTACACCTTTGGTCTGTAACTAGTCTTTCGTACGTATAATACGCCTGGCTCCTCGATGTATTTGAGTAGTTCTTTAACGCGTTGCCAATCTTCCGCCAGTTTTTTGGAGTGTGAGCATTTGATTGCTTTCGAGTCTTGAGAGAATTCATTTTATCTCTACTTTTTTCCTCGAAACGAAAACCTGTGCAAAAATCACACACTTGAAATCATACGCTGATAATTCAGCAAAGCAAATGTCGGCGCAGTGCTTTTTAACAATGGATGGAAATATGGGATAATCTTCGTCGTCGCGTTTGACAGGGTTGCAATATTTTTGACTCATAAAGCATTATGTGACACAAGGTTGGAATGTGGGGAATAAGAAAGCTCCTCTAAAATAGGAGCAGTCTTCCTCGACAAAATTTGCCCAAACATCCCTGTCGGCATTTCCCGGTCGGGGCGCCTCAGGTGACAAGCAATAAACTTGCCCCAGCTGAAAGCCGGTTTGCAAGGCCAGGGAGAGTGGACTTCCTAGGTTATACCCAGGCGGCTTACCTCAGTTAGACAGTTACCGGACCGGCTATAGGTCCCGCACTTGTCCGACTGAGTGTCAAGGGCGGATCCTTGACGAATACGTTCTACCAAGTCTCCAAGCGGCCGAAGCCCATCAGAGTTGGGGGATTCTATTTATAAACGCTGCAGCTATGAAATGACGAATAAGATAAATTCACATTCTGCTATCAACCAATCAGAAATCAGAATTGCTCCATGAAAATAAAACCTTTTTAGCAAACCTGCACACATTTTATTAGTGTAAACACTAGAAAGATATTTGCATAGAATAAATACCCATAGAAAACTCTTCTGAAACTAAACATGGCTTACAACTACAGATGCTATGGCCCCGGCGGGAGATTTTAATTTTGATCGATCACAATCCAAATTCGAATTGTGGCAAATGAAATTTTATGATATTTTAGAATCCAAATGTAACACAAAGTAATTAAGGCACAAATTTAAAGCAGAATCGATTCCGACTGTATTAAAAAGAATACAACCGTCATTTCGGAATTAATACAGTGCTTAGATGACTGAAGTTTCTCAAGAGTAACGAGAGAAGCCCTGGAGAATGGTTGCAAAGTATTTAACATATAAAGAGAGCATTATTTATCGTAAAAAAAATCTGAAAATGATCTCTTTTATACTGAACAGACATCCCTAAAACGTACGGAAACCAAGACGATTATAGATTATATTATAAGGGCCGAAACGACTCCAAATCTGTTAAAAATGTCTGGCGAAGTTATTTGGTACAGTATGTTAATCTGCATGGTTCTTAAAGGGTTACCGAGTGATTTCAAGCCATTTACCATCGTTATAATCCCGAAAAAAACTCACGACTTTTAGTCAATTCAAGGTGGCACTCAGGAGATACGAGGAAACTTAGAAAATAATCACAGAAAAACAAATCTACGAATATAATGACATTTTAAAATGCACACTTAAAAACACCAAAACCATGCCTGGAATAAAAACCGGAACTTTGTCAAAAACAATTTTTCTCCAAAGAAAAGTGCGAAAATGATTTTCTATAATTGTGGGCAACCTAATCACAAGAGTTTGCAATGTCGATACAAGAATTTCAAAGGAGAATCCATTAAGTGTTGAGAGCTCGATTAGCCAACATACATGTCTATTTTTATGTACGTTTGACACTTCAACAAACAGTGACACTTTTTTCTATCGATTGTGGTGCAATGGCACATGTAATTACGAAGGAATCCGACTTTATCAATTTTGATATTGACTTTAGCCCCAAAATCATTTTGTAGAACTTGCCGACTGAAGTCGAGTAAACGATATCGTTTTGAATGCTAAAATCTCGCCAAGGAACAATAAAGGCGACCTTCTCCAGAATATTCTGGAAAACATTTTATTAATCCCGAAATTTAAACAAAATATATCTTCTGCACATGCCGCCATTAAAAAAAAGGTGCAAGTATAAAATTAAGCCCTAATAAATCAATACTGGTGAACTCGAATGGAATTGTATTCGACATTAAAGATAATAAAAAAGACTACATTTTTTAAATAGTGTAGTCTCATCAAAAACCATCTTATATGATTTGCAGACATAGCATAAAAATCCTGGGAACTGGAATATTCCAGATATCTAAAAGTGGCTGAATATGGTGTACGGAATGAAAATAAAAGCATACAATCAGGACAAACTGCGACGTTGTTAACCAGGGAAAATGACCAAATATCAAATGAAGATATCAGACAAAAAGGCCTCGACATCCTATCACTGGAACATTGTGACTTGAACGGTCCCCTGGAACCGATTAACAGAGAGAACTTCAAGTATTTATTAAATTTTGTAGACGATTATTCCGGTTTATTATCTATTTCTTAAAGAATAAATCTGATGCCTTGCTAGCAAATAAAAAATAATTAGATGGGCTTTGCCCCCTACCGTACATTAAAATGTATTCGCTATGACAATGGTGCACGATGCACTAATAAAGACTTTGAACTTTTATTAATTAAGCATTGCATCAAACATAACAAATCGGCCCCTAATTAATCCTATAAAAACGCAACTGCCGAAAAATCATCGATGACATTTTGAAAAAAACAAGATGCCAACCTATTGAATCCAAACCACCCAAAAACCTCTGGACGTACGCACTGCTTCTTTAACAAAAGACTACCTAAAACCCCGTATGGAGCTTTCTGCGATAGAAAACCAAATTTAAGCAGAATGCATGTATTTTGTTCAACTTGCTTCGCGCTTATAGATTAAAAAAAGAACAAATTAAATATTAAAACCGGTAACAGTATATTCCTCAGCCTACTTAGTATTTTTCCAGAAAAAATAAAATATAAGATATCCGATGTGTACAATTTTCCGACGCGTTTATATTTAAAGACGAAAATTTCCTCAAATTCATAAAACAAATGACTAAAATGAACTCGCCGTTGATGAGGACATTATTCATCATGATGAAAGCGATGATACTTATGTTAAAGTTCAACGTTATGCCAAAAGAAGTAGAAGTCGATCCGATTTTTTTTTTGTGATCGACAATTTGAAAGATGATCCAATCGACTTTTGTTTTTCCATAGCTAATACGCAAAAAGGTTTAACGAAGCAATTAATTCAGAACATTGTCATCAATAAAAAATAGCAATAAAAATGGAGTAGATTCTTTTATAGGAAATAATGCCTATACGATAGTACCTCTCCCAAATAATAAACATATCATTTCTGTTATTTACAAAATTCACTCCAGCGTCAGGCATTGAACGGTACAAAGCTAGATTTGTTGCTAAAGGATTTACGGTATAGAATATTTTTCTCCATTTTATCGACCACAGACCTTACCTCAATCAAATTTTCTTGAACATCGCATTCAAATATAAAAGTAAAATATATCAAATGGACATAAAAATGCTTATTTAAATGTCCCAATAGCCTGTGAAATTAAATTTCCCCTCTAGAGGGAGTCATAATGAAAAATAAAAGTTGCGTGTGGAGGCTCAACAAATCATTGTATGGTCGAAAGCAAAGCTGTCTTTGTTGGTATACAGTATTTCCTGATTATATGATTGAACAAAAATTTAACCAATGTCCAGTTGACCCCTGTTTTTATGTCCAAAGCAATAACAATTAACTATTGATTTTCGTTTTATGGGTCGATGACATTTTAATCGCATCAAATTGTGACATAATGTTGATCGATGTTAATAGCAGACAAAATAAAAAAAAAATATCATGGTTTTTGAGTATTGAATTTACTCATGCTAAAAGAAATTATTAAAATTAATCAATCTAGGTACATTGATAAAGCATTATTACAGTTGACAACGAAAGCCTGCAGGAAACGATAACGATCGAAAATGATTATAATAAAAATATTGACACAGAATCTGCAATAATCGATGATAAATTATCCCGTGAAATAATAGGAAGTTTTATCTGATTAATGACTGCTACGAGACCTGTCATATGCTAACCAGTACCAAACAACTATCAAAATGATCGAGCTCGAAAATGAAGTGTTTAATAAGAGCTAACAGGTCCTTCGTTATTTAAGAGAACCACAGGTACATAATTTACGATTTAGAATATCAACAAGTCTCCTAAAATGCGACCGATTTTCAGATTCAGTTTGGGGAAAAGATGAAGATGAAATAGTATATATGGATATTGTTACAGATTATCAGAATTGGGCCTCTTATTTCATGAAAATTTAAAGAGCAACATATTGTACCTCTCTCTACATTCTCTAATTTATTGCGTTCATACGTACTGCGAAATAAGCACTTTATCTCAAAAATACCCTAAACGCTAAACTAAAACCAAAATAACTAAAACCTAGTAATTAATTGTGATAATCAAGCTAGCATGGTCTTAGCACAGAACCCATTAATCTACCAAGAACCTAAGCATATAGATAGTAAATATCACTTTATGAGAAAGAAAGTGAAAATGGTATCCTTTATTGTAAATTACATGTCATCAGAACAAAATATCGCTGATATATTAAAAAAAAAACGCGACTAAAATAAAGTTAAAACGTTTTGCCTTGACTTTAAATAATTTTCATGCGCATGCATATATATATGTATATATATGTAAATATATATATATATATAAATAAAACTATATATATATGTATATATATGTATATATATATATTAATTATTAAAAAGAGTAATTTACGGACACGCGTGTTTCGGACCCCTACTCCTCATCAGCGTAGCGTGACTGTTGGTAGGATTCAAAGCTTGGACATTATGTAGTATTTCAGTCCAGCCCCCTTATCCAGTCCGCATGATGCCATCGACGATTTACCGCTTCCTTTTTATCGTTTATCTGTTTAAGTGGGCGACTTAACAGCAGTTTTCCGAGTCGGATACATTAACCTTAATGTCGTTTACAAAATCAAAAACAAAACCACTTATATATATATATATATATATATATATATATATATATATAGAGAGAGAGAGAGAGAGAGAGAGAGACCTATCAGAAGTATATATATGTATATATATAGGCCTATCAAAAGTATATATATATATATATACATATATATATGTATATATGTATATATATATATATGAAATTTATTACTGTGAGTCCAATTTATTACTGTGAGCACTATAGTCCGTTTTTTTTCACCACTGGTAAATAAATAAATGTATATATATATATATATATATATTTATATATATTGAAAATTGTTCAGGTCAGACGTTAAACAGCATCCATTTTGTATATATTAACATTTGTACATAGTAAAAGAATTACATCAGCAATGAGATATCTTCCGAAGAGTGTGAACGATCCCATAATTTTGGCAGCAGCCTTGGCAATGGATTTGGTTACGTGTTCTATCTCATATCAGGAGTAAAGGTAAGACATAGGAGCTTGTTATTACATGGAGCCCTTCAAAGACAAAAAACATTTATTTCAATTGATGCTAGACAGGGATCAGGGCATTGATACTGTAAAGAAAGAAGGCTGGTTTTAGATGGATTAAAATTAACTAGATACCTATTTATTCATAAAGCTATTTGATTAAAATCCGAGGAATCATATCAGAGAGAATTTGGTCGTTTTCGATTTTTGAAGTGATGCAATAGATGGTAGTGTTGTCACTATAAATATATACAGATGATCTTAGGGTGTGATTTTGGAGGTAATTGATGTAGATCAGGTAGAGAGCTGAGTCCAGGATGGACCTCCGAGGGACTTCAGCATTAATACTGCGAGCTTCGTATTTCTGCACATTAACGACTACGTTTATGAAGTTATCAGAGATTAATGATTTAATAATTGAAAATACATTTTCTGCTATACCGTAGCTTGAGATCCTGTGGAACAGATCTTTATGCCATACCCTGTCAAAGACGTTTGAGATGGTAAAGGACATTTTCTTATAAGGGAAAACTCCGTCGATCTTAGGAGATATAACTATAAGCATATCTGCTGTAAATCAAGCAGAACGGAAACCATATTGAGTGTAAGTGAGGTAGTTGACTACTTCTCTTGTGTACTCATGCCATACAGGAGAGTGATTGCTCTGTATTTAGAAGATGACCGATCACCTGAATTTTTAAATACAGGAAATACCGCTAAGGTTTTCTAGGAGTGTTTGGAAGCATTTCCTTTGAACACAATACTTAAACAGCTTTGTAAGTATTGGAGCTATTTCTGGTTTAAGCTTTTGGACTACTATAATAGTTCAAGGCTAGATGCTTTACTGGAATAGAGGTTACTGTAATCGTCCCTTATGATTTACCCGTGGGATCTTCGAGAAACTGCTTTTTTTTCAAATTAACACCAACTGGTTTTTGCTTGCACATTTCTGCGCCAGAACTTCTTTTGGATTACCGTAAATGTATACTTTAGAGTATAATTCCTTGTCGGAACACTGGGGTAGTTTAAAATTCGGTTTTCTCTCATAAGTTTTCAACACCTCGTCGATAGTTTGTTTTGGGAACACTGGGACATTTTAAAATTCTTTTTTCCCTTGTGAGCTTTCGGAATCTCCTCGCCAGTTTGTAGTGGTTCGTGTGGAAAGAAGTACGAGAACGCGTGGAAACAGTGAAATGAAATATATATTGACAGAAAATAGAGAAACGTATGTTGGTTTTAGGGTAATCTGCTCGACTGGAGAACAAAGTAATAGTACGATCCGCTTCCACTGAATCGCAGCTCCAGAGTACTAAATAGAAAAAAATGGGTATCTAAAGTGTAGGGTTGCCATCGCAACAATAAGTGATATGCAATGTCCAAATGTCACACCAGGCAGTTTTAGATATACTTGGATGATATATCAATAGGAAAAGAAATTAATATTATTTTTTGGAGAATATTTAACATGTCTATACATTCTATCTCCATCATTGTGTTTATTGCTCTATAAATTTATTAATATATTAAATTGAAAAACAAATAAACAAAAAAACACCTTCATCAAATAACGCGCAGATTTCATATATGCAATTCATTTAAATACATCCATCTTATATCTATCATAATCTATTATTATAATAAATATAAATTGTTCAACATTTATTTTATGAAAGATTTAAACATTTTTTGGATATGTAAAATGCTTGATTAAATATTTTAAAGTTCTTTCGTTCAATTATGTTTTACATCATGTTTCAGTGCTCTGATTAGTAAACAGTGCGCGTATGAGCAGTATAGACAATGTCAGCGGCAGCGAAGGATTGCGGGCAAGTGATTGGATTAGCAACGGCAGGTGTATGCAAATTGGTTTGGGTTTGTATCTAAGGAAAAAGTAAAACCAGCAACCATGTGGACGGCAGAAAAAAAACGTCGGCGCCAAAAGATGGACGTGTAAAGTTAAGGTTGGAATCGGTTGACTGTGGTCAGTGTGACGCCAGAAGAAAGAGATACGCAAGTCACGTGAAATGGGCATGTGATAGGTGAGTCGGGACAGGTTAGAAACGGTAATAAATATTTTTAAAACAAAAAAAGTGGAGCCGGATTTTTTTTTTCTGTTTAACAAAAAGAAAAAAAAATCCGACTCGACTTATTATTTTTTTCTTTTCAGTTTCATTTTAGGAATCACAAACTCTTCATTGTACACGACTTACGACGCTAGAAAAATTCTACTTATAGTTTCATTTCCTTTACTGACTGTCTTTTTAAAACATTACCTCATAACTGTTCCATCGAGTGTATTAAAATGCCGACACCTATTGCTCAAGTATTTAAATAATATCGAGCCCATAAAATTTACACCTAATAACAGTAACGCAGTATATCTGGCAATGTTCTTTGTTCGGTATGAGTTAAAATGAGCACATTTTGAACAGGCTAATGCAAGATTTCGTTGTTTTTACAACGGACTTGTTAATCTCGCCTTTTTTATTGAAACAATCTAAACCGAGCTTCACTGTTAATCCAAAGAGTCATATTAATTAATTAATATGATTTATTTTTATTAAATGCGTTCGAAGCCTTTATTAACATATCCGTCCCTTTCTAACGCGTTATTTCGTAATAGTAGTTACATCTCTAACTTTGAGTTATTATTATATTTGAACAACCTGTTTTATGAAAATTTGTATTAATTGATTAAGTTTTTAATCTGTTTGTCGGTTAATCTTTGAAGTTTAAAAAAGGGTTTTTATCGTTTTACGAAGTGGGGAAGAGAATCCATGCCTGTATTACGAAATTAAAGTCAAATAAATACATTGAATAATCGATAATGTTTAATGCTGCTTCTAAAATATTGAACCAACACAAGTCAATGTCTTCTTGGATCTTCATTGTATTTGCGTGTTATCGACAAAACATATCGTACAGAAATACAATAGAATTGAATTTCATGTCGAAAAGCATAAAACATTATAAAGATCAAAAAAAGAGGAAATTCTATTCTTAATTAATTCATTTGTGTTCAAGTTATGTATTAATTCAAAAGGGACAACGGAAGCATATCTGTTCTCATGTTCGGAAATGAATGACAAATAATTACACTAAATAATCGATAATCTTTAATGTCGCTTCTGAATTATCGAACTAACCTATTCCTTGTATGCTTGGATCCTCACTGCATTTTGGTAGTCAGTGAAAGAAAATATCATATCGTAATACAATAAACATTGAAGTTAAAGTCGGAAATTCTGTTCTCAATTAAGTCATTTGTATTTTAGTTATGCATTAATTCAAAACAAGCAGCTTAATCTGCATATGTGTGTTACATGAAATGTCTGCATTCATTAGAGTTGTATTGTACAAAACCCATTTTAGCGAGTCAATAGAGAATGCAGTTTTGAATGCAACAACAATAGAAACAGTGTGTTATGAATTTGTTTTTAAGACAATTGCATCAAATAAATGAAGTTATTTGTTTTGCAATGTGTTTAGATGCGCGTCACGCCAAAACGAAACGTGATTTCGGATACACGTTATTTCTGGGAAATAATGTAATGCGGGATTGTGAATCAACTTTTGCTTCTAAGATGTAATACACTATGCATGTCTCTCTCTTACGCATTAGTTTGTAATATTATTCATATCGGAAAATTGCTTTTAATATAATATTCGAACTCACGTTTTCAATAGAATTGTGACTCTTGATCGATAAGTGTTTCTACCCCTCGTTTCATCTCTCTAAAGTGAAAAAAATGGATTACTTCACGAGGATTTGAAGAATATCCGTCACCGTATTATAAAGTGAATAACAAAACATAACACTAAATAATCGGCAATTTTAATGCCACTCCTGAAATATTGAACTGACATATTTCCGATATCTTCTTGAATTCTCATCGCATTTTGCGAGTCATTGACAGAAAATATATAGAAATAAATAAAAATCGAATTTAAAGTCGTAAAGGTAAGAAACATATAGTGCACACAAGAAGAAAAAAAATTCCATTGTCAATTAAGTCATTTGTGTTTTGGTTATGCATTCATTCAAAACAAGCAACTTAAAATCTGCACATGTTTGTTACCTTGCAATTTTACATACATTATTGTTGGATTGTATAAAACAAGTTTTAGCGACGCAATAGAGAATGCAGTTTTGAATGCAACAATAATAGAAATAGTGTGTCATGGATTTGCTTTATAAGATAATTCTATAAAATAAAGCTAATAGTATTTGTTTTGAAATGTGCGTAGATGTGCGGCGGCTAAAGTAAAAGGTTTCATGCGTGGTGTACATTAGTTCTGAAAAATATGAGATTGTGAATAGATTTACATTTCTTTTATGGAATGAACTGTGCAGATTAATTAAGGTTAGGGGGATTAAGAATATTTACTATAAGGATGTAAATGTATTAAAAATTCACAACCCTATGTAGGAAAAGGAAGGCATATGGCAAATTTGACAAACGTATAAACATTGCATTGTATTGTAATACGCATTCAGGGGTTGATATAAAAGTTGATACTTGCGTTATAAAATTTATTTTCACGTTAGATTTATTATTACTTGTACAAATAGAATTGCGTTGACACATCGGTTCTCGTTAACTCTAAGAAGTAAAACGACGTGGAGTTTGGCTACTTCCACATGATTGACACTTCGGCAATACTACGCATTGTATATGATCTCCCCAATTCGGAATATATATATGGATCGTTTGCGAATTTCGTATTCCTTGTTACGTTTCTTAATGAAGGAAGATAGAGGACCGCTAGCAGGTCTAAATACCACATTAGCTATGACTAATCTGTGTTCTTTAAATGTAGGCCACCTAAATTCTAGTTATTGTTAAAAGTACGACTTGTCAGAATCCAACAAATAATAATCAAAAAGGTGTCTGAAAAATAACATAATATTTTTATAGTCAGCAGGAAACTGCTCAAAATCAGGAATGTTGAAATATCTTATTGCTTATCTTCGTATAATAGTGAAAAAAGGTTTTCTCTTTTTCAGTAGAACCTCAGATATAATGGAGCCTCTCTTAAGGCTAACACTGGATTTCTATACGAGATTTTTAGATATCTGAATATTCTATTAACGTTTTTACTTTACGTCTCAAACGATGAGTTTGTAAAGAATATAACAACAATAATTTTTACCTCCACAATAATTTCTCTGGTCTGGTGGAGTATCGAGCTAAGTTATCTTACTTTGGTAACATCAGTGGTGAAGATGGTCCCTTCTATCGTATGAAGGAATCTAAATTAAGAAGGACGACATATATTATTTAGGTATCGAATACTATGCTTTTTAAAAATATTTAGTCAAGGTTTAGCTGCAGTGGGGTGTAGCCTCATGTAAGGTTTTCCTAGTAAACACTTCCGCAGAAAGATCGAAGACACACGAGGATAGTGTCTAGTAGGTAATTTCAAATTCTTTCATTCGTTTAAATTGCTCTCAATCTAGTATTTGTGCGCGTATAGTTTAGTAGTAATATAAAAAAGAGGACAACTCGAAAGGATTTTGTGCTTATGTTGAATAGATTGCGTAGAAACCTTTGATGAGCTCGTAAAAAATGATTTTAATATTTTGAATAAAATATTAATATTTAGGTTATTTTCTTATTAAAATTAAGTTTCTACTCTCTATGATAATATCGAAATTAACTCAGTCGTTTCAGTGCTGATTTCTTGTTAAATAATATGTTGTATCTTTTGGTTATTCGTTTAGGGTAACTCTCTAAGAAGTGCTTTATACAGTTTTTCAGTAATATATTAAATAGAAATATATTGTCAATTATAATATGCGTATGCTTAACTGATTAACACACGTAGTGAAGTCGTTTGTAAAAGTTTACTATTAATCATATATTATTAACAAACGTAGTAATTAGTTATTCAGACTATAATAAAGCGTGTCATCAAGAGCATTAAACAAGCTGTAATACAGAATAACGTGACGTACGAAAATGAATATCCGGTGAAATATTTTGTTGTGTGTTTTGGATTAAATATCGAGACAAAAAATACATCATAACTAATCACACATATCCTGCTTCGCTATTGATCTAATCCAGTATTAAGAAACAAATGTAGCTGAATAAAATAAATACTCGGATTCAATAAACATATGTCATTATTATTTAGTGCTCATTTTCGTATACAAATTATCTTATCGAGCTTTCAGGTTCTTAGCTTTCCTACTTTTTCATTTATAGGTTTGTGAGAACTCATACAGAATCTACCTACGAAATCAAATTAAAAAATAAACTATTATATGCACCGAATTTTATTTACAACCAACGGTGTACCTTAAGTGTCACATTAAAAAAAATACCCCTAACACATTTTCTAAACTTCATTGGTCAAGCATGAACAGGTATTTCACTACAACATTAATAAATAGAGTGGCATATTGAGAGGGATACTGAGGTAATATATCGCATTTAGCGATCAAAGTTTCTTACAACGTTAACCACGGTGTATCTCGCGCACGCTTCTAAGAAAGCTCTTACTATTGACAGACTCATTTGAACACCCTTACTTTCTCTCAGCTCGATAAACGTAATGCCATTTGCCAGCCCGACTAATATGTTTTTTTTTGTACACCATTCAACATTGATAATTATTCGGTTTCTGAAGATTTGCGTTATCATGAGGTGAACTCAATGTTATGCTTGTCAAATTCTACATTAATTTAATCACTATTGACGTAGGGTCCCTTATAGGTGGCACTATTTAAGGAAAATGAAAACTATCCTTATTTAAATACACGACATATTCTGAGTTAACAATTAACATATCTAAGTAAGTTCTATTTCTAAATAATAATTGCTGTGATATTGTTTTAGTATTAAGTAGTGTGGAGATGATTAATCGGAGCACAATCAAGAATCAGAAAATATTGAGGGTATCGGAATCGGTATCGGTATTGGAAAAGTGGGCGTTTATTTTCCAATACCAGAAAACAATCCCTTTAATTATCTTTTTGTATTTTTTTTTAAATTCAATCTTCTACCGCTGATAACAATAATACAGTAATAAATACAGATTGATAGTAAACTACCAGTAAATCTAAAATATATAGAGCATCCCCACAAGTGTCTTTTTACTCTTGAAAATATATATACACATTGAACATGGGTTTTTACAATAATCGAAAATATAACAACCTTGTCGTTCAATATTCATATATTTATTTAAAAAATCGGACTCGGATTCGGTAATTGTATCGCAATGGGTCATTAAAAGGTGAATCGGTAGTTTTTTTTTACACAGTGATCACCACTTATCATGGCCCGGAAGCCACTCAGGGATAAGGGTTATTGCAAGTACATTACGTTAGTGTGGAGATTTGATGAAGTGTTTACTTAAGGGGGCGGTTCATTAGGAATTTGTTAACATTGGATTTGAACACATCCAAGTTGTAGTCCGGTGGGAAGCTGGCAGACGGAACAGAATTCCACAAGCGTGCAGTTCTAAGAAAGAAGCTTTGTTCATGGAATCCGCGTTTTGATTTAGGCACAGATATAGAGTGGGGGAAATTTTTCACAGTGGATTCAGCTAGACGGGTATTTTTCGTGAAAGATTGGCGAAGGGGACCAGAGATTGGAGTTCAGACGAGCATCTGCCATGGAAATAACGATAAAACAAGGATAGGCTCGCAACGTCTCTTCTGTGGGAGAGAGGTTGCAGGGTAGAGAAAAGGGCACCCCCCCACGAAGCCACGAAGTCTATTTTGTACTCTGTCAAGAGTGTTGTATTGAAATCGTCCCATTAACAGTATTAAGAAATGTTTACTTTTATTTAAGTTGTAGCATTCATCTTGCTGTGTAGAATATCGTAAAGAAAAAAGATTGATCGGAAAATAATTCTAATATCCGAGTAGAATTTATACATTCCTGAATACAGAATGAATTGTGATTCCTGAAAAATAGAATAAAAACGACTCGTCACAAATATGAAATATTTGGCGAAATAATTATTAGAAAATAAACCTTACAGCTCTGTAAGATCAATACAAAAAGACCGAGACAATTTTAGGAATTAACTGTGTTGGAGTTATGATATTAATTTTATTGACTTTGCTGAACATTCGATTATTGTGCTTAGATTTTCTGATAGACATGCAAAGAATAGACGCAACCATTTTCTCATATTGTCAAAAAGCATATATTACAGCAAGCACTTATTCGTATGCGCGAATTGTTCTGAAAAAATAATTTCGCGGATAATATCTATATGTATCACTCAGTAAGCTTCAGCTTTATCTAAGAGAATCTCAGTTTTTATATAAATTCAATTTATGTAACAACATAACCAGAGTTTATGCATATACACTGATTCCGAGACTTGAAGTGAATAGTTTCCCTGGTAGAATACCGTCCTATTTTATTTTATATATTCCTACGTTCGAATAAATAAAGCATCTTTATAATATTCTCTATGATTGTGTTTACCTAAATAAAATTTGAACACAATTATAATCTAGTTAGTAAAAGTAATTTAAATCTTGCGTACGACTTGTTACATTCGTCTTGTTCTATTCATTGCTGACCACTTGAACCCCGTCCCCACGCCTTCATTCTTCTTATAACATTTTTCTGAATATAAAACTACTGGCCTCCTATAATCTGATGGCGCTCATTCCGAATGGTTCCCGATACAAGTCACCCTCACTACATTGCTAGGCATAGCTAGCCCTCACTACACGGTTAGACACAGTAAACATTCAATTAGAATGGATAGACAAAGCTAGCACTTCAAACCAACTATACACATATAGTCATAAAAACACAGCTAGACACAACTAGCTTTTCAATAATAGCAAGATACATTTAGTCCTTCAAACCTAGGTAGATACAATAAGCCCTAAAACATCGTTAAACACACCTAGTCCTTTCAACACTGATAGATACATATAGCGTTTTAAATATAGCAAGACATAATTAATTCTAGTCACACGGCTAGAAACAGCTAAACTTATAGACACAGTTTAACACAATTAGCCTTTAAAACACAGCGAGACTCAGCTAGCACTTCAAATACATTTAGACTTAACTAACTCTTCAATCGCAACGAGAAACATGTGTCTCTTCAACAACCGCTAGACAAAAATAACCGCCGAAACACAGCCAGACACGGCTAACGTTTCAAACACAGCTACACATTTGTAGCCTTCAAAACACGGCGGCGCTTATTCTTATAAATTAGTCCAACTTCAGTTATACTTTAATTCACTACTTAATATAACGGCGTGCGTACCAAAAGTCATGAACGAATCGTATTTGAATCTTAGAACCACAGCTAAACACAACTAGCAAGACATAATAAACTTTTTAAACATAGCTAGACTCAGCTATTCCTCCAAACACAGATAGACACAGCTATCCCTTTAAACACAGCTAAACACAACCATAACTTCAAACATATTTGACAAAGCAAACGTTTTAAACACACCTAGACATATATATATACCTTCAAAAACATCTGGACACAACGAAACGTTTGAAAGAGCTACATATTAATAGCCTTCAAAGGATGACAACGCTAATTCTAAAAAAAATTAATGGTCCTGTGTGAATTATACGTTCATTCACTTCATTATATAATGACGCGACTCCCAAAATTCCGACGTGAACTGTGTTTTAATCTTTGCATATCGTGAGAACGACATCAATTTACATGTCTGCCGAAATAGAATATTATATGAATAGATAAAAAAAACAAGTAACAGCTTGTGCATGACATTTTACATTCGTGTTCTACTAATCGCTGTCAAGCATTCGGTTCCCGTCATCTAGCCTTTAATCTTTGTATAACGTCTTTTCAGGTCTAGTAATTCATTGATATGCAAATTAATATATATCAAGCAACAATAACATAATTAAATGTTCACACATATTGAATATTCCTGTCTTTGTTCGCTTTGAATTCTACTTGATGCCGTAAAATGAGACGTCTTATTTATCCTACATGGATTCATGTATTTTTGCCTATTATGTATTGACTAAACGCGCCGTTTTGCTACGTTGTGCAGATTAAAAAGAACGCTCTAATTGAGGTGCGTTGTTAGTTTTGAGCGACTGTTTGTAAATACGGTTTGAACACAGCCCTCGCATTTAAAATTCAAATATAAAAATAGTAAATAACTTGCTTTCTTATAAATAAACTACCTGAGGCAATTTTAATTTACGAATAACAAGTATGTTTCCTGACATTTCTGATGCAATTAGTGTCAAGTACCGAACTTAATCCAATGAAAGCCCCATGTGAGATGAAAAATTTTGACATTAACCATTGTTTCAGAAAAAAAAGTAGAACAATACCCATTATACTCGAAAAAAGAAAATACTTATCAAACCTTTGTTTTTCTTTACTGTAGAAGGCGGGTAAGTTGAGCTAATTTTCCATTTTGACTGTTCAGAACCGAAACGACTAATTATTTTGCAAAGATGAGTGTCTTATTTTCAATTCTTTTATTTGGGAACATTGTGAAACAAGTTGCAGTCTTCTGCTAGTACACTTTATACGACCATGAGCTTTACAAAAATGCATATCAAATAACTCAAGTTGCCCCGACCATGGGGCAAGTTGATCCAACCTCTGGGGTAAGTTGTGCCATACAGAGGTAAGTTGTGCCACGCAAAAAAATGTGTTGCAAATGAAGAAAGAACAAACCCAAAATTAAATATAAAACAAATTATACTCATGAAGTAGAAATGTTAATTTCAGTGAATCAATTAGCACAAAATTTGAAACATGTATCTGAAAGTAATTTAATAGAGTTGCTACTGTGACAAGTCACAGCTGAACACGAGCTGGCCAGAACAACGGGCAGAACTGCCAACACTATTTGGCTGTGGCAACTTGTAAACAACATCTTCTGCATTGAACCTCACTTTGTCCTTTGGGTTTGGAACAAACACAGGCCTGCCTGTTCCTACCTTCCCAGCAACATTTTGAAGGAAAACACCTTTGAATTCGAAGTTGAGAATGTCAACCGGAGCAATGTAGTTCACAGTTCGTGATTTGCAAGCACATTTGACAACCACAAAGTCACCTGGGCTGTCCAGATCAATATCACCATGACTATCTGATGACCCATCATCAAATTCAAAATCTGAATCATCAGTGTCACTTGAACATGGGGTTTTAGATTTCTAGTACATGGCTTTTTCCCACCAGCATTGAACAAACGCTGCTTTGTTTTTGTTAATAGGCTCCTCTTTCTATTTTCAGAAAGGGCTATCAGCTGCTGTCGTTCAGGGGTGTCAGTCAAAATCTTTGAGCTGCCCTTTTTGCAACCACCTCTTCTTGTCTTTCTTGGTGCGGCTTTCGGAAATGGCTGAATTGCAGATGGTGAAATGTATGCACGATGCATGACATCATATGAGCTAGAGGCAACACAAGACCCAGATGCGGATGGTAGCATAAGATCATCTGCTTGGTGTTTTTTTTTTCTGGCTGGACATCATCACTGGGCACGGGCAAGACTGCTCCAGGAACCTCACGTGATGGTCCTGCATCTTCCACAGTGCAATTTGCCTCAAGGTTTTCTGCAGCCACATTTTGCTCACGGTCTTGACTTTTCCAACTGGAAGAGAAGGGGAAAAGTAAATTTCACTAAAGATGTCCCGGTAAAATGGATCAATACCCGAGGCTTGGAATCCAGCAGCAATGTCCAATGGTGTCATAGCAATCATCTGAGCTTTGTTCACTAGAGCTGGGATTTCATATAATATTAGTTTCCCCTGGATTGGATCGCAAGCATCCATCAATGGTTCTGTTGTATGCTAGTTTGAAGGGTCCATACACTGACCGGTCGAAGTGTGTGATGGAATGGTCAGTAAGACAACGCTATTCAAAGAAATGTGTGTGTCATGGTTGTCGAGGATTAAGAGGATTTTCTTTTCTGGTGAGCATCTGGTGTGCTTGATGATGTGATTTATATATTCCACGAACATTTCTTCATTCATTCAGCCACTTTGTGTTGCCCTCCCTATGCACTGTGTTGGTCCGCCTCTGATGAAGTGACCTCTGTAGTGGACTCTGGGAAAGATGAACAGATGAGGCACGTCTGATCCAATTGCACTCACAGTGTACGCCACCGTTACCAATTCCCCACGTTCAGCTGAGGTGATTGAATCAACTTTCCCTTTTGTGTGACAACGGCTCCAGGGTTTTGAACGGTGGTTCACCCAGTCTCATCAGTGTTGTAAATGTCACTTGGTATGAACTTGTACTTGTCCATTATCTGACTCAAGTTGTTGAAAAATTTATCAACAACTGGGCGGTCGAAGGCTGTGTCACGCCCTAAAGATAATGATAATAATGTTAAAAATAATAATAATATTACTAATTATAATAATAATTAATATTATTAGAATAACAAAGCCCCTGTACAGCATGCACATTCCTAGCAAAGCACGGCTTACAAATGTTAAACATTTACCAGGTAACCTATAGAGCTAATTCTTATACAAGTAAAGCATTTAACTTACACAATTTTGAATTCACTCTATAACAGGTTTACTGATGTGGTTTCACATTCATCTGTTTCTCGAAAACGTGTAAAAACAGATAAGGGGCAAGTTGAGTCAGTGGCACAACTTACCCCATTAGCATTGGCTTAACTTACCCCAGTCTGACCTCATTGACTTGTCTGTTCAAATGCATGCATCCCATGTAAAAAAGCTTTTACAGGTATGAAAGCAAGTAATTGAAGAAACAGCTACCACATATTATATCTAATCAAACTATTACTACACACAAGAAATATGCACTCACTTCTGAAACGCTTTTTATTACATTTTTGACACGAAATCTGATTTTCTTTTATTGTATCAACCTCTGATCTTGGTTCAGCAAAACAAAATGGTGGAAGTTAAAGTCACGTGATCAGTTATTTGTAGATTGCATACAAACTTGGAGTGGCTTAGTACATTGTGGTTGAAAGGGGATGGCTAAATTTATCATAGATTTAAAAATGCAAACGTTGCCTGATTTGAATTAATGCACATTGTAAACTAATAACCCAATTGTCGATCGGGGGTTTAACACACATAATGTAGAGTTTTTTACTGTATAAAATGTATAAAAAGGTTTTCTATTAGTATCGCCATCTATACATCACGTCTGTAACTTACTTAGTAGTGTATTATAGCGTTTATTAAAGAGTCTGTTTTCTGAAAAATCTCACGAGTAAATAATATAACATTATTTTAGAAAGTTGAATAAAAACTTTGAAATAAAATTGATTTATGCTGGAAACCAATAAAAAAGACGTTTTCAATATAATTACAAAATAAAAAAAATATTTAAATTACTAACACTTAAAAGGATGTTCATATGTTATGAATTGTTGTTCCTTCACGTTGAGCATTCAGTAGTGCGCGTCATTACCGGATTAAATTTCACATGATAATCAAATAATTCCAGTTAATTTATTTTTAATTTTCAGGTGTTTATCTCATTATTTTTTTTATCCAGACAATATTATTATTAGTTGAGAAAATGGTTACTTTCTGTCGATGAACCAGATAAGGATTACGAAATTTAATAAAATAAAATATGTTTTGTAGCAAAAACTCATAAATGTATGTTCAATTACTTTGAAGATTATGTATTACTTCTGAAAAGCTAATTCAGATGCACAATGTTTTCCGGATTACAATTTTATGTAATTTACGTAATTCTTTTCTTTATTATGAAATTAATAAGGGAATAAAATGCATGATTAATATTTGTATTTTATGGGTTTAACAGAGAGCATGGTTTTATGAGGACGTGAAACAAACAGCTACCTGCATTTGTTTAAAAATTCCAAAAGGGACGGGGAAATGAAAGAGATATATTGAGGGTTACATTGATTCGGGCAATAATTGAATGCGTACATTGCTTGTATATTTATTAGTTAAATATGCAACTCATGCATGCCATCGGAATTGGCGTTTAAGGTATGATTTGAAAACGAGGACGTAATTAAAGCGGTCAGTGGATACATGAACTAAGTTGGAGCCTAACACCTCTCATCAGTATCGACAAAATTAATCAATATAACGTGCGTTGAATTAACATAAAACTCAATATTTTTATTTGAATAATGTTGTTTTTCTGTGAGTGTATGTGGAAACGGGATAACAAAATATAAGTTTTAGAAATTATTCGCAAGATGTTGCGAAAGGACGAGAAAATAAGTAGCAGTAGATGATGACACTATATAGAAACAAATGTTCCACAATCAGAAACTGCATTTCTTACCTGTGATTTCATTACAAACGTTTCTTAATATGATAAAATTTATTAAGCCCAGAAGCAGTTCTGATATAAACGAAGAATTACGTATCATATAATTGTTTTCCATTTTCAGCGATAAGGCGACAGAATGTCATCATTTTTCGGCGTGTGACTATCAATAATTAAATGTTATCGATATTTTGCATACAACCCGTCGTATTATCACAAAACGCTAACTTAGTATTGGTCTTAGTATTGACCTTAGTATTGACATCGCGCGAAGCGAAATAACTAAAGTAATAAAACAATAAATATTATTTTTTACAAAGCATATGTCCAAGAAAAATAATTTTTAGTTAAGTAATTAGGCTGGTTTTGTTAGAAAGGCTGCACAACAGACGACGTTTATAGGGAGACGTTTTGAGTCGATATAACTACATATTTATCCCCTGTCCCGATAAAATCATTCTGCCGCGTTACACAATCTGGTATTTTAACTGTTGTGCAATAGGGTGTCCCTCGCGAGATGGCTATTTAGGTTACATTGCTGTAAGACGGCATAATTGCGTTTACACTCCGGTTCTCGCCAGATCACCGAAGTTAAGCCAGGTTGAGCCTTGTTAGTACCAGGCGGGTGATTATTTGGGAATTCTAAGCGCTCTATGTGCTCACTGCTTATCTCGGCATTTTGTTTCCAGTTGTCACTGACCACTGGTATTTAAAAATGTCGACTCAGCAGAGATATGGTTGGAGATTGCGCACCTCCTGCCACAAAAATTTAACGCGTAGGAACCCTTCGTGGGTATCCCTAGTCAGTCAAAGACTGAAGGACCCCCCTGTACGACTCATGTAAGAATGGTGCGAACTGCCAATAGTATGTAGAAAGATTTCCCTATTACAGTTTAAGTACACCAAGTTCAGCGCTCTCCCAACATCTATACATTCTTGTCATTCTTATTAGGTTTAAAACAGACGTTTATAGACATTCTTGCATGCGAATGATATTGTGCTTAATCTTAGAGTTAATCTAACCTGCAACTACAAGATTCATTTCGAAAGAATAAGCTGAAACCTTCAATACATCCGTACCACACTTAGCGATGACGGAAACGAAGTTGCTGAGCAAATGAATAAGATGTAGTCTTAAACCACCGCCATCATCTGTGATCTTAAGTTCAGCGACGTACAAAGTCAAAGATAAATTTTACTTCTCAATCCCGGCGCTTTATACCGATTTTTTTTTTTTTACCGATAACGGGGAAGGCGGACGTATATTTGCATTATTAAATTCAATAAACATATGCTCGATCACGTCTTCTGTGAGGATATCCGAAAGCGCCTCTGGATAGCAGCAATTTTGGTACACAATGCAGATTAGTTTAGATATATGCTGAGGGTTACACTAACACAATTGAAAAACATGTTCAAGTGGGAAATTTCTTGAAAACGACCAATGGCAGCATTAAATCAGGAGACACCTTGAAAAGAGATCTACAAAACATATCTTCACGCGAACTAAACATTTAATCGTATTGTTAGTAACAAATCACTACGAAATCCGCCGTAGCTCGTGATTAACCCTAAAGAAAAAAGAAGATATATAGAAAGCTGTTTCTTAAACTGTACAACAGTGTTTAATTTAACTCAAGTCAATATCGCCACTAGCACGTAAGTGGTTACTATTTGGGACCATGCATGAGAAAGATTAATAAGATGTTGATTTTCGTTTAATTTAAACTTCTGCACATCAGTACAGCCATGTAAGCAGGTAGCGAGAACGGAATTCCAAAGTATCGCTGTTCGAGCGAAGAAACTATTCGAGTAAAAAGCTTTCCGGCAGTTAAAGACCTTAACAATGAAGGGGTGTAATATTCTTTCTAAGCCGGTTTGTCAGGGATATATACGTCGAAGGGCAACAAGTTCATCAGAACAAATTCCATAAAAATACTTGTAAAATAGGTATGTGATGCCACAATTCAGGCAGGGGACAGGTGTGAGCCATTATTCTAGAACCGTACTTATTTAACTTTTTGTACCAATGTTCCTTAAATAGAACATAGTTTTCAACATACTATAGAAATTGTAATTTTGCTTTAAATTCAATTTTTATAAGTTATTTCTATTTCTATTAAAGTAGCTTCATTTTACTCCAGATTTATGAAAACTTTTATAAATTATTCTTATAGTTAAAATAAATAGAATTTAAAATAGAGCTATAATCACTGTTTTTCTGGATGAGAATTTGGAAGGCCTGAAATAACCATAAAGCAACCTGAGAGAAGTTTTTGATCAAGAGGATATCCTTCAGCAGCAATCTAGGTTTGTATGCATGCTGTTAAAAATATAATACACCTAACAAAGAATTTGATATGAGAAAAAAAAATGTTCCATTTATAAAACATTGGGAGGTTACTGCTCCAAAGGTAGCAACATATATCTTGTATTGTATTACCTAATACTGTACGTTTTATAAGGTATGCACTAAATATTTTAAAAATTATAGATATAAATGTTATATTTCTGACAATATTCATCCTTTTTTTCATAGATAGATCCTCATAAATTTTATGGAAGAAAGACGACAAGAGTTTCTACACTTGCTGAATCTCGTGAGGTAATTGAGCAATCATCAGATCCTGCATCCATTGTTGTGCTACCTCCTACTGCAGGAGATGCAGCAGATCAGGAAAGTGATATCGAGGAAATTCCCGAAGACCCGGAAGTTGAGTATGAGCCGGCTGGAGAAATTGAAATAGAAGAAAATACGGAAAGCGAGTCTGATCACGAAATCCTGCCACTTCAAAATAAAGGAAACAGAATAGTAACATTGTTTGGAAGAAGAGTGCTATATTTAGCAAGCCAATGCAAGTTGGAAATGCCGTTATAGATCAGAAGCTTGAAAAACTTGAAGGAATGACACCTTATGAAATTTGGAAGCTAATATTTTCTACCGAAATGTTGCAACATATAGTTTTTCAAACTTACCTGTATGCTAATAGGGATAAAAACGTTGAAAAATTCATAATATTACAACATGAAATGGAACAATTTTTAGGGATCATCTTGTTATCAGGATATCATCTTGTACCACAAGAGAAGCTGTATTGGTCAACCCAGCCTGATTTTTGTGTAGAAATTGTTGCTAAAGCTATGAGTAGAAACAGGTATCTTGAAATAAAAAAGTACTCGCACTTTGCTGATAATCTGAAGCTTACTGCAGGTAATAAAATGAGTAAAATTTCACCATTATATGATATGATGAATGAAAATCTTGTGCAATTTGGTGTTTTTCACAAACTTCTCAGTATAGATGAGTCAATGGCTCCATATTATGGACGTCACAGTGCTAAAATGTTCATCAGAGGGAAGCCAATACGTTTCGGATATAAAATCTGGTGTATTTGCGGCAATGATGGCTTTCCTTATCATATGAAAGTCTACCAGGGAAAGGAGGATAACCCTGAAAACTTGCCCCTTGGTACTAGGGTAGTCAACGGCATGGTAGATGTTATAATGTCGAATACAGATATTACTTGCCACGAATTGTACTTTGATAACTTTTTTACAAGCTACAACCTAATTTCTGAACTAGGTGATAAAAGTGTTAGAGCAACTGGAACAGTAAGAGAAACAAGAACATCTAATGCAACGAAAAAGCTCATCTGCAGCAAAATTCTCAAGAAAAAGGAAAGGGGAGCTTTTGATTATTGTTCTGATGGAAAAGTCTATGTTGCAAAATGGCATGACAACTCAATTGTAACAATCGCAAGCAATTTGGAAAACCATAAGCCTGTTCATAAGGTAAGACGTCGTGTCAAAGGGGGAGAAAAGCAGGTTCCGCAGCCGCATCTCGTACACTCTTACAATAAAGGAATGGGTGGTGTCGACCTAATGGATAGACTAGCTGAATCTTATCGACCTAGTATACGGGGTAAAAAGTGGTACTGGCCACTGTTCATCAATGTAATAAATTTGTCAGTGATAGCAACATGGAGGCTTCACTGCAAACCCGATCAAAAATACTATCTTATTTGAAATTTCGCAGTCAAATCACACTGTGTTTGCTAAAGGCAGGACCACAACGTGGAAGAATATCTATGTCGGCTGGAACATTGCCCGCCAATGTAAGATTTGATGGAATGGATCATACATTAGGGTCCACAACACAAGGGAGATGCAAAGTGTGCAGCAAAAATACTAACAATATGTGCAGAAAGTGTAATATTCGGTTACATGCGGAGAGGGGAAAATTGTGTTTTGAAAAATATCATAAGAAACAATGAAACATATAAAATAAACACTTCTTTTCTTATATTTTAGATCTAGTATATTATACATGGAATTTTATTTCATAGCTTTATAAGAGATCGCTTATTTTACAAAGGAATAAATTGTCAGAATTTCAATGTCGTTCACCTGTAACCTCCGAATGTTCCTTAAATGGAACACACAATAAAATAAAAAAAAATGATATCGTATAAAGTTCAAATTTTATAAATAAAGTCATTAAGCTATGGTGAACTCATATTTTAAAAATGAACGAAATCGTAAAGCAAATGCTATGGTCGGTCCAAAAAAGTTTAATTGCTGTTAAATCTCAATAACTTTTTGATAAGCTGCGTAAATTTAGCAATTACTCGTATATTTTTGCATATTCCAGATTTTTATATCAGTATAATTCTCCTAAATTTAATGCTAGAATTTGCCCCAAATAATATTAGCGTAATGGATATATGTTTCTACTACACTCAGGGCAACGTATCCATTCTCATTGTTTGCGATACTAATAATATTGTTACTTAAGACTTCTATCCAATGTGGCTAATGGAAGAACAAATTATGCACAGATTCTCGAGTTTGACAAAATGCATATGAAACGTTCGGATATTACATTAAATAAAACGTTGCAAGCAGGACAAATAAGATGAGAACAGGAAGGTTTTTATTAATATAACTTTGGTTAGAAAGATGAACCTTTTTAGATAAGAAAGATGATTCTGTTAATTAATCTTCGAGGTAGCATTAATGCATTATATTTTTTCAGGTTCGTTGCGAAAATTCGTTAAATGATTTATTTCTGCAAATTAAAAGCACCTAAATGCAAATTAAATGTAAACAATTCATGAAGACGTAAACAATTTACTTTACAAAATTATGTTTTTTTACAAAGTAGCCACGGCATATCACGGCCTTGAGGCTACTCCAGGATCATGGTTAATGTGTGTACAGTAGTCATTGGGACAGTATATCGTAATCCTTTGTGGTAGAGATTTATATGATTAGATTATTTACGAGGACGATTCAATAACATATTTATGTTAGTCTTGAAGACGACAATATTGTAGTCAGCTAGAAAGCAAACCAGCAAAACAGAATTTCACAGGCATTTGTAAGAAAGAAGCTTTGTTAATTGAAGCGCCGTTTAGATTAAGGCACCTACAGAAAGTGAGGGAAATTATTGAGAGTGATGCGTGGCTAGAGGGGTGTTTTTTATGAGAGTTTGGCGAGGCCGGGCATAGATAAGAGCTCAGCCGAACACTTGCCATGAAAATAACGTCTCGTGTGTGGGAAATAGGTTGCAGAAAATAGAAAAGAGCATCACTTACTAGATTACAAATTGTGTTTGAACTCTGTCTAGTCAGGACAGGCTCTTCGAGTAGCTCCTGTCTAGATGTGGCAACAGTACTCAATCTTAGGACGAACTTGACTCTAATATAGGTACAGGAGTGCATCGGCAGTAATGTATCTGCTGGAGCAGTACAATGGCCCAACCACTTCTCCAGCAACATTCGAAACGTTTTGATGTATGTGCTCAATTTCAGATCAGGAGTGGAGGTCAGATCAACAAATTATCTATATATATAAAAGCGAAAATGTGTGTATGTATGTTTGGTTGTATGTATGTATGTATGTATGTATGTATGTATGTATGTATGTGTGTGTATTTTTATGTATCGCAAAAACTGTCGACAGACAGAACAAAAATTCACAAATTTGGTCATATTTAAGGTCGACCCTCCGGACCACAAATATCGAATTTTTGGCTCCAAAGGTGAGCTCTAAGTTATTCAGCTGACCGTTTTTCTACAGCCCCGCCCCAAAGTTATATTTTAACGATATTTATACGTAATTTAATAAACGCTGCGTTATGTCACGTGACCTTGATGTCACCAGGCTGTAATGGCGGTCTGTATATAAAAACATTTCATATCATAAGAGGTTGTTAACGATAAAAAGGCGACTATCATACAATTTAAAATATTAACTTTCACGTTATGAAAACGTTACCAAAGTTATTAGCAGGTTAAAAATAGTTAGATACGATACTTAAACGAAAAATAACAAGCCAAAAATGTGAAGTAAAAAAATACGCTTAAAAATTATTAGCGATCGATGTTTTTTAAAATAAAAACAAAGCCAAACGTCATTTTCTTTTTTAGTAACACTATTTCTCTTTAGAGTAAGGAAGACGAAGAGAGAGAGAGAGAGAGAGAGAGAGAGAGAGAGGGAGAGAGAGGAGATGTCTAGACAGGAAACGAGATTCGTTTTACTATGTTTTAAAATGTAAATATTACATATACGAAATGGTAGTGAATGGATTTGATCACATCCCAGGCATAAATCATCCTTATTTTCGAGTAACGTTTGTTTTCGTATTCCAAAAATCGCATCTGAACTAAAAACATTATTATTTTTCTAAATATTTCGAGAGACGTTTGTTTCTCTAAAGCTTGACATGCAAAGCATGGCCTCCTCCTTATTTTCTTACGGGGGTGGGTGAAAGATGAGACCGCTTGAATTCTAAGAACAGATACTACACTTTGATCTTAGCCAAAAGACCAAGTAACCGTCTTATACAGCTTAATTTTTTACCGAGTATTATCTTCGATTATAAAAATATGCATAATTTATATTTATCGATTACTACATTGAGACAAGATGTCATATTCCAAAAACCACATCTGAACTAAAAACATTATTTAGAAGGCCATCCTTATTTTCGAGTGACGTTTGTTTCTCTAAAGCTTGTCATGCAAAGTGGGGTGGGGGACGAAAGATGAAACCACTTGATTTCTAAGAACAGATACAGCACTTTGATCTTATCCAAAAGACCAAGTAAAAAAAAAAGATGCGTATTATATATTTATTCCAAACATCACACATCGCTAAACTGCTGATTCCAAATTCTTAAATAAAAACATTATTATTCAGAAAGCCATTCTTAGTATTGGGGGGTTATGTTTTTTATATAAACTTCAGTTAAGGAGGAAGGGTATGAGGAATTTATATAAAAGTATTATGTACTAGCAGATACCTGACGTAGGTGGAAATATATTGGATATTTCCTAGCAGAATACCCAGCGTTGCCTGGAATCGGATAAGATTGGTTGATATATGTACTAGACCAATACCCGGCGTCGCCCGGGATTGTATTGCATAGCTGTACTAGCAGAATACCCGACGTAGCCCAGGATTGGATAAAATTGGTTTAAATGTACTAGCAGAATACCCAGCGTCACCCGGGATTGTATGACATAGCACTAGCATGACATATGTACTAGGAGATTACCCAGCATGGCCTGGGATTGGATAAAATTAATGGAATTTTTACTAGCACAACACTCGGCGTCGCCTGGGATTGAAAAAATTGGTTGATATATTTACTAGCCAAATACCAAGCATTGCCCGGGATTGCATTACATAGGTGGATATATGTACTAGAAAATACCCTGCATAGCCTGGGATTGGATGAAGTAAGTATATATGTACTAGCAGAAACGCCGGTGTCACCCGGGATTGTATGACATAGGTGGATATGTACTAGCAGAATACCATACGCCACCTGGGATTGTATGACATAGGTTTAGTATAGGTCCGCATGACAATTTTGAAGGTGTTTTGTGCAACATAGGTCCGATTTCACAATTTCGAGGGTGCTTGTGCAGTATAGGTCCGATTTGTCAATTTTGAAATTGCTTGTGCCGTATAGACCCGATTTGAAAAATTTTAAAGATATACTTTCGATTTGACAATTTTGTAGGTGTTTGTGCCGCATAGGTCTGATTTGAAAAACTTTGAAGGTGCTTGTGACGTATAGGTCCGGTTTTACAATTTTTACGGTGCTTGTGCAATATAGGTCAGATTTGAAAAATTTTAAGGTGCTTGTGCAGTATAGGTCCGATTTGACAATTTGGAAGGTGCTTGTATAGTATAGGTCCGGTTTGACAATATTGAAGGTGCTTGTGCAGTGAATGTCCGATTTGAAATTTTTTATGGTGCTTGTGCAGTATAGGTCCGATTTTATAATTTTGAAGGTGCTGGTGCAGTCTAGGTCCGATTTGGACAATTTTGAACATGCTTGCACAGTATATCTCTGATTTGAAAAATCTTATGATACTTGTGCAGTATAGATCCGATTTGAAAAAAAAGTAGGTACTTGTGCAGTATAGGTCGGATTTGGAAAATTTTAAAGGTCCTTGTGCAGTATAGGTCGGATTTTAAAAAATGTTAAAGGTGCTTGTGCTGCATAGGTCTGATTAAAAGATTTTAAGGTGCTTTTCAGTGTAGTTTCGATTAAAACATTTTTGATGCTGCTCGTGCAGTATACAATTTTTAAGATCCTTGTGCAGTATAGATCAGATTTGCCAATTTTGAAGGTGCTTATGCAATATAGGTCCGATTTTACAATTTTACAGGTGCTTGTGCAGTATAGGTCTGAGTTGAAAATATTTAAGTTGCTTGCGCAGTATAGGTCCGATTTGAAAAATTTTTAGGTGCTTGTGCAGTAGAGGTTCGATTTGTAAAATTTTTAAGGTGCTTGTGCAGTATAGGTCGGATGTGAAATGTTTTCAATGGTATTGTGCAGTATATGTCCTATTTGACAAGTTTAAGGTGCTTGTGTAGTATAGGTAATATTTGACAATTGTGGGTGTCTTTTGCAGTGTAGGTCGGTTTGACAATTTTTAAGGTGTTAGTGTAGTATAGGTCGGATTTAATAATTTTGAAGCTCCTTGTGCAGTATAGGTCGGATTTGAAACATTTTGAAGGTGCTTGTGAAGTATAGGTTGAATTTGACAAATTTGAAAATGATTGTGCAGTATAAGGTCGGATTTGAAATTTTTTTTATGTTGCTTGTGCAGTATAGGTCCGATTTGACAATTTTGAAGGTTCTTGTAAAGTATAGGTCCGATTTGACAATTTTGAAGATACTTGTGCAGTATAGATCCGATTTGAAAAATATTGAAGGTTGTTGTGCGGTATAGGTCCTACTTGAAAATTTTGAAGGTGTTTGTTCACTATAGGTCCAGTTTGACAATTTTGAAGGTGCGTGTGGAGTATAAGTCGTATTTAACAATTTTGAAGATGCTTGTGCAGTATAGGTCCGATTTGCAAAATTTTGGAGGTGCAGTAAAGGTTCGATTTGAAAATTTTAGAAGATGCTTGTGCATTATAGGTCCTACATGACAATTTTGAAGATGCTTGTACAGTATATGTCCGATTTACAAATTTCGAAGGTCCTTGTGCAGTATAGGTCCGATTGGAAAATTTTTTAGGTGCTTGTGCAGTATAGGTCATATTTAAAAATTTTGAAGGTGCTTGTGCAGTATAGGCCTATTTGACAATTTTGAAGGCCATTGTGCAGTATAGGTTCAATTCGAAAAATGTTGAATATGCTTGTGCAGTATAGGTTCGATTTGCCAATTTTGAAGGTGCTTGTGCAGTATAGGTCTGATTTGGCAATTTTGAAGGTACTTATGCAGTATAGATCCGATTTGAAAAAATTTGAAGGTTGTTGTGACGTATAGGTCCTACTTGAAAATTTTGAAGGTGCTTGTGCAGTATAGGTCTGATTTGACAATTTTCAAGGTGCTTGTGCAGTATAAGTCGTATTTGACAATTTTGAAGATCTTTGTGCAGTATAGGTCCGATTTGCAAAATTTTGGAGTTGCTTGTGCCGTAAAGGTTCCATTTGAAAATTTTAGAAGATGCTTTTGTATTATAGGTCCTATATGACAATTAAGAAGTTGCCTTTGCAGTGTATGTCTGATTTATAAATTTTGAAGGTGCTTGTGCAGTATAGGTCCGATTTGGCAATATTGAAGGTGCTTGTACAGTATAGGTCCTACTGGAAAAATTTTAAGGTGCGTGTGCAGTATAGGTCATATTTGAAAATTTTGAAGGTGCTTGTGCAGTATAGGTCCTATTTGATAATCTGTAAGGCCATTGTGCAGTATAGGTCCGATTTGAAAAAAATTGAAGGTGCTTGTGCAGTATAGGTTCGATTTGAAAAATTTTGAATATGCTTGTGCCGTATAGATTCGATTATACAATTTTGAAGGTGCTTGTGCAGTATTGGTCTGATTTGCTAATTTTTAAGGTGCTTGTGCAATATATGTCGATTTGGAAACATTTTAAGATGCTTGTGCAGTATAGGTCCGATTTGAAAAAAATAGGTGCTTGTGCAGTATAGGTTCGATTTTGAAAATTTTAATGTGCTGGTGCAATATAGGTCGGGTTTTAAATATTTTGAAGGTGCGTGTGCAGTATAGGTCCTATTTTACAATTTTGAATGTCCTTCTGCAGTGTAGGTCCGATTTGACAATTTTGGAGGTGCTTGTGCAGTATATGTCCGATTTGAAAAAATTTAAGGTGCTTGTGTAGTATAGGTTCGATTTGAAAAATTTTGAAGGTGCTTGTGCAGTATATGTCTGATTTGAAAAACTGTTAAGGTGCTTGTCAGTATAGGTCTGATTTTACAATTTTGAAGGTTCAAATGCAGTATAGGTTCGATTGGAAAATTTTGAAGGATCATGTGCAGTATAGATCCGATTTGCCAATTTTGAAGGTGTTTGTGCAGTAAAGATCCGATTTGCCAATTTTGAGGGTACGTTAGCAGTACATGTCAGATTGGAAAAATTTTAAGTTGCTCCTGCAGTATATGTCCGATTTTACAAATGTGAAGGTGTTTGTGCAGTATAAGTCCGATTTGACAGTTTTTAATGCCCTTGTGCAGTAAACATCCGATTTGACAATGTTTAAGGTGCTTGTGCGGTATGTGTCTGATGTGAAAAATTTAAAGGGCTTGTGCAGTATGGGTCCGATTTGAAAAATTGTAAGGGGCTTGTGCAATATAAGTCCCGATTGTAAAAATTTTTAAGGTGCTTGTGCAGTATAGGTCGGGTTTTAAACATTTTGAAGGTACTTGTGCAGTATAGGTCCGATTTGACAATTTTTAAAATGCTTGTGCAGTATAGGTGCGATTCGACAATTTTTAAAAGTACTTGTGCAGTGTAGGTCTGATTAGTATATTGTGAAAGTGCTTGTGTAGTATAGCGCCGACTCGACAATTTTGTAGGTACTTCTGCTCTACAGGTCAAATTTGACAATTTTGAAGATGGGTTACTACTTGGTAATACCAAATGCTTCATGTAAGTCACCGACGTTAAACAACATTGTCTTAGTCATTATCAGATGGGTGACTACTTGGGAATAGCAAATGATTTGTGTAGGACACCAAAGTTAAGCAACATTGTCTGTGTCATTATCAGGTGCATGACTACTTGCAAATACAAAATGCCTGATGTAGATCACCAAAGTTAAGCAATATTTTCTTGGTCATTATCAGATGGGTGACTACTTGGGAATACCAAATGCTTTACGTATATCATTAAAGTTAAGCAAAATTTAGCCTGGTCAATATCAGATGGGTGACTAAATGGGAATACAAAATGCTTCATGTAGATCACCAAAGTTAAAACAACATGAAGTCTGGTCATTATCAGATGGGTGACTACTTGGGAATAACAAATGCTTTGTATAGATCTCTAAAGTTAAGCTACATTATCTTGGCTATTAACAAACGGGTGACTACTTGGAAATACTAAATGTTTTATGTAGATCACCAAAGTAAAGCAACATTGTTTTGGTCATCATCAGATGGGTAGCTATTAAGAAATACCAAATGTTTTATGTAGATCACCAAATTTAAGCAACATTGTCTTGGTCATTATGAGATGTGTGACTACTTGGGAATACCAAATGCTTTGTGTAGATCACCAAAGTTAAGCAACACTGTCTTGGTCATTACAGATGGTGATTACTTGGGAATACAAAATAATTTATGTATATCACTAAAGTTATGCAACATGGTCTCTGGTCATTATCAGATGGGTGACTACTTGGGAATACCAAATGCTTAAAGAAGATCATCAAAGTTAAGCAACATGGAGTCTAGTCATTATCAGATGGGTGACTACTTGGGAATACCAAATGCTTTAAGAAGATCATCAAAGTTAAGCAGCATGGAGTCTGGTCATTATCAGATAGGTGACTACTTGGGAATACCAAATGCTTAAAGAAGATCATCAAAGTTAAGCAACATGGAGTCTGGTCATTATCAGATGTGTGACTACTTGGGAATACCAAATGCTTAAAGAAGATCATCAAAGTTAAGCAACATGGAGTCTGGTCATTATCAGATAGGTGACTACTTGGGAATACCAAATGCTTTAAGAAGATCATCAAAGTTAAGCAGCATGGAGTCTGGTCATTATCAGATGGGGGACTACTTTGGAATAGCAAATGCTTTATGCAGATCACTAAAATTAAGCAACATTTTCTTGATCATATATATATATATATATATATATATATATATATATATATATATATATATATATATATACTAGCAGATTTCAATCTCCAAATTACTTTATTTGTGAAGTCGATTCTGGATATAGCTGAAACTGTTTACGATCTCAAAATAAGATTAATTCATATATATTGATGGTTTTCTATGATAGATTACTAGGCCAATTTCTGTAGGGGGTGATCCATATTTTTTGAATATTTAATGTTATCATCCGGGAATTATGTGATAGTTGTAGTGGGGAGGAGAACGAAGCATGAGTATGTAAATTTTAAACAATCTCTTGGGTTCTCTTTTGGGGTTCTTATGGAGAGAGTAATGCCCGTTTTGGGGTTACAAAGCAATGTCCAACAATGTCATATTCCAAAAATATAGAATATCTGTGGAATCATATTCCGGAAAAGACATGATTTCTCTTACTATTTTATGTTGTTGGTATGTGGGAGGGAATAACTACATTAATATTGAAATTCGTGGTAAAGTAAAAGTTTCCTAAGTAATATTAAAATTTATGATGAAACAATGGTTGCCTAATTCTAACCAAGATGATGTATTTATGTACTAATTTGGAATGTCTAATTATCCACTTTCCAAAAATTGTTTCAGTTTTCTTAAAATTATGGTAGCCTTGGTGGTAAGAGAAATTATTTAAAGTTGTTTACAATACCTGTAGATAGTATGTGAAATTGTTTCATGTATGTTTTTTAATTACCCGTCCGAGGGTAGGTAAAATTATTTTAAATATGTGTTGTTTATTACTCGCAAAGGAAACATTATTTCATATATATGGTATTAATTACTTATCCTAGATAAGGTACAATTATATGATACATGGAATACTCGTCCTAGGGTAGGTAAAATATTATTTTGCTCGAAAAAGCTAATGATACATAGACATTAAAAATTCCTCTATCAGAAAAATAACAAATATGTTCAAAATCAGCTTCAATTTTCTCAGTGTTTATACGGTCCCGAGCAACGCCGGGTAGCCCCTATTTTATATACATGAAAGGCAAAATGTGTGTGCACATTTTATGTATGTCCCGCAAAGGCTTTTTTTCCGGTAGGCTTCTCGGAAGCTTACTATGTCTTAGAACTTTTTATATACAGTCTAAATTATAATATCTAGGATTTGTGAACGCGCGTCGCGTCTAGATTTATTTACATCGACTTTTATAAAAATCCCGCTGTTTCGCCTGCTTGTTCGGCTTTTTAGGATAAATAAAGTGAAACTAAATTGAAACGGTGTGTGTTCTCGGCTTTCGCCGGAACGTTCAGAAAGCAGTCAGCTTTTTGCAGCAGACACCGTTATATCAGACTATTGCTTTCTTTTGGTCATCCTCATTTTTATGGGGAGCTGTTTTTCCAGCCCAATATCGTCGGGAAACAAAAGCAAAACAAACTTGACTCATCATGCTTTGTTTTCGCTTTCGTCTCAAGGATTCAGGTTCAAGCCTATCTCCCTTCTCCAAACTTTATTGGTGTTCAAACATCCGGGAACCGCCGAACCGTTAGTATTGCGTCATGTTTTTTTTTTTTTTTTTTTTTTTTTTAGTTTTCCCGGATTTTTAAAAAAAGTTTTAACATTTATTCATTATATAAAATGTAATAATATTTAAACAAATATAATAATATTTAAACAGGGTTATTATATTGCTTTGTTTTTATTTTACCCCTTCACTCACACACCTCTAAAGACCCGGGAAACGCCGGGTACTCCCGCTTATCTAAACATAAACCTTCCTCAAGGCGAGAAGTGTCAATTTCAGTTGTGGCAAGATATTAGTCACAGCGTTGATAATGAAAAAAGAGAAGCTTGGTTTTAGCTTCGTTAAATTTAACCAGCCACCTATTACACTATGTGATCAAATTCAGGAGAGAGTGACTAAGTTCACAATATATTGTAGTCTACATTTCAATGTAGACCATATACTGTTGATTTTATAAAATTATTTTTATGCATAATTTCATACATTAAAGTATAAAATGTAAAGGTCAAGTATGATGATTCAATTATAGTTTAAACGGAAACATTCATATCGAACGCGCCCCTGACACATCAAAGAACATACTGTTGACTTTATGTGTTGAGCCTTAAGGCTTCTCTTGTATTTACACTTCTCAAATGCACGCGTGATATTGAAATGTGTAAGATGTTAACGTTGGTCGAAATCGCCTGTTCATTCTTTCATCGGATAATTTTGATTAGCGATTTCCGTACTCATAGGAGACATACTGAACAAAACCTATCTAAGAACACTGCCATGCAGATACATTATTATATATTTCAATAAAATAAATACATATGCACATATTCAGTAGATTTGGGATTATACTAGGAAAAAAAGTTATCATTCGTTTTTCCTGATTATAATTTGCCTCCAGTCGCAATTAGTTAATGAACTGACCAATATATTATTACTTTTATATCAAGCACTCTAACCCTCACTTCATCGCTACTCTCACGCATAATAAAAACTCTATCGCTCGTCATGCTTTCCGCGTTTACTAACAATGTAGCAAATGAGCAACAAAAAATAAAATAATACATAAAATGAGAAATTGTCACTATTTGTCTCAACACAAATAACATCCCTTTTTCCCTGTGATAAATATGTGGGACATTTTTCATCTCATACGCGTATTTTATAACAAAATGTCCGCGTCTTTCATGACAAGCTAATTACATCCGGCTTGTATTTGCATGTCTGTATCGACATAAAATTGCATGGTAACTTTTGTCTGCAAACAATGCATCCGGGTTGGCGTGATATTTTGCACACACGAAAAACTCATATGCATATTTATGATTTGCTGTGAAAATATAAGCAAATCATCAATTTGCTGCACATACTTAGTTTATACAACGATTATTTCCATTTCTGCACGTGTAAAAGGATACTAAAACAGGGATATATATATATATATATATATATATATATATATACTCGGGTTTTTTATATTCAAAAGTAATGGACTAATGAATTCAACGAAAGTTCTGTGTTTTAAGTTTTTTAACTCCAACTTTTACAGAGTTCCTACCTATAATAAAAAAAAACCATTATTCATTGAACTTTTGAATAGTCAAGTCGCTGCCTGATGATATCTGCTGTTTGATTGAAACAAGTGACTATTTGTAGCAGCGGGATGTGAGCATGTTTATATAACAATAAACAAGTATATATATATATATATATATATATATATATATATATATATATATATATATATATATATATATACTTTTTAAACAAAAGTACACAAACATTACCCGACAAAAGATGTTCATCTCTCTCTCTCTCTCTCTCTCTATATATATATATATATATATATATATATATCTGTATCTATAAATCAATCTATCTTTATCTACACATGCTTTCGATTTTTCCGTTTTTCCCTCCTCTCTCCACCGCCTCTCTCTCCCTCTCCCTCTCTCTCTCTCTCTCTCGCAGTGTGTTCTCTTTCCTATAATTCAATTCAGACGTATTATGTCATAAATCAAATCCAAAGACTCAAACAGACTTTATGATAGTGCTGCTAACTAAATATTTATAATCCAACAGAATCTAAATGGTATTTTGGTCAGTCGTTATCGATGATAGTTTAATGTACATTTTTCGCATCATTTTTTTATTTGATTTCTATGTTGTATCTACAGATATAACTAAGTTTTAGTGTGTTTTTATTAAATATTTTATATATATGTATACACATACATATATTAAGTTCTGTTCATATAATATATATATATATATATAGAGAGAGAGAGAGAGAGGGGTAGAGAGAGAGGAAAATGAAAGAGAGAGAAATATGAATGGAAATTGTAAGGGATATTACGAATTAGTGATTAAACATATAATTCATAAGTTTATAACATTTAATGACACAATATTCAAACAAAAATTATAATAATGAACTGAAATCCATGGAATGTTACTTTAATTATTTACATCTATCTTTCACATCGCGGATGAATATTTCATCGATTGTTAGTTAGTCGATTGTTGATTTAAATCATTTTTTTAAATCAAAAATGTAGTTTATTTTACCAAAATATTGCTTATATATTTTTATCATATTTTAAAATTTATAATAATCAATAATTACTATCATTGAAAATACGTGAAGTTTAGGTCTTTCATTGGTTGATTTCCCTGCTTAGATGTTCGATTGCAATATAACACATTTTATTTTTTATTATTAATTTGCTTATTTCTTACCTACTTTCTCTAGTGTATTTGTATTTCTTATCTTTATAAGTTCTAATTTGATGATAACGTTTATCTTAATGCTATATATACATATTACAAAGTGAAGTGCGAGTATACCAAGTAATATTGTAACGATTAACCTTAGAACAGTAAAAGATCGAGTTGCTAAAAATGGAAAAGAAAGACACAGGATATTTTAGTAAAAAATATAATACAATTATGACTTTAAACATTGCAGCATTAAGGATTCATTTAAAAAAATCAATTAAGTAGTATATATACATTCTTAAGTCTGCAGTATTTTAAGTTATGCATTTATTACATTTTTACTGAAATAGATTTTTTTTTGAAAATCTTAACGACATTATTTTACTGATATAATTTTAACCGTATTATTTTTCATACTCGCATTTTTCTATGTAATCCATAGTTTTCCTAGGCTTAACGTTGAAAGTATCCTGTACTTTTATAAGGCTAGCATTCGCCCATGTATGGAGTACTGTTGTCATATTTGGGCTGGTTCACCTTGTGCTTGTATTTCCCTCATAGACAAGGTTCAAAAGACAGTCGCCAATCTGATAGGTCTTGAACTGTCATCTAAGCTTCAGTCACTGTCTCATCGTCGAAATGTTTAATCCCTCTGCTTGTTCTACAAGTATTTTAATGGTTAATGATCTGACGAACTCCAAGCACCTATACCCCCTCAATCTAAATATCCCCGACAAACCTGACAAGCAGCAAAATCCTACCCCTACATATTAGAGATTCATGGGTTTAAGAAAGCTTTCTACTCCAATAGTAATTTTCCCAGAACTACTAGACTTTTGGACTCCCTTCCGAGATTCTGCTTTCCCAACTATACTGACATGCAGGAGTTGAAGTCTAATGTGATCAGGCATCTTGCTGCTCATCGGCCTTCATATTATCCCTACTTCTTATATCTCCAATAGTAGTCCCTACTTCATAGTGGCACTGTGCCCTGTTTGCGGTGAACATTGAATAAAAAAAAAACGAAATCATATTTTCTTTTTTTGTGGCCAATATCATACGCATTGTAAACAGTCCATAAAAAAAATTATTACCAACTTCTTAAATTGATTAAATTAAAAAAAAAAAAAGATGTAATTAAGTAAATAAACGAAAAGAGATGACAATAAGAGATATGCAAAACAACCGGGCGACGTCGTAAGCGAATCATCAGCCTTTGCACGGCAAAAAAAGAGAATTAACGGGCTACGTCGTAGGCAAACGATTATAAGCCATAGCACGGCCAAGAGGATTACTTTCGGTAACGCTCTTCATACAACCCAAATAAGATTGAATGCTAGCGACAATGCAGCTTTGATTTATGAAGTTGTTGACGACGAAAAAGTTGCCATGGTAACCAAGAGCCAATTAGAAGAAATCGTCTCTCAAACGTCAATGTTGAACATGTGGATATGGTAACAAAGAGCCAATCAGAAGAAACGGTATCTCATGTTCCTTACGTATTCTGAAGACTTTTGAACACCAGTAATTTCATTAATTTTATTAAAACTTTTGTTTTAATGAACAGAAATTAATTATTTTATTTAAAAAAATATAGCTGAGAAGGTTACCAATGAGCTATAAAAAATTGTTTGAAATTTGCTCGCAAAATAAGTACGAGGTGAGGCTTTTAAGCAGTTCAAAATGAGTAACAATTAAACATGTATATATATATATATAAGCAGTTCAAAATAAGTAAAAAGTAAACATAAATATCTATATATATATATATATACTTCAATATGTTATTGCTATAAATCTTATGGAGATAATATTTACTGTAATATTTGTGGTGTCTAATATACTGGCCTTTCTAGCTGATATCTTAGAAATAAAATGAATTAAATGCGTACAAGCGAATTTCCATATCTGTATTGATACGCTAAACTAGACGTAAAAACAGAACTTAAGTAATTGATAAAAATACACTTAAAAGAAATCTCGAAACAATAGTAACAAGGGCACACTTACGTTGAAATATACTTTCTCGAGGCAAATAATAAAGTAAAACTTCAACACATTTGAGGTGTTACATACGCAAAGATACAACGCAGGGAATGTTCGATTAACCCATTTTCACATGATGCACACATTATTAAGAATAATCTTATTAAGGCTTAGTCGGCAGTGAAGCTAAGAAATGCAGACAAGAGTAAAACAAAACATTCTGGCAACACTAATAGATTGCAAAAACCTATCTAAAAATAATCCAATCAACGTCGGAGTCGAAGAGGTATTATAAGATTATCAATGACATACTAAACTTCAATATGAAAACGAAGACGTTTAATTCAAATGTGAAAAAAGTCGCTGTCCAATAACTGCAACCGAGATTTATCTAATTATTTTTTTTTTTACAATCTCTCTACAACTATATAGACTGTTTCACTTTATACTGTGTTTGACTGATGGGCCACGGACTTTGTTCATCACACACATACACACAAACACACACACACACACACATATATATATATATATAAGGATATTCATTACTGTATTACTTATTTCATAAAAGAAACACGAACTCGCATCCCACTTTTATTATATATAGTTTGATTGATAGCCTGAAACTCTAGTAATAAAAAAAATAAAATGAGAATTGAAATAGATGTGTGATATGATATTTTTCCTGTTTAAATTAGGTCTCCATTGATTCTCGAGAATTGCACAGCGTCGAGCGACGAGATTTAAGAAGAAAATATTTTCAAGCTGTTTTAAAGCAGTTAAATATTTCACCGTATAATTCAAAACACAAAAATATTTATAATAAAGAAGCATAGGTGACCGGCGTTGCCCGTGTGTTTGGAGGTGTATGCTGAGCAAAAAAAACAAAAAACAACCCTATATGTAAAATTTCAAGTGTTTGGACCCCAAATTGTCGGAGGAGTTTGGTAGAGTTCTCAAATGTCAAATCGTTGAACTTTAACCATTTAACAGCCAAATTTCTGGCCGAAACCCAATCACATAGATTTTCTCAAATCTCAGTACCTGTATATCAAATTTCGAATCTCTAGACTAAAAAATTACAGAGTTATTGCATAGGGATATGTACACAGACAGACATACAGATGGACAGACAGGTACACAGATACACAAACACACAGACACGTTAACTTTTATACATATGCTAGCATTGCAGCCCGGCGTTTCCCGGGTTTGAGGTGTATGCTGAGCAAAAAAGAAAAAAACAAAATCAAAAACAAAAACGGTCAATTCTTTTTAAAATTTGACCCCTATTATGAGCCCTTAACATTTATTGTTTTGGGCTCTAATCAAGTTCCTAAGTTAAATCCATGTCCAAGGAACCTATATCTAAAATTTCAAGTCTTTGGACCCCAAATTGTCGGAGGAGTTTGGTAGAGTTATCAACCGTACAAATCGTTGAACTTTGAACCCTTAACAGCCAAATTTCTGGCCGAAAACTGATCACATAGATTTTCCCAAATCTCAGTACCCTGTATATCAAATTTCGAGTCTGTAGACTGAAAATTAACAGTTATTGCATAGGGAAATGTACACTGGCAGACACACAGACAGAAACACAGACAGACACACAGGCAGACGCACAGACAGATACACAGACACGTTCACTTTTATGGATATACTAGCATTTCAGTCCGGCGTTCCCCGGTTGTTTGGAGGTGTATGTTGAGCAAAAAAAGAAAAAAAGCAGTCAATTTTATAAATTTGACCCCTATTATGACTCCTTAAAATTTATTGTTTTGGGCTCAAATCAAATTATTAAGTTAGATCCATATGCAGGAGAACTATATCTAAAATTTCAAGTGTTTAGACCAAAAATTGACGGAGGAGTTTGGTAGAGTTCTCAAAGGTCAAATCGTTGAACTTTGACCCATTAACAGCCAAATTTCCGGCCGAAAACCGATTACAGCTATTTTCCCTTATCTCAGTACGGTGTATATCAAATTTCGAGTCTGTAAACTAAAAATTGACAGGGTTATTGTGTAGGAAAATGTACACAGGCACACACACAGACACGTTCACTTTTATAGATATATAGATCACTAGCATGGGTGCCCGTTGTTGTTCGGGTATTTTAAGGTGTATGCTGAGCAAAAGAAAAAAAAACAAAACAAAAACAAAAAAGAAACGATCATTTTTATTTACTTCGACCCATATTATGACCCCTTAAAATTCGTTGTTTTGGGCTCTAATCAAGTTATTAAGTTAGATCTATGTCCAAGGAACATGTATCTTAAATTTCAAGTGTTTAGACCCAAAATTGTCGGAGGAGTTTAGTAGAGTTATCAAAGGTACAAATCGTTGAACGTTGACCCTTTAATCGCCAAATTTCTAAAACTAACATATCGATTTTCTCCAATCTCAGTACCCTGTATATCAAATTTCGAGTCTGTAGACTTTAAATTGACAGAGTTATTGCGTAGGGAAATGTACACACATAGACATACAGACAGATACACGGACAGGCAGATACACAGACAGACAGATACACAGACACGTTCACGTTTATAGATATACTAGCATGGGTGTTCGGCTTTGCCCAGATGTTTGGAGGTGTATGCTTTTCTTTTTTGAAAATGGTCAATTTTTTTAAAATTTGACCCCTATTATGACCCCTTAAAATTTATTGTTTTGGGTTCAAATCGAGTTATTAAGTTAGATCCATAGCCAAGGAACCTATATCTAAAATTTCAAGTGTTTAGATTCCAAATTGTCGGAGGAGTTTGGGAGAGTTCTCAAGGGTCAAATCGTTGAACTTTGACCCCTTAACAGTCAAATTTATGGTCAAAAACTGACCATATCGGTTTTCTCAAATATCAGTACCCTGTACATCAAATTTCGAGTATGTAGACTGAAAATTTACACAGACACACAGACAGACAGACACAGAAACACACATACACGTTCACTTTTATAGATATATAGATGTATTGTATACTTGCCTTGAAAACAAATTAATAATTAAATTTAATGACAGAGGGACATCTCTAAATAAAATATACTTAATTCATCATTTATTATAATTAAACTAAATGAAACCACGCACACACACATCATCGAGCTTAAAATGCGGCAACTGAAACTACCTTTAATACTAAAAAAAGTGTGTTAAATACTTCTTAAGGAAATATGTTACCCAATAACCTAGATAACTTCGACAGTCTGTCAGGTAGTTTAAATAAAAGACTACTGCATTTTAGTACAGGCTATTCAGTCTTTTTTGTGTTATCAGTAAATTGCTTAGGTTTGATAAATAGTCAAATTATAAATAACCAAGGCAAAGTAAACCTATTCTGCGAAAAAAAAAATTATTTTTTTAAGTCCAGCGGTTGATGTGCTATGGGTAACAGCACAGTGAATCTATTGATGGTGACACTGTTTCTAGTGCGGCTATATTTAAAATCAATTTTCATTCCAAAGAAGGCAGAGTGCCACTTTAAAATAAACTATCGGGGACATAATTTGAAGGTGCATTATGAAGGGAGATGAGTAGCAAGATACACTTGAACTTCTGCATGTCAGTACAGTTGAGAAAGCAGAATCCAGAAGCGAGTTCCAAAATCTAGCAGTTCTGTAGAAGAAACTATTGGAGTAGATGGCTTTCTTATACCTAGGGATCTCTACTGTGAAGGTATCGGGTTTATTGGGGTAGTCACATCGAGGGGGTACAAGTGCTTGTAGTTCGTCAGAGCATTCACCATTAAAGTACTTGCAGAATAGGCAGAGGGCTGCAACGTTTCGTCGGTGGGACAGAGGCTGAAGCCTAGATGACAGTTCATGACCTATCAGGTTGGCGACTATTTTTTTAACCCTGTCCAGGAGTGAGAGAAAATTAGCAGATGCATCATCCCAAATGTGACAACAGTACATGGGCAAATGGTGGCCTTATAGAGGTACAGGATACTTTCAGGCTAAGTAATTTTCTAGCACGGTAGTGAGAGCCCGCCTTCTTTGCAGCAGCCTCAATGTATCTATTCTTGTCCATGTATCCTATTAACTTTAGGCCGAGGAGTTTAAAGGAAGTACTTTCGGGTAATGGGTTCTTGATCATTGCTATTGGAGGTAGAGAAAGTTTCTTGTAATTATTGAAGGAAACAAACTTAGTCTTGGCAGCATTGAATGTTACCATCCAATTTTGCCCCAATTCTACTACAGATTAGAGATCATCCTGTAGTGTTTGTCATTTCCTTAGATATGTGTCCATTTCTTTTTCTCCTCGTGCCTGTTATAGAAAGTTGTGTCACCAGCAAATATACCCATCTCAGAAGCAATTTTATCAGGGAGGTCATTTATGAATATCAGGAATAATAAAGCTCCAAGGATAGACCCCTGAGGTACACCCGCATTTATATCATATTGTTTAGATGTACGATCGTCGAGGACAACTTGGATTTTTCTCTTACTTGAGAAGGAGTTAATTACCTTATGTATTCTTCCAGTGATACCATATGATCTAATTTTCCTGAGAAGACCATATTAGAAACATAACTATTACCAAGTATCCAAAAGCTAGGAATATCCATCAATACCATTTTTCAACATAATTATACCTCTCTACACACTGCTAAAATCACAAAAAATATGTTTTTCTGATAATTCACTTAATGTGATATTTTGGTAAGGAGAAAGCCCCGATTTAAACCCAATCGAGAATATTTGGTCCATGAACTCTTGTGCATTAGCCGGAAGTACTTTTTAGAACAATGAAAAATTGTGGGAAGCTGTGCAAAGTGAATGAAATAGCATCTCTTCTTCACAGTGTTCCACTCTGGTTAAGAGCATGCCTAAAAGGATTGAGCTTTTAAAGAAATCAAAAGGGAATGTGATTCCATCCGAAGCATATATTAAAGTAAATGTGTTGTTCTGTGTTATTAGTCTCGTTAAAGTTTCCTTGTTCAATTTTTCTTTGTTCAATAGAGCTTTTAGTGCAATAAAATGTACAAAATTTGTTTAGTCTATTTTTTGCTCACGAGTGTATAATAACCTACAAATCAGCAATTACACATTGCCATAAATTTCGCTCAGAGCATATAAGACCTAAACACAAAAGGTAGGGAAGAGAGAGTTATACGGCTGCTAAAACTTAACCCAAAGTCGAAGTTTTATTTTTTTACATAATAACGTCAAGTTATTAAGAAACCCTTAAGAGCATTATGCCGTTTGAAAATTTTCCAAACCAGCATTTCTTCAGACTTTATGAATAATTACACTTTTGGCAATGGATCATTTTTTGAAGAGAAGGAAGGAGTGCGAGAAACATCTACCTTTGTTGTGGTTACGAAAAATCCCATTTAAATATTAATATATCGCCAATTTTCGTATCCTTAATTTATTTTTGGAAGAGATAACTGTAGAAGAAATGCAGACCCTGTGAAATTATTTGACACAACTGAATAAATTTATATTATAAAAATATGAAGTGTTGTTCTTGTGGTTTCACAAAAGAAATAACACATGTCTTACTTGGATATTGCGAGTTGTTTCATGGTTGCGTCAGTGAGCTCAGCAAGTGAAGATACAAGAACTCATACAGAAAAACGGCATGAAACATAAATTATTCTTCTCATATATGAATGTAAAATATACCCGTGTGATAACTCTGATACACCATGACCCAGTTTACACGTCAATATCATATCCTCCTGGATGAACAAATATACATACGATTAATACGTTTCGACGATGCGATATCGAACCTGGGTTAAAGAACATATTCGCACCAAACCCCACAGATTACCTCCCAAAAGTTAATATGGACGATGGACGATCTAATTATACGCATGAAATGGAAGGCCTCTTTTCTCTATAAAATTGATGATATCAGCACAAAAGAAAAACTCTGGGTTCAAGCACATGAAACCGCAACCTTTAGTCTCCCAAATAATACTCTTCGAAAATGGCTGTCAAAAATCCTCCTTTTTAATTATTTGAATAAATACAACTTTGTTGTATATGGTCTGCAAAATCGCATTCATCGATAAAAGAACAAGATTATTTTAATATTATTTAAACATTACTTCGATATTGTTTTTTCCCGTTTGTTTATGATATGGTAATCTCACGGCATTAAGAATATGCGTAATGAAATAGCTATTGGTTCATGTTTTAATTTTTAGTCTAAAAGCAAAGTTGTCTTAATAGCTAAGGTATTAACGTCAAAGGAAAAAGAAACTCATAAGCTTAATGTATTAGCTTCGATTCTCGGTGGTGGCGCACGAGTCATTTTTTTAAAACTTTTTAAATCATTACTAAATATAAGGTCCTATAAAATATAATAATAAATACAAAATCCGCATTAAACAAAATATTAAATTTCAGCGTATTTTACGACCGGGCTATAGTTTATATAGTATATATATATATATATATATATATATATATATATATATATATATATATATATATTCCTAGAACAGTAACCACTCCAAAGTATCTTATAAAACTTATGTAATTTTGACTTGCGTTGACCTTAAATTGGGATTCCACTGAATCATGTATGCACATATGTAACCAATAACCAGACTGCATATATATATATATATATATATGTATATATATACATACTTATATATATGTTTCATACATATTTATATATATATATATATTTACACACGCATACACACACATTATATATATATATATATAATGTGTTTGTATGCGTGTGTAAATATATATATATGTATGTATATATGTTTCATACATATTTATATATATATATATATATTTACATACGCATACACACATTATATATATACTGTATATATATATATATATATATATATATATATATATATATATATATATATATATATACATATATTCCAACATAATCCTTCATCTCACGGACATACGTAGAAGTATATGTGACCATACCTAGTTTTATATATGAACTACAGATTCTTCAAGGTTTATGAATAAAAAAAGAAGTTGTAGTCGCTAACATTACTCATGGCATCTTCCTATCATCAGCCTCATGTCAAATCTTATTGTTAAAGCTATTTTTCATTGTGGAACCAAACTTTACATAAAACTTTTATTTGAACTTCTCAGATGAGGAATTATTTAATAACTTATTTATAATCGGACTAATGCCCTAAACGCAGTTGTTATTGACAGATCTTACGAATCGCGCTAGCGCATAGGAACCTATGACGACACAAATTGGTTGACAGTGTCATCGTAGACGATGACAGTCTGTCGGTTTTAATAATTAAATCTGCGATCGAAAACAGAACATTTTCTTGTTGTTCGTTTCTGTTTGGTACATACACATACTGTAATCTTTTATTTCGATCTGCATTTAAGTCGCAAATGTAGTATAGCAAAACCTGGCTTATATATATCTAAATAATGTTATAAAGTCTAACATTTAACTCAAACATATAATAAAATAAATTAGCAAAAATTAATAAAAATACTGAACTGATAAGATAATTAAAGCAAACATATTAAAGATCTCTTTTCACAGTAATAACTACCCAAGAACATATATATATACATATATATATATATATATGCGTTTGTGTGTGTATACGTATATATGTATGTTTGTATATACACACACACACACACACACACACACATATATATATATATAATCAATTCCACAGCATAACAACGTCGCAACTCACAAGAGCCATGACAGTCAACGAACCGGAAGTCCAAGACATATATATTTGTTGTTTGTGAATGTGGGTGTGTTATATGTGTGTGTATACCAGTAAAGTTATATCCATATTTCTGCGTGCGTACATATTACCAATTCTCCAAAAGGATAAAAAGGAACATCAATCGATTCAATTCTACCTCTCTAGTATCGTCCCATACACTTTTTAATACTTCATTTTTATTTCGGTTTAATTTATATATATGAAAATCTGAACATTTTATATGCAGTTATGTATACCAGTTTTTCCTTTTTGTAAATGCATATAACTTTGGAAATAACTATGATTTATTGCAAAATTTTCTTGGGGGAAATTGTATATTTATTGCTCTGGATTAGTTAAACATGCCATTATTGTAAACATGGCTGATTATAATTGTGGCCGGAATTTGAGAACCATATATATATATATATATATATATATATATATATATATATATATATATATATATATATATATATGGTTCTCAAATATTGTATATATATATTGTATATATATATATATATATATATATATACATGCGTGTGTGTGTATGTTGCATAGGCTTTTATTAAGGGGGTGTAACGTGTGAATATATAACTATGATGAGGGGGAAGCAGGAGATATTTATACAGTTCTGTGGATTCTTATAACATATCTCAGTGAAGAGAGAAAATGATAGTGTGATAGATGCACAGTCCTTATATTTCTTATAACACATATTAGAGAGGAGGATATTCTTGGAAGAGTGACGCAATGTTCATAATGAGATGAGGGGAAGAGAACATTTATACACATTACCTTTTGAGTGTTGAAAGATGACACGAGCACAGTTTTACAAAAACACAAAGATGATTCTTTATTCATTGGACCGGTCGAATGATGATGACGTCAGGAATTCAAATCCGTGATCTACATAGTTTACTGTTCTTCCTTTCGCTTACAAAGGATTCTCAACTCTCTACCTGACTGACTAGCAGACTCAACGGTTCTGCCTCAACTACTGCGATCTAACTCTAGCTCTTATATTGAGAATCCCTTTTTTTGCTATGATGTCAGAAGTGTGGTTTAAAAAAGTGATTTACTCATGTGGCTAATGCACACGTTTTTCTAACACTTTTTACAACAAATAATTCTTAACTAACCTATTTTGTTAATCTAACCTATTTTTTAACAATGTATCTTTTATTTGTATTGTTCATTCTTTTTAGCTGACATTTTAAATATTCAGTTTCAATAAAAATGACAATCAATTCTTTTTTACAATATAAACAATATCTAACTATTTTATTATATAATTTAACAATAGGGCTTTTTAACATTCCTACTTTTAACATTCTATTTCTGAATCTTGCTTACAAGGTCCAAGTCTCGGCTTATCCTAATCTCATTTTCACTCATATAATGTTCTTGTTATTTACATCGAAAGGGACAACCCTTATCCCTGTAACATCTCTCTCTCTCTCTCTATATATATATATATATATATATATATATATATATATATATATATATACATATATATACATAGCTGAACGTGTGTGGGTGTGTGTCTGGTCACAAATAGACTCCTATATGGTTGACTATTATAGAAAACTGATCATATATAATGATATAAGATGTATCAAGACACAGGAATGGGTATGTTTGATCTGGCATAATGGTGATTCATTAAAATTATGGGGTCTGCGGACGCGCCTGATCCACAAAGTATGGAAATAATAAATTTACAAATTAAAAAAAACGTTTACAAGTGTTTTTGATATAGATGTACATAATAATACTTTGATAAGTATGTTTTAACTTAAATAGGAATGGTATAATAAAATTGTGGTGTGTGCGTTCGCACCTGGCCTCCATAGAATGGAAATAGGCACACACTTTAATAAAGACTTTTCACATCTATCTGCGTTAGTATACTTTGATAATTATGTTTCAGTTGGAGGAAATATGGTAAAATAAAATTATGGGGTGTTTGTTCGCGCCTGACCTCCATAGAATGGAAATATATCACAAAGTTTAACAAGGTTATTTAATAAAGATCCCAGAATATTGTGATAAGTGTTTCAGTGTGAACAGGTATGGTATAATTAATTATGGGGTTCATCTATTTTATTTTTACTTTTATCATATTTTGCTTTGGTTTTGATACCCCCAAATTCGAAGCTATCTCTTTACAACCCTTCCTTTTCATAACCTATCATACTTTCATAAATCAGAGTCCATTTTCTGTAGGCTGTTTTTGAACCCAGTCAATGACGTGTACTTTTACTAGTATATATATATATATATATATATATATATATATATATATATATTTAAATTGTTCTTAAAAGTTCATATATATATATAATATGCATAGTATATTTTTTAATATATATAACAATTAATGTACACAACATAGTCCGTGATTCATTTTCCTGTAGATTCATTGGGAAATAGTTTGACAAAAGTTCACCAAAACGAAACTCGGAAAACTACGTAGCTTAATTGCCATATATTTTTGGAAAATTTTAAACGTAGATCTACATATGTATCGACTATCAGAGTAAATCAAAAATTTATTTACTTAAAAGTTATATATATATATATATATATTATTCAACAAACTGGCTTGTAAATTTAGCCTGTTATCTGTTCTGTATGCAGCATAATCACGTTTGAAACATCAGTTCGCGTAAGATCACCGAAGTTAAGAAACGATGACACTGGCCAGGACTAGATGGGTTATCATTTGCGACTTCCAGGACCTGTATGTGCTCTCCGCTTATCTCGACATTGTTTCCAGTCCTCCTAGACGTCTCTTTTACACTGGACGCAAGCTGTGTTGGTTCATGAGAGGGGGGATTGTGAATTGCGCAATCCGTGCAGCATAATTCCACGCGCAGCTGTACCTGTCGGATGCATCAATATTCTGTATTTCGCTGCAGGAGGTCATATTTTTTCTTCCCATCCATTTTCTTTTGCTGAGAGGTATTTGTCCTATCCATTGCAAATAATGTAATGCCTGTAAACATCGCTTTGCTTGTGTGCACCCAACCCTTTTAACATGAATTACAAATGACTAAAACTCGTCTAAGAAATAATCTCTTACAGCACGTTTTGCGCTGTGGGATAGTATCCCCAGTTACTTGTCTATAAATCACATTCTTTAGTAGTGTGTAGCTTGGAACATGAATAAGCTGATCAGCCACATATGCTTGGTACAAGAAATAATATTCTTTATCTCATGTAAACAACTGCCTCAAGAAACGCTTATGGAAACGTTTATCAGGGAAATATTAGCTTTGTAAGTTGTCTGTCACTCACAAACATATAAGAAATGTCATACAACTTATATCTCCTATACGGAGATCTTAGTTTCCAACATAATATACCCTGGTGCTTTTAGCAGACGTTTTAAATAACCACAAATACTATGATGGAGCCGGTTTATAAAAATAAATATTTGTTCATAACGGATTAGAGAAGGGCGATGTTGTTTTTCGCAACGAAAAATAACGTCGGCGGTATATTCTACAAATAGGGAGACATCCAAATGATCTTTCATGGAAATAATCCCTGACGTCATGAACAAAGGGAGAGTAAAATTATTTTTTATTTCTGGTAAACAGACTTGTTCTTTATGGGAATGCATAGGGAAATGAACCGAACCAACTTATAAGTGCAGGATTATGATCTTATACCTTATATAAGAAATACTTCGCTGCAGTTCTTTTCAAACACTTTTACAAATTTCCTTGTCGACTCCCTCTTCTCTGATACCTGGAAAATTGCGCGTGTGGAACCAGTAGTAATGCATTTTAGCTTACACGCTTTATTATTGCTTTTTTCAGTCTGCTGTTCCTCGTTGCTAAAGTATGTAAAGTAGTAATCGATCCTAAGAGCATAGGATACGTCTACAACTCCACTACTCACCAATTGTAAAATATTGTTGTCACATCTTGATTGATGCATATTCCACTAGTTTCTTAAACGTAAGGATAGTCCAAAAGTCTCATGCAAGCATTTAATCTCCAAAGCCCATCCCGTTTCCTGAGTATTGCGTTGCTGCAATTCGTACTTAAATTAACTGTATTTTGATGAACTCATACTAATTGCCTCTTTGACATAAATCCTCACGACTAACCTGACAAAATCACACCACTTAATCTTACTCCTTGACTCTACTTACATGCAGAAGTTTAAATGTAACGGCAATAGCCATCTCCCCTCAAAACTCTCTAGATAGTCCCTGAAAGACATTATCCTAAATTATTAGCATATATGTTAATGGTAATGTGCATTGTTTCCCGTGCAAGAGTGTAAAAATAACCCTGTCGTGCACTTTCTATAGAAATAATGGTAAAGTTTTGAAATTTTCTCTATTAAAAGAGAGACCTTCAAGTTTAGATGTATCGACTCCAAAAGTATGTTCTATTTTATATTTGAAAGAAAAACGAAGTTTTGTAATGGACAGATCGTTCGATGAGATGTTATTCCTTGATGTCTTCAATTACGGCGAAAACATATCCCCTTCACCACAGTGATTGAGAGACTCTGTAAGCTTTTTAGCGTTTCAGAGGTTTATTTGCTAACCAAAACGCAATCACAGCAATCATTTGTATACATTTAATATATTAAATCCTACAAACTCACAAGTTATTACATCAATTAAAAGAATACAAATCAATACAGTAAAGTAAACTATTTTTTTTAATCTGACACTCTAACAGCTGATTCTGATTCGACTGTGTATCAAACAAATTTGTTAGTGGAGTATATGAAACAATAATGAGATATTTGCAGTCTCTGAAAACGTCTCTTTCAGTTTAGATATATCACTGTTCTACACCAATAATGGCAGGGATGACATAATATGCTACTTCTCCATTTTGTTTAAGAACCGCACTCAATACAACTGGGCATGCGTCTACGATGATTACTTTTAAATGAGAATAAATTTCCTCGTGACTTCGGCAAATTCGAAATCAATTCACATATCAAAATATGAGGCGGAATATATTTATTACTTTCAAATTCCTTAAGGGTTTCTCTTATTTGTAATAAATAGATCGTAAATAGAAATAGGTTAAATGGATTTTCTTACATAGGAATCACCAACTATCAAGGCACGGATGCCACTCGATAATAAACGTTAATGGGTATACATTATTCCCTGTGATTATTGAGTAGTAAACATAAGTGGTGGGAATTTTTAAAATTGGATACCTTAGGGGGACGGTTCATCAAAAACTTTTGTACGTTGGACTTGAAGACAATCAGATTGTAGTCAGCTAGAAGGCAGGCAATCGGAAGAGAGTTACACAGGCGTGTAGTTCTAAGAAAGAGGCCTTGTTCGTAGGATCCACACTAAGGTTTAGGCATAGATAAAGAGTGCTGGAAATTATTGATAGTGGTTTTGGTTAGACGAATGCTTTTTGTGAAAGTTTGGCGAGGGGGGACCATGGATTGAAGCACTACTGAGCACTTGCCATGAAAATAACGATAAAGCAGATACAGGCTCGCAACGTCTCTTCGGTTGGAAAGAGGTTGCAGGGAAGATAAAAGGGTATCCCCCACTAAGCTATGAAGTCTATTTTGAACTCAAGCCAGGATAAGCTGCTTCTAGCAGCTCCTTCCTTGATGAGGCAGCAGTACTCCATCGTTGGCCGCATATGGCTTTTATATAGATAGAGAATTGCATCAGTAGTGAGATATCTACTGGAGCGGTAGAAGGTTCACACCATTTTTCCAGGGACCTTGGCAATGGATTTGATATACGTGTTCCATTTCAGGTCAGGAGTTAAGGTCAAGACCAGAAGATTGTCAAAACATGACATCCCTCCAAGACGAAAGCCATTCTTTTCAACCGATGCCAGATTGGCATCAGAGCGTAGATTGTGTAGAGATAGCAGCTTGGTTATAGATTCATTAAAGGTAACCAGCCACCCCTTTTCCCATTGTACCACATGCTGAAGATCAGAGGAAAAAGAATCAGAGAGAACTTGGCCGTTTACGGGCTTTTATGTGCTACCATAGATTGTAGTGTGGTCAGCATAAATATCTACGAATTATGTAACGATGTGATTTGGAAGATCATTAATGTAGATCAGGAAGAGAGTTGGGTCCAGGATGGATCCAGGAGGGACTCTAGCATTTATGCTGAGAGCTTCTGATTTTTGGCCATCAATTACTACCCTTATGAAGCTATCAGAGAGAAATGATTTAATAATTGTGAAGACATTTCCAGCTATACCATAGCTGGAGAGCTTGTAAAGTAGACCTGTATGCCATACCTTATCAAAGGGTTTTGATATGTCAAGAGAGATTGTTCTAGAGAGGAAGCCTCCGTCCAGTGATTCTCTAATCCTATGAGATTTAACTGTAAGCACTCTGGTGTAGATCAAACAGAACGGAAACCATATTTTACGTCACTACGGAGGTTGTTTTTGCTGACATGGTTGACTACTTCTGTATTTAACACAGATATCTAACAGCTTACTCATGGTGCACAGGAGACTTATAAGTCTGTACTAGGAGGGAGATGAGCGATCACCTGAATTCTTAAATACAGGGCATACTGATAAGATTTTCAAAGGTGTTGGGAAGCAATTCTCCTTAAGACAACGCTTAAATAACTTTGTAAGTATGGGTGCTGGTTCTGGTTGAAGTTTTTAAGCACTATAATTGGAATACCGTCAGGGCCAATTGCTTTAATGAAATCAAGGTTTTTGATTAGCTTGGCAACATCAAGTCCAGATATTTGTATGTCGCATAGCGAGTTTTCAGATATACGAAGAAATAGTAGAATTAGCTGCAAAGTTCTTGGCAAAGAGTTTGGCTTTGAGCGCTTACACAAAAAGCAAAACAGGTGACTTTCTATTTATTTAAATATTTTTTATCGGTATATCTAACTTGGTTAGCTTAAATGTTTGAACAAATTAACATGTATGAGCGTATTCCATATTTTATATTTGGAGTAAAATTTGAGCCGTTTGAATTCCTTTAAATTTCTGTAGTCTGGCAATGTTTTTTTTTATTTTATATATAGAAATGTATTTTTCCTTCTAATCGAATTATCATATTCGCAAGATTTTGGTAATTATTTTTGTGGTATTTCTTTTCTCTTTGCCAATACTTACATGCGTATCTATCTATCTATCTATCTCTATCTATATATATATATATTTATATATATGTATTAAATATATACATGAATATATTATATATATATATATATATATATATATATATATATATATATAATATATACATACACATGTCTCTATATATTATTATTTTAGATTATATTGAATTTGGTAATACACCCGCTAAGTTTGACTGCCATTAAGCACATACGAGTTTATTATTTATGTATAACTTTACAATTATCAGGTTTTGCTATCTTTCATAATTAGGGTTTTTCGAATAATATACACGTGCATTCATGCCGAGAATATTTATAACAGCTTACTCAGTAAGCAATGTTTATAGAAAGATAAATCTTTAACCAGTTTTCTAAATTTATAAAACTAACACTCCTTAACAGATATGTACAATTACTGTTATTATATTTTTATGATTTTATATGTCTTATATTCTCTGCTTTTATTTAAACGTGTTTAATGTAATATCTTTTAGCATTAATATCCTCCTTGTGAAGATTCATCAAGATTATGTATAAAATTGATGTTGCTTCGTATTTTTGTAAATCCACACGGTAATCTCTTTGCTATTCATACAATTAGATTCCTAATCTCGCAATCGCATTTGGCGTATTACTTCGTCGTATTTTTTATTTGTTTTATAATGTATCGTTGCATACAAGGTGTTGATATGTTTTTAAGCGATGTTTCTAAGTAAACTTATATATATATATATATATATATATATGTTTGAATTTTTATTTATTTTGTTTACATTTTTTCACCCACGTATTTTTAGAAAGTATTTCTTTTTTTATTTATTAGAATTCCAGCCCGGCGTTGCCCGGGAGATTGGAGGTGTATATTGAGCAAAGAAAGAAAACTTCATTTTTTTAAAAACTTAGACACCTTAAGATTTATTGATTTAGGCTCAAATCAAGTTATTAATTAAGATCCATGTCGAAAGAACCTATATCTAGAATTTCAAGTTTTTCGACCAAAATTATCGGAGGAGTTTGGTAAAGTTATCAAAGGTCAAATCGTTGAACTTTGACCCTTTAACAGCCACATTTCTGGCCGAAAACGGATTACAAAGATTTTCCCCAATCTCAGTAAACCGTATATCAAATTTTGAGTCCGTAGACTGAAAATTGACAGAGTTATTGCGTAGGAAAATGTACACAGACACACACCAAATACATACAGACATATTTAAGCCGTGTACAAAATGGAGTTCATGAATAAAATATTTCGCAAGTTAAACTCATTCAAAAACCTGTCGCAGATAACACTATGATAAACGCTACACGCGTTGTGGAACGTTTTGTTTTTCTATTTTTAGTAATATAATTTGTCTAGGTTGCGAAAGTACTCACTGACTTATTTGATCTTTTCAGAAGTGGAATAAACAGCTATTTATTATATAGTAGTTTATATGCGAATGATAAAAGTTCGCGAATAAATTGATGTACAAGTATAGTTAATAGATAAGTATAGTTAATAGATAAAATTTCGATGTATGGCGATCAACAAGATCAGGAAAATAACTTAATCCCAATTCATGAAGCTAGTTCCCATGGAAACCTCTACTGCATTCCTCATCTCTAAAATATACACCTAGAAGTGAAGTCCTTAATACGCATAGTTCATAAGAAGTTTTTCAATGGTAAACTTACTGATTGTCTGGGGAACGTTTGATATGGTATTATACATACTGATCGATTGTCATCGGTAAGCTACGTTTAGACGTTTCTTTTTGAAATCTTATATGTTCTAGGCGACCCGCACAAGGGAATATTTTTGTGGCAATTTGCATCATGTTCTCATTTGAAAGCATCCAAAATGTGTTGAATCGCCAACGTGACGCAAAGATGCACTAACAAGAAAACATCTCCCTGTGGCAGAAAAGAAATATTTTATACCTAATTACATTTATTATTCCCAATGGATTACCTACTTACTGTCCTACATCACATATTGATATAATATGTGTAAGAATAGTTGTTATAAGAATAGTATTCCACGAAAGTATATTTCTTTGTGGACGATCCAATCTTCTAAAGCTGGTTATATGGCAGGTTTCGATTTCATATTATATGCTGGAGAAGTTTGCATTCGGATATTTTGTTTTGTTTGTACTTGTGTAATCCAATTTGTTTTAGAGTAATTAATGCTACATTCTGAAAGCTTTCTTTTCCATAAAAAAAAATATATTGAAACGTCACTGGTGCTCCGAAGAATAGAGACTGTACAATATTATCTGTTAAATAAATCATTTGAGGACAACCCAATGGTTTAAAAGCTTATCAGCTACATGCTGCATGGATTTGAAATAAATAAATACTTCCGTAATAAAGAGATTCAATGTAAGCAACTTGTTTTTTAAATATGGATAAACTCGAATATTTGTGTAATACTTCAAGTATCCTTTATGAGATGTAATTAAAGATGTAAGATGAAAAATAAACAAAAATGAATTATTTCTTCGTTGCGTCTTTCTTTATATTCTTCTGATGACTTATTTTCAGTAAACAATCGTGTATAAATAGTCGACTTGACATGAGGATTTTTTTCGCGGAATGCAACTTAACTTTTTACTAAACGCTATTTATTATATATTCTTTATTTTATTCTAAATCTATATATGGCAGGCACTAAAGCAACTGCTTGGTAACGGTTTTGGACACGTTTTCACCACATTAAATACGGACACACACATGCATGCACAAATGCATATATATATACATATATATATGCTCACACACAGACACACACACACATACACATATATATATATATTTATATATATATATATATATATGTATATGGCTAACGAGGGAGAATAAGATGCGAACAGAAGGCAATTTTTATAGAATTATATAAAAAGTAAGAACTAAAAATATCATAATATTTGTAAAAGATGAATGAATTGTAGTCGACCCGTTTTAATGCGCACAGATCATTTTTATACATGTTCCTTCATCTCCATAAAAGATTCACCCGTCAGTGGATTTGAGTAACTTACGTCTTAAATAGCTTTTTCGTTTTAAGTGTAAAATGTATGTTTAATCTAAAGATTGGATTAATACTTAATTAGGAACCCCATTCCAGTTATTACTGACTAAAATTATGACAGAAATTTCAACGTCTGATCTAGACAATGTTAATCCGTTTTCAATAAATAAAACATGAACAAAAAACTAGATCTACCTATCTATCTATCTATCTATCCATCTCACTCTCTCTCTCTCTCTCTCTCTCTCTCTCTCTATATATATATATATATATATATATATATATATATATATATATATGAATTTATAGATTATATATGGCGATTAAGCTACACTGAATATTCCACGTTTCATCCACTCTAGGATTCTTCAGGCTTAGTCGTCATATATAATTTATAAATTACTAACTAGCTCTACCTACATATTGAGCACTTTTTAAGTCAATACTTAGATTTACGCATACATTTATACTTTTGTATATCCTTTTTATTTTGAGTAAATGCAGTGTATATATATATATATATATATATATATATATATATATATATATATATATATATATATCTTAACGAATCTTGCTTTCCTGACTGCTCGAACGCCGTTTCTGTGGTACCAGTTCTAAGAATTTTGGCGAAAGACGTGACCCATTAAATTATCGTCCCATTAGCGCCATCCCCTAATTGTGCCAAAAATCTAGTCCTTAATTAATCTGTAGTCCATCACCTTACAGCTTCTAAACTCCGTACCGACAATCAATATGGATTTAGACAACATCGTGCCACAGCAGATATACTTACTGTAATCTCTGAACGTATATAATGTTCACTGGACAAAACAGTGAAGGGAATAGCGGTACTCCTCAATATATCTAAGGCTTTTGACAGGATATGGCACGATGGTCTTCTAAGGAAACTTAGATCATATCGTATCACTGAAAGAATACATAATATAATTAGATCTTTCTTAAGTAAATAAAACCCAAGTTGTCCTCGACAGTCGTATATCTAATAAATATGGTATAAATCGCATGTGCCTCAAGAATCTATCCTTGGTCTTTTATTATTCTTGATATTCATAAATTATCTCCCCGATAAAATTGTTATTAAGATGGGTATATATGCTAATGACAGCACTTTCTTTAACAGCAACGAGGTGAAAACAAACAAATAAACATATATTAAAGAAAATGGCAGAAACACTAGAGGATGTCCTCCAATCTGTGGTGGAATGGGGACAAAAATGGATGGTCACAATCACTACTGCCATCACTAAGCTTGTTTCCTTCAATAATTACAAGAAACGTTCTCTACCACCAATTACTATTGCCAAGAACCATTACCTGGAATTACTTCTTTTAAACGTCTCGGTTTTACGTGTACAGGGAACGTGAACTGGAATAGATACATTGAGAGCATTGCCAAAGCTGCTGCCAAGAAGGTTGACTCTCTCTTCCGTGCTAGAAAACTACTTATCCCTGAAAGTATCCTGTGCCTCTATAAGGCCACGATTCGCCCATGTGTGGAGTATTGTTGTCATATTTGGGCTGGTGCACTTGCTACAAGTCTCTTACTCCTGGACAGGGTAATATGTACAAAAAGTATACTGTCTCAAAAATTAAATGTCATTCTGATACCAAACTTTTTCACACATACATAGCAGCATAATTTCCATAAATACTATTCATTTAAAAGAAAGCTATATTAAATGAGTAAACTCATTTGCATATAAATACCTAAATTGTCTGTTGTAAGAAAATGGTTCTAATTGTTTTATTAAGAAAAGCGATTCACTGTGATTGCTTAATTTATATCTGGGTTGATTTACATATTTCTTTTTTTAATTATTATGAACGGACAGAAGTAGTGTTTAAAAACGAAACTACATGTACTTATTAAAACTTACAGAGTTATTCTCGCTTAATATTCGAAAATTGATGTGTGTTATGCTTCTTTGAATCCAACATGAAATGCACTTTCAGGAAAAGCCTAAGAACTTAAGATATTCGGTTTATTTTGCATATTATGTGACTAAGCCCTTCGCCCGTAATTATATTATTAAATAGGGTTCAAAAGAGAGTCGCAAATCTGATAGGCCCTAAACTCGCATCAAAACTTCAGCCTCTGTCCCATCGTCGAAACGTTGCATCCCTCTGCCTGTTCTACAAGTATTATAATGGTGAATGCTCTAAAGAACTGCAAGCACTTGTGCCCCCACGACGTGAACACTCTCGACAGACCCGACAAGCTGCAAAATCCAACCCCCACACTGTAGAGATCCCTGGATGTAAAAGATCTTTCTACTCCAGTAGTTTCTTCCCCAGAACTGCTAGACTTTGGAATTCCATTCCAGGTCACTGCTTCCCCAACTGTACTGACATGCATAAGTTCAAGTGCAACGTGAACCAACATCTCGCTGCCCTAATCCCTACATAGTACCCCAGTAGATGTTTCCCCTGATAGTAGCCCCCTACATTAAAGTGGCAATGTGCCTTGTTTGGGGTGAAAATGTAATAAAAAAAGAAAAGAAAGAAAAACAGGGATTATACAGCAAGTATACATATATATATATATATATATATATATATATATATATATACATATATTATTATTATTATTATTATTATTATTATTATTATTATTATTACCGTTTAATCTGTTTAGTTATACATGTTTCAGTTCACGAATCGTATTAAATATCCAGTAACTTCGTCAGACTTGAACAGAAGTGATAACTATTATTTATTATTTTTTTCTAATGATCATTTTTGCTATACATACATATATATATATATATATATATATATATATATATATATATATATATATATATATATATGGGTGTGTGTGTGTGTGCGTGTACAGTGTGACCCAAAATAAACGAACCCGCACTCTAATTAGGCCCCGTTTTTTAGTCTTTTGTCTGAATGAAATGAAACTTTGGTCATAACTAGTTTATTATATTCAAAACATCACATCAAAACACTAGGGTCTTTAGCCTTTTTTTCTCCGTTGATTGTAAAATGCCCAGAAAAACAATTAAAAGCCCTCTGTTTTTTTGTGGCATACAGTATATATATATATATATATATATATATATATATATATATATATATATATATATATATATATATATATATAAATAGAGAGAGAGAGAGAGAGAGAGAGAGAGAGAGAATTGCAAAAAGATATAGTTAATTTGCATATCTGTTAAACATTAATTTTAATTAAGTCTCTAATAGGTTTTCCGTTTTTTATCATTGGTTGATCATCTTTGGTTTACCATTACATGTGATTATATTTATGCAGGCATTCTACATAATTAATGCTTGCGTACTTTTCGGGTAAACATGTTATATTAAAGGAACACATCTTTGTATATATATTTATATATGCGCATATATATTAGTTTAGTTTAGTTTTCTACTATACTCTTTCGAACGTTTTTACAGACATGGAACTTAATATATAGAGTATTCGAAACCATGCCAAACATTTCATTTGGGTTTTAACTGTTGAGAATTGGTGCGAAAGTGTGAAAATTTTAAAAATGGAATTTCTTAGGTAAAGCTGTTTAACCTTATAGATATTGGCTCTTGTTTTAATTTTAAGTCATACAGAGAACATTGATTTATAACTCATACATTAATGTCAAAGGAAAAAATAAATCGAAAGCTAAACGTTCTTGTTTCGTTTCTCCGTTGCGCATGAGTCATTAAAAATATAATCATTACTATATATGGGTCCCATATAATAGGATACTAAAGAGAAATCAGCATTAATGAAAATATCATATTTTAGCGTATTTTACGACTGGTTAATGTTGCGCGGTCGGCCAGTAAATATAAATATATATATATATACATATATATATATATATATATATATATATATATATATATATATATATATAAAATTAAAAAAAAAGGTTTTCCTCCTCTTTTTCTTCCCTGATCTTTCTTATTTATAGTTATGCCTCGGCAGTAGAGTGAAAAGCATATCTTATTTTTCTTTTATTAATGTTATTGATATTTTTCCTTTTTTCCCTTGTAACATTTTTGTGAATTATTCCATGGATTTCTGCCTTTGGATTATTTCGGACCATCTTCCAATTACGGGATCTCCTTGGATTTTACTTGTGTAAATGGAAATTCAATTAACTTTCTTGAAGTTATATATTTGGATTTTACCGTCACTCGATTATTTTTCTTCCACCAGACTATCCATTCACGTGTACTCACCTTTTTCTTAACCATATTCTCTCTGCTTCAATTTTTTGTTATCAAGTAAGATCTTTGACTTACTTGTTGTTTCATCAAATACTTTTGCATGCAAAATCCGATCCCGCATTTTGCTAATTCCTACCCTCTGATGAGAAGGAAAGTATTTCTTCGAAACTCTGCGGATTAAGGACTATCCATTATCTAGTGTTTCATTTGCAGTTTAAATATGTTTTTAACTCATTTCAAAGTGTTTTTAACATGTTTTATTAACTGTTTGCCCGTATATATATATATATAATATATATATATATATATATATATATATATATATATATATATATACATACATATATGCGGGGGTGTATCAACATTACGATTCATATATTGTATTAGATCAAACATTATAATTATAAACTTTTACAGTTTTAGAACCTTCTAAAAGTAATATAGATAGATATTCCTTCATTGCGTGCAATATATGAGTAATTCGCATCGTAATCTTATGTAAAGAACGAGAAGGCATTAACATAAAATTAATCAGGCTAATTACTAAACCGTGCATTAACTTAATTATAGTATATTTGATAATATCATAAAATGTCCTGAACCACGATAGACATTGTTATCCAAATAATTGATCACTTTTATTTTAAGATAATTGTACAATTTGAAATATACACTATTTCAAATTTAGTTGCACGTATGAACATATGCACAAAAACAGTTTTTTTCATAAATTATAATATTAAGATAAATTCACTGCCATTTGTTGAGAGACAAGCAAAGTCTTACAGAATCGTAAACAATCATTTTACTAATACTTCTATATTGTTTCAATTAATCAGGGACGCATTATATAATTTGTCTGTGATTCTTAACTACCCTAAGGGGAAAAGTAACGATGATCTTTTAGAGTTTCGAATGTCATATGATATGATACATCAATGGATTTTTTCTTCAATTTTCTATCAGATTTCATGTGGCTTATAACCACTCCTATGACAACCATTCCTCAATTTACTATGACAAATCATTATAATGATAATTCTTTGTCTTTGCAAATCACTTTAAAGTATACTGCTGTCCAAAAATCTATGTGAAATAGCAAATGCTATTTGCGAAATCACGATTTAAAAATGATCAAATGTTAATTGATATTCTACACTAATTAATACGTGCGATATAATTATGAAATAATAAAATAATTCTTAAAAACAAATCAATTCAATTCCTCTGTTATTGTACCAAAAAATTCAAATTCGCAATTACAATTACAATATTCAAATAACTAATTATACCTCATTCGTTGCTATAGACACATTACAAATGCAATGCTTATCTCAGCTAAAGACATGGCTAAACAATCGAAACATGTAAAAATTTAAATTCATCCATACAGTTCGTTGATTATCTTTTTAAAATGTTAGTTTAAACTTGTGCCTGAGCGAACACGTTAATGCATCGTAAACATATATGGTGGGCGAGTCTAAGAATAAAGCGTGTCACATAAACACATAGATATGTGTATATAAATGCTGCCCTTCCGATCGAGACGAGATCCAACATCTCATAGAATAATGTACTAACTTGAGTGACAGAATTTGTAGATATGCAGTTTCTATATACACTGCTGATCAGAAATTCAAGAACACTTAAAAATATTAAGGATAGAGTTTAACAGTTCTGAATTAAGATTAGTAATATTACAATCTAAAAGGTTATGGAAAAAAGGTACATTCCAAAAATTGTATTTAAAAATTTGCATTTTTATTAAATTAGGCTTTTTGCACATGATAAAATTATAAAACTTAGGGTATACATTCTTATATTTATGGTAATTCTAATGTGTTTAATTCAGCTAGAGATTAGCAATCACTGTGTAAAGGCGTCACCATGCCTAAACCAAGAAAACTAACCGAAGTTGAGCGCTCTCGCATTCTAGGATTCCATAAGCAAGGTTTGTCACAGCGAGCGATAGCAGCTAAAGTAAATCACAGTAAAGCTGTTATTTGCAAGTTCCTAAGAACACTGAGAATTATGGAAAAGCAAAATCCTTTGGTAGACCCCCCAGAATTTATCCTACATTGAGGAGGCGAAACAGACAGGTTGTTATGAATGGCAGAGGAGTTTTTTCTAGTCAAATTAAGGCGGTTACAGATGCTAATTGCAGTCCACTAACAATGAGAGAACACTTACATTAAAAAGGCATGGTAACTAAAAAGCGTAAAGAAATTAAACGTCACAAAGTAAACCGCTTAAGATTCTGTCGTTAATACCAAACTGGGACGTTGAGAAGTGGAAAACGTCCTGTTTTCTAATGAGAAAATTAATTTATATGGTCCTGATAACTTACAGAGATATTGGATGACAAAAATATACCCCTTGAAATAGTTTACACACGTCATAGTTGTGGAACGTCCATAATAGTATAGGGTGACTTTTCTTACAGATGGACGATGGAGCTCCAGATGGTACAGGGTTGTCAGAACGCAGCTTGTTATGTTAGCACGCTACAAAATAATGCAGGGTCATCGTTTGTGTGAGGATGGATGGTTATTCCAACAGGATTATGCTGCAATCCACACTGCAAGATGGACCTTGAGCTTTCTACAAGAAAATGGAGTCCATCTCTTGGGGCATCCTGCATGCTCACCGGATTTGAACCCAATTGAAAATGTGTGTGGGTTGATGACAAGAGAGGTTTATCGAAATGGAAAACAAAAAACTTCGGGAAGCCATCTTCAGAAACCGGAGCAGTATCGCCCGCACATTAATGAACACCCTTATTTCTGGCATGCCCCAAAGAATTCTTGATGTCATCAAAAGCAGTGGAGGTAGAACTCATTATTAAGTTTGATTGTTGAATGTTTTCATACATTTTTAATACACTAATCGTACAATTTTATAACATTTTGTCGCTGGTCTTATAATTCTGATCATGTGTAAAAAAGCCTAATTTCATAAAAATGTAACATTTTTGAAATAAATATTTTGAATGTAGCTTTTTGTTTCCATAACATTTTAGATTGTGGAATTGGTAATTTTAAGTCGGAAGAGTTAAAACCTATCTTTAAAAAAGTTTTTAAAAAAATATTTTTAAGTGGTCTTAAATTTTGGATCAGCAGTGTATTTCGTCCAGACTTGTGTCAGCCACAACCAACACACGAACATATTGTTCATATATCAATTACGCTGTGTTCGTGTGTTTCTTTACACTTTCAAAAGAACCAGCATCAACGGAAATTATTTGTTTGTACAAGTAAGAAATGTCGAAATTAATTCGTGAGCAACATTATGAAAAATTACATAGCGTATCACTTTTTCGGACAAAATTATTCTTTAAATATTAATGACGCTAATGAATGTAATCTATAGGTGGGTACACACATAACAAATCTTGTTATAAATTATAGGTGTTGGATGCTCCTCAAGTTAATATCTAATTTTTTAAAGACATAGGGGCCCCGTGTAATGAATAAAAGCTGATACAATATCGTTTAATGCAAATTAATATAGAAATTAATAATCTGTAACAATTATCTCCCTTGGATCATATAAAATACTTTAGGGGATTTTTAACTTGCTTATAACTAGCCTGTGTGAGCCCAAAAAAGTGGTAGTAGGCAGGCAGGCTCGAACTCGTAACGTGGAGGAGGAAAAGAACGTGAAAAAAACGTGGTCTTTTCTGTTACATCCATTGCCAAACCGGAAGTGACGAAGGTTTAGATTAAGGCTAGCCAATCGAAAGGAGGGGATGACTTTCGGAAATATTGGCGAAAAAAGCGACCCCTCACTGTAAAAAAGCCCAGTTGAGGGTGGAGAAATTAATATGTTTAGCTAATTCTTTAATATTTGTCGTCCGAAGGGTCCAGCTTCAAAACGATACAGTCTTTGTGAAAATCTGTCGCCTCTGCCGAAAGTTTTAGACAGACATACATACATATATACATACATACATGCATTTAAACAGACAAGTGGTATTTATATTATAGACGATGACGTAAGGTACTTCCCGAATTTTCTTTGTTATAATCAAGTCAGTATACATGTATTTATCAGTTTGAAAATTTTAATAACCAGACGTATCTCTCTGATTACGTTTGTTAATTTTCCTGTATCCATTTTTTCGTCATTTTCGCAGCAGTATAAATCTATTTTATACAATGTGTGTGTTTAATTGATTGGATTGTCTTTATTCATTCAATTATACACGAATGTTTGCTTACATTTTAGATAATCAACTAAATATACTATATATTAAAATAAATTGGTCGAAATGTTAAAATTTGTAATAAAAATAATGGAAAATGGTAGATGTTTCTTATATTAAATGTCGAGCCTAAGCATATTTAAAATAGCTAGAATCCAGTAATGTACATTTGTATACATAGTTTTACTTACTATTTTAAGCTGTTCACTAGTAAAGATCTAATAGCAATTATATTGAGACCTGATAAGTAATCGGCTCTGTATTTTCTTAAACAGCAAAGTCCTCAGTATTAATATTAAACAATTTACTTACTAAAAACAGGTTAGTTTTCTAACAATACACGACACATACAAGCTTTCTTCGTGATGTTAAAGATGAATCTCTCATCAATTCTATGATTATTTATTTGGAATAGAGCAGAACTTTAAAGTAAGATACGTAATCTTTACTTCGATGTGGAGGCTAAGGAATATATTGTGTAAAGGCCAGTGCGTGGTTACCACTCTCGGTATGATAGATCCGTATATCTTGTCAGGTCATCTATGTAAGAGAAGGAAAATTCTGATATGAAAACTGTGAGGAAGAGGGTCTTTTCAGTCATGATGTAAACCTTCCCAGAGTTAGAGATCCGATGAAATTCTCGGGTTTGCTAACCTAAATCATTTAAGGAGTAATAAGATCTGTCTATTGCCGGCGTCCCCACACTCATTCTTTGTCTATTGGCTAGGTACAGAAGGAAAAAATTCAGGGATTAACCAGAGCCAACATGTGCTGGGCATGGTTTCCTGACTAGGAAAATTGAATGCCGTTCACCTAACCACAATTTGTTTTTTCTTTTTCATTTAAACATATCACATTGGGTTTGCTTGCATGCCCTTTGTGCTCAGTCGGTGGTCTTGGCCAGTTTTGTCTCAGAGGTGTAGGATACCTGATTGTAAGTTTGTCTGACTACTGTTTCCGACTGATAGTACAGGTGCAATAACCAGTTAGTAGTGCTTATTATATTATAGTTCAGTTAATAAAAGACAATTAGTAATTTATCGAGAATGCTACAACGAGAAGGGTCGCATGAACGGCAACCGTGAAGGCGAACTGTATCCACCGATTCGCCTGCAGCTTCACATTAGAACACACAAACGATCCCCTCTCAATATTTCCTGTGCGGTGTTTAGTCACACTTGATGACCTGAGAATCACCTCTTTTCATGTTCGCGATAAAAAAAAAAAAACTTCGACACTCTCAAGATGTGTTGGCTTGAACTCAGTCCTGCTATAATAATTAAGAAATTCTCAGCTGAGCTAGCTTCGCTACTTTCCAAACTCTTAAAAAATCATTGCTGACTCTTGCTTCTCTAATAGCTGGAATATGACCTCTGTGGAACCAGTGGACAAGAATTTTAGTGAAAAACATACCCTCTCAATTATCACCTTATCAGTCTCCCCTTATTCGCTTAAATACTTGAAACCTTAATCAATCAAACATTAATTCACTACCTTGTAAAAGCGGATCTTCTCTCTGATAAGCATTATGGATTCAGGCAATGTCGTTTACTGCATATATTTTAACAGCCATCTCTGTACGCATATACCTTGCAATAGATAATTATATCAACTCCTTTTGGCTAGTCTAGCGTGATGGGCTACCAATTAAAATGTAATCCTGCAGTATAGCGGGGCATAAACTAAATATAAATATATCCTTCTTAGACAATAAAAACATGCAGGATGTCCTTAATAGACGTACACCCAAACAGCATAACATTTATGCGGTATTGTATTCGGAGTCGATCCTTCGACGTCTATTATTCCTGATATGGATTATCGGCCTTTCTGATAATACTGTGTCCGAGATGGGTATATTTGCTGATGATATAAAGTACTGTAACACGCACGATGTATGCAACTCTAAGACAATTGCAGAATCCTTAGAAAATGACCTCCAATCGAATGAGTCCGTAAATGGATAATGCCATTTAATGCTAATAAGACTAAGCTGCCCTCTGTTCACAATTACAGAATAATTAACACCCTAGCTGCCCTCTTTTTACAATTACAGGATAATTAATGCTTTATCATACTCTTTGTCTTAATATTCACAGGCGATATGAATTTGAACAAACACATTTAAACATTGCGAAAGTTGTTGCAAATATGATGGTTTCCTCTTTCTTGATAGAAGACTATTTACACCTGAGAGTATCATGTCCTTCTACAAAGCAACCATTCGTCCATGCAGGGAGTATTTTTGCCCTATCTTAGCTCGTAAATCTACCACCAGTGTCACCCTCTTGGATAGCGTCTAAATAGAGTCTCCAACCTAATAGGTCACAGTTAGTTTAACAAATATCATAGACTTGTCCAAATGTTATATCCCTGTGTCTGTTTTACAAGTATTTTAAATTAACTTTCTCTGGTGAGAGAGTGTGGCCCCTCGACATATTTTCGACAATCCTGTTTATAAGCAAAATGACACCACTTCACTGTTGATGTACCTAAATGCTTGAAAGCTTTCTAATCTAATATTTTCTTTACTCAATCAGGTAGACTTTGGAATCCCCATCTTGCTAACTTCTTCTCTGACTTTATTGATATACAGAAGTTTAAATGTAACGTAAACAAACATCGTGTTGATCGTTTGGAAGCCTAGTAACAAATAGTAGCCCTCATGTCTAAGTGGAGATTTGCTTTATTATGGGTGAACCTGAGTAAATAAAAACGGTTCAACATCTAAAATATAACAGTTCGCCACCTTCATAAATGTATATGATTAGCGTTGAGAAATATGTTTGAATTCGAAACAAACGATCTAAATCACGGCTTGTATGTATATTGAAAAAAAAAGAAATTTAATTATTTTCAAACCTGAAAAAAAAAACATTTAGTTAGAAGAATAAGACATTTCTAGCAATAGATTGCCTTTTCTTGAACAAGATCATACTCTTAATTTTATGACCGTGACCACCGGCAAACAAAGTAATAAAAACAAAATTCATATATTCATTCACTATCCCACACTCTCGATAGTATAGGACGCTTAAACATGGAGTAAAAATAACGAAATCAATAGGTTTATTTAGTATGGACTGTTCTGTTTGTAGAAATGCACGATTTTAATAAATGTGTTCCTGGATCAATTTGTTAGACCTATGTGGAATGAAGGTGGAATTGGATCAGTGAGTCGGGCACTAATTAAAATTAGTTGTGTATTGCACCAGTTTACGGCAGCTAGTTTATAGTCATTTTATGCACGAGCTAGGCTTGTATTGGTTGAGATATCAGAGAAGTGTTTATACGTACGATACTAGCTATACTCAATATAATTAAACAATGAAATCATTATAGGCGCTTATTAAGATATTTGGTAATCCTAGCTAACGTTTTCAACATATCTTTTTGTAAGCGATTCTTTCTATGCGCAGAATTAAATAGAATTTTATACTTTTTCATAGGTTCTGTAAAGTTGTATATTTTCAAACACGCAACCCACGTAAATAACTATCTCCTATGCGATAGTTTTAAATAAACAAGGTAAAAATTCATATGCTAAACATTTATCGATTAGTTAAATCATGCACATTCGCAGAAATGTGTGGAAGATACTCGGTGTAGACATGCGCAATATGAACTCACATCTGTAGTGTAAGCAAAAATAAATTTCACTGGTCAACAAAAAGAAACTTTTTAAAAGGTGTCTGATATTTTTTAACTGATTTACTATATTTTTGCCATGCTAAATCTAGAAATAACATCCATTTTGCTCTCAGAGGTCAATTTTTTTTTGTAAATTTGAATTTAAAATTATGCGACTTATATTTTTTAAAAGAATGTTTTCAAGATTTACTAATGATGTTTCAATGGGAAAATGTCAGTTTTTATCATAAAATTGCTGTATTCTGACAAAGAATCATGTACACTTCATGTACAGTACATGTAACTAAAAATGAAAACTTAATGTTTGCATTATTACGGTCTAAATTTTCGTTTTTTTGATTGTCGCGAATGTTTTGGTGCTTGCACATCTCTTTTTAAATTCCAACAGTAGTCCGCCATCATCACCATGTCCCACCTTCCTTGGTAGGGTGATTCCATTTCTCTCAAGTCCTGGTGAAAGCGCTCTCCATACTCATCGCTTAAAGAGCCAAGATTTTCGGGAAAGCGGTCCATGTAAAAGTACAGGTAGTGCATTTTTATGCTCATATTGCAGCCAAGGTTCCTAAAGGCCACTAACATGTTTGCTACTAGATCTTTGTAGTTCTCCGCTTTTGTGTTGCCTAGGAAATTCATCACGACCTGAACAAAGCAATTCCACGCTTGTTGCTCAACAGGATTCATGGTCTCCTCAAACGCGGGAGAGTTTTTGATCAGCCGCCTAATTTGAGGACCATCAAAAATACCAGCTTTTAATTTTTCAGTTGACAAATTGGGGAAGGTTTTACACAGAAACTGGAAACACCGTCCATCTTTATACAGGGCGTTTGTGAATTGCTTCATCAACCCGAGCTTTATGTGCAGTGGAGGAAATAAAATACGTCCCCTGTCAACTAGAGGCTTGTTCATCAGATTTTTTGCTCTACAAATTGCAAGCTCTTCACGTACTGGCCATTCTTTTTTCACGTAATGTTGAGTACGATCCCTACTATCCCAGAGGCATAAAAAGCATGGGTATTTGGTAAATCCAGACTGTTGACCAAGCAAGAAGTTGACCATTTTTAAGTCAACGCAAATCAGCCATTAATGTTTGTCATAAGAATTTTTTTCTAGGACGTACTTAATTGCTTCATGCTGTTCTTTTAATGTTGTCGAATGTGCCAATGGCACAGATGCAAATTGATTTCCATTGTGTAACAACACACATTCCAAAGACCTTTTGCTGCTGTCGATAAAAAGTCGCCAGCCCTCTGATTTGTATTCAGGTACGCCGAGATGTTTCAGTAGCTCTACTGTGTCATTGCAATAGACTAATTCTTTTTCTTGAGCAAAATATCTTATAATTCCTGGTGCCTTGTACGGAAGAAACTTACCTTAACTTTACCATTTAGCATGTTCTTGTCCTTTAAACGAGATGCAAGAAGTTCGGCAGAGTCTTTTGGCAAATTTAAATCGCGAACAAGATCGTTTAGTTCGTTTTGGGAAAACAATTTTGGCTGCTCATTATTGTCATCGGGAAAGGATGCATCATGATGATCATCGGTAGTGGTAATGCTTTGAGTTTCATCCTGGCTACTGCTACGTTCTTCAATACTTGTATCTTCAAATACAGGTACGGGAATTTCTTCACTATGAGGAGTAGGGCGCATAGCTGACGACAGATTGGGATACTCCAGCGTTGTGCGATTTTTTCTGTTAATCCCTATGACATTGATAGCACAAAAATAGCAATCGGTTGCATGATTTGAAGGCTCTCGCCAAATCATGGAGATGCCAAAGTTCATGGACTTTCGCGTGCCTTTGCTCCATTGACGGAGATACTCTGTGCGTCTTTTCAAACCATGTGAGGTGCCCAACTTTTGTATTGATCGCCGAGCTTCATGCCAAAATATGCATAGTAAACGCGCTTGATAAAGGTGGTGACAGTATTGCGATTTGGTTCAAGTGTGTATTCACCACAAACATAGCCAAAAAGACATCTGGCTTATTTACATACATTCTTCGAGTCGCCATTGTATACCTGAAAAAAATTAAAAATTAAATTTGTGTACGTTGTCTCCATGAAATTTAAAATCTGTATTAAAAAAATTCGGCACAATTATATCTATGTCCTGCGAACAGTTTTAATCGCACAGTAATGAAATAATTTGACTCTGAAACACACAGAACCAATACGTAAGACTTACCTTCTCGTCTGCTTTCATATGTCGGTGTGTTTTAATAACTAGTTTTACCATTGAATTCCCGTATGAGCCAAATAAAGTCTTGTCTTATCTTTAAATATCGCATAATAATCGCAAAACTTAGACTCCCTAATTAAAATTTAATAAAAAATTGTTTATTCAAATGCTTTCTTCTTTGTATTGCTAGTGCTAAAAAATTTAAATTTGTTCAGGTAATAGAACTTTAAACGGTAAATTATTAATACTTCTGTTGTACCTTTCTCGGGTATTTAGAAGTTAAAAAATAGAAAATTAACGCTAGATTAAAATGTCGACCTGACCCAGCAAAGTGAGTGTTATTTTTGGATTCAGCACATCAAAATTGTCCAAAATCAGCTTACAAAACTGAGACACCAAATTTGCTGTTGACCAGTGTTATCTTTCTTTCGTCATCTGTGTAGACGAATGCGGAATTTCCATAGCCTCGCTTTTTTATAGAACACATTAAAACTGTTTATCTTTACAAAAGTATTTTCTATGTACATTTATTAGCAATCAAACTAAGTGTATAGCATTGCTTCATGTTAGTACTCAAATGTTGCTACTTATCTTTCAGATGATAATAATTTTCTAGTATGATTTGACTTGATAATTTCTGACATTATGTTAAAGAGAATTATGTGCGAAAAGAAAATAATAACTTTCTTTCATTGAAAAATGTAAGTTTTACTTATTTCAAGTGACGCGTTTTTTTCTACGCTCAAAATGTCCATTTGAATTAAGCATCTAAACAGAGTAGTGACACAGGAGTAAAAAGTTAAAATTGAACTAGCATATTATAAATGTGTACTTAACGACTCATTCGTCAAGTTAAATTATTTGGTGGCATTGTTGTCCATTTTATTTGAAGTTTCTTCCTTTTACACATCTGCTAAACACAATGATAACTTATTACTGCGTTTTAAAAAATAGGTAGAATAATACAAAATGACTGAACGAGACAGAAGTTGGATGCATTAAAGGTAACCAGCCACATCTTCCCCCACTGAACCACGCGCTCGAGATCAGAGGAGAGAGAATCAGAGAGAATTTTGTCATTTACAGCCTTTGATGTGTTGCCGTAGAAGGTCGTGTCATCAGCATATATGTCAACGAATGATTTAAGTATGTGTTTAGGGAGGTCATTGATGTAGATCAGGAAGAGAGTTGGGCCCAGGATTGACCCCTGAGGGACTCCTGCATTTATATTGCAGGCCTCCGATTTTTGTCTATCTACCACTACTCTTATGAGCCTATCGGGGAGAAATGATTTAATGATTGAGAAAACATTTCCAGTTATACCGTAGCTGGAAATCTTGTGAAGTAGACCCTTATGCCATACCTTGTCGAAAGCCTTTGATATGTCAAGAGGAATTACCCTAGAAAGGAAGCCTTTGTCAAGAGATTCACTAATCCTGTGGGATATAACCGTAAGCACATCTGCGGTAGATCTTGCAGAGCGGAAACCATATTGTGTGTCACTAAGAAGGCTATTTCTGCTGAGTTGGTTGACTATTTCTCTATTTAATATGAATTCCAGCAACTTACTCATAACACACAGGAGACTTATTGGTCTGTATTGAGAGGGAGATGACTTATCACCTGAATTCTTAAATACAGGGCAAACTGATGAGGTCTTCCAGGGAGTCGGAAAGAACTTCTCCTTAAGGCAGCGCTTAAATAGTTTCGTAAGTATGGGAGCAAGTTCTGGTTGAAGCTTTTTTAACACTATAATTGGGATGCCATCAGGGCCAGTTGCTTTACTGTAATCTAGGTTCTTGATTAGCTTGGCGACCTCATGCACGGATATTTGTATGTTACCTAGCTTGTTCTGTGTTATAGGAGAAAATATGGGGAGTTGATGGCCTTCGTCGTATAGGGTAGAATTAGCTGCAAAGTTCTTTGCAAATAGTTTTGCCTTGTCTGACGCTGACGAGATGACCTCAAGTCCATTGATAATGGTTGGGATAGAACGCACACTTCTGTTCAGGATCCTATTTGTTATTTGCCAAAACTGGTGGGAACCAAGCCGGTGATCAGCTACCTTGGATTTAACAGACTGGGCATATAGCTCTCTTGCATTTTTATTACTCTTTTACAGTGATTGCTGGCAGTCCTGAAAGCAGCTTTAGTCTCAGTGCATCTATTACGTTGGTAGCTATGGAAAAAGTGATTTCTGTGCGCGATAGCAGCAGCACATTCTGGGGAGAACCATGGCTGGCTGTTAGGTTTTTGTTGGAATTTTTCGATGGTATGAATTGGTCTATACCTACAATTTACCATTCGTTCAGATCTGATACTATAGTGGACATTCCTTTTTAAACATGGAGTGAAGAGGTAAATCAGATATGAATGTACGGAAGCTATCCCAGTCAGCCATAGAGTATCGGTATACAGTACGGTGGAGGGGTACGTCTGGGGACTTCTTACATTTCGTTTTTATCTTAACTGATACGACGGAGTGGTCGGAGGATCCTAGAGGAGAATGAACGGAACATGAACATAGCTCAGGGGAAGTTGAGAGAAAAAAAGGTCTAGGAGGTTTGCATATTGACCGGGTGTATCAGGCACACGGGTGGGTTCGCGAACAATCTGAGTGAGGTCATAAGCAATGGCAAAATCATGACAAAACCTCCCCTCATCGTCTGTCTTATTTGAATGGGTCAGCCATTCCACGTTATGGACGTTGATGTCACCACAGATGTGGATGTTAGCCGAGGGATATGCAGATAGTATATGGTCTATTTTCTCAGCTATACTCTTAAAGATAGTAACTCCGCTGTTGTGGGGCCGATAGAGGGCAAATATAAATGCAGTGGTGTTAGCAAGTGCAACCCTGAAGCACATATTGGGTAAATTAGGATCTTCTCTAGAGATATCCCTGCCACACGGGAAGCCATCCTTAATGTAGGCACATATTCCATGCCCATGGCGATCTCTGATAAAGTAGTTACACACATATATATATATATATATATATATATATATATATATATATATATACATAGCAAAAATGGTAATGAGTAAAAACATGAAGAGAGTGGTCAATACTATTGCAGAGCAAATATGCGTTTTATTTTTTATTACCATTTTATCTGATCAGTTACATATGTTTCGTTGTTCGGACCATATTTATGATCCAGTAGCCTATATACTAGCGTGGGCAGATGAAGCTTTTGGCTGGCAGAAGGTTTCGTCACATATGGAATATGCGGAACATACATCGAATAAATAGTTGAAAGCAAACTTAATAATTTAGTTTCACTGTAATTCATTTTATAATTACACTTTACATTTTCTCTTCCTATGTTTAGGAATCATCAATGACTATCATGCCTCTACATTGATATTGTTATTTCTATTTTTATCAGCACTGTGTTTTATCAACCTTCTCAAACGATAATTATGTTATACATAAAATGCTCCAAATTAACCAAATCATATTTCGAAAAAAAACAAACAAACAAACAAAATAAAAGAAGGATAAAAAAATCTAATGAAAACAAATAAGAAATATAAAGTAAAATCTTTACGAAAATAAACGAACCTTATTTTAGTAAATCTTTGTTGACTAAATAAAGCTGTTAATAAGGCCAGCAACGGAATCAAAATATGCTCAAGCAACGATGGGTAAGAATAACTAGTATACAATAATGTATGGTTTGCACGTTTTATTAAATGTATAACTTAAGCTAATTTTATAACGTGGTACAACGATCCAAAGAGGAAAATTGTGCCATAGAAATTGATGCACTTATCTATAAGATATGTTGATACGTTCAATTTTTCCGGCTAAGAAAATCCGCTCAAGTTTAAAACGAACACACGGCCACAATATGAAGAAGTCCAGTTTATGTGTACGTGTGTTGAGTTCAGTTCTAAAATAACACAGACTTTATGAAAATGATTATATTGTATGCGGTAGATTTCTTTGTAAAATGAAAAAAAAGAAAGAACAGAAAAGAAGAACACTCGCTAATATAACGACGTTTCCCAATCTAGTTTTTGGTAGGACTATTTATATTTTATTAGCATTTCAAAACTATGTCATTTGTTATTTGAAAATTTGAAAAGTTCAATTTAATTAATATATTATTGTATTCATTTAAGTAAATTGTCATAAAACTAATACACGATTTAATGTATTAATCATTGCTTGCACAATTATTTCTAGTCGTGTAATATTATGAGTACTTAAAACCCGTTTCGTTATTCAAATTTCAATATCATTAATATTGACTAAGTATTTGTATGAATATTAAAATATTAGCTGTTATGCATTTAGAATTATTTTAATATCCTTTCCTTACATGGTTATTCGCCTCATTTTCTCGAACTGACAGCAATAAGAAACTATTATTATAAATCTATTGATAGTCAAAACTCTTTTGCAAACCGTGGATGTTAATTTACATAAATATTATGAAGGTAAAACAACATTTTATAACTAAAATACAAACATACGAAAACCACAGAAATATGCAATAATTCGATCAGAAATACAGTATAATATACACTTTTGTTCTTTTAGCAGGAAAAATATTTATATTCGTTCTACATATTTTCTATGACAGTAATGATAACTAACATTTCGGATATTTTAAACATCTAAAACTATGTACTTATTTTATCGTGCTGATCTACATAATATTCTTCTAAATAAGGTGTAAATTATTCGTATAAACTACTTCGTTTCAAAATAGAGGTATCACGCCCCACACAGGGTATTCCACAAAATTCTTATCAATCTTATTGGAAAACATCATTTTCCAATGGAACACACCCCATTATTGCGGATAATGTAATGTGTTTAATTAACATGTTTCGCCTTATTCTGATCTGATAAGTTAAAGCAAAAAATAGATTTCACTTTTAATACAAACATTTTCATGAATAACTTTAATTATTTAAACTACTATTTAATTTCTTATTGTATATGATAAAATTCCTGATATTTTTCAGGGCATTTTATCAGTTCTGACTGAAAGGAAAAAACAATACGCACGTTACGTTTTAATGAAGTTTCCGACTATACATTCATTACCAGTTCAATAATTTTACATAAAGTATCCCAATTTAAACTATAAGATACTAAACTTTTTAAAGTCGCATCTAAACGTGTTAGAGGTAAGAATTTAAATATATAACCTTACATGAGAATAATTATAACGATGAATAAATTAACAATAATCACCCTAAAAGATTCTAAGCATTAGACCTGTTTACTGGGCATTTCCTCGTAATGTGAACGATTGCATATAAATAAACACGCCTATATTCATTTAAACACGTGTCAAAAATTGGAGAATGAAATCTGTTACTTGATATACATATTTTCTGTTCCTTTTAAGAATATATGTAATCTTTACCGGACACACGAACACAATATTCTGATGACATCGATTATTTGTGTTCGTCTGTTGGTTCCACTTATACGAAGATGATTTCATCCAAATGGGTAAATATGTAGAAATATTATTCAATCAGAAATATACTAAACATTTTAAGCAATATAAGACACTCCTATATGTCTTTGTGTTAACTATGGAATGCTTTCATGAGGAAATCTCTATAGACAAGGCATAAAACCACTTAATGTAAGGAGCCAAAAACAAAATATTATCTTCGCAGAACATCAATAACATTTACATTAACACATCCATTTTATAGTTAAGAAGAACATTAACAAGAAGAGAGGTAGACAAGCCTGTTGTATTTTCAAAGAGCCTAGCTGGTAGTAAGCTGTAATAAAATGAGATATCAAAACAGTCTGTTGATGAAGAGTACTAAACCAAGATTATAAAAAATCCGAATTTTCCTATTCATGCACTTTATTTAAGACCATCAAGTAAAATAGAGAATACCCAGCCCATACATAAACTCAGTGCTTTATACATGGTCTTATTATAGATATCCCTATAAATATATGAAATTAACTCATTTTTCCCCTTTGATTTTGACCTTAATAGGATTTAAAATCAAGACATTTCATGCAAATTTAGTACGCACAAAATGAAGCAAAATATCTGAGGTGTGTTATCGACCTATTACCTATTCGTAGATTCCTATATTCTATCTGCTGAGAGTTCACTGCTAAAATCGGTTAGGATCAATGGAAGTGGTAAAATCTTTTCTCTCTAATAAATTTCTCCTTTCCCGCCACCACTTATCACCGTTGCGGGATTTACGAAAAAAAACATCAGTTTCGGTTTTCTTTACGTCGTTACTTTTGTTTTTCCGAACACGTCCATAATTTTTTTGCCGGATTTATGCTTTTTGTTTTTTCCACTGTTTTTTTTTGTTTTGGTTTTACCGATTCGTTAAAAGAAGTTTGACATCGCTTTTTTATTTTTATATTTAAACAGGGTTATTACTTCGCTTATTCTTTACTTTACCCCCCTCCCTTACATACAAACTCCTCCAAACAACCGGGCAACGCCGGGTACATCCGCCAGTTTAGAAATAAAGAATAGTTTCAAGTGTGCTCAATTTAAAGATAATGGGAGCCGAATTTATGAACCGCGGAAGCAGCATAAACTTAAAGCTCTTCTCAGTAACAACAATTTAATGTTAAGCACATACAACAAAAGGATGAAAATCATACAGAGCATCATTGAAAATGGCCAGACTTTTCAGAAACTGAACAAAATTCTAGTTAATCAAATTTTAAATATTTTCCAATAACATAGAGTAAACTAACATGACAAGAAGTGTTTAATCAGATTGATCATCTGCAGTATTTAATGATGCGAACAATAAAAAACTATTTCCCCTCAAAAGACATTCCGTTATTCTTAGTATTCCCTCCTTTTTTTACATTCGAATTTCAATGAACGCATACACGGAGTTACATGGAGTATACACGATAAAACTCAGATCCAACTTCCAACGAAGACAATTACTACCATGTTTTCTTCTCCAACATCAGGGGTTACGTTCAAACCTACCAGAGGTATAAAACCAATTAGAGGAGACTAAATCAGACCTATTATTCTTAGGCGAAATTAGCATTAAACCGACTATTTTCCTAAATGGGTTTGTAATTAACGGATACTCTCTTAACATCCTAATCTGGCTTCTAAGCCCACCATGGGAATGGAATATGTACATTACAGATTGCTTTCCATGTGGTAGGGGCATACCCAGTAAAGACCCTAATTTACTTTATATGTACTTCTGGGGTGCAGTTGCTCACCCTATTGCGTTTATATTTGCCCTCTACCACCCCCACAACGGCGGAGTTATTATATGTTTAAGAGCATATCTGAGAAAATTGACCACACCTTGTCTGCTCCTCGTTCGGCTTACATTCACGTGATAAAGAGAGGTTCTGTCACGATTTCTCCATTGCTTATGGCTTCATTCAGATTGTTCGCAGACCCACCCGTGTCCCTCACACTGACGGTCAGTAGGCAAGACTTCTGAACCTTTTTAACACACATTACCCTGAGTTATGTTCATCTTTCTCTCTGTACCCATTGAGTTCTTTCGACAACTCTATTATGTCAGTTAAGATAAAAACGAAATGCAATAAGACCCCAGACGTATCTCTCGACTGTACAGGATATACTCTATAGTCAGCTGAGATAGCATCCGTGCATTTATATCAGATCAACCTCTGCGTTCCTCTATAGTATCATACCTGACGGAATCGTTAATTGTAGGTATAGATCGCTTCATACCCTCGCAAAAATTCCAGCAAAAACCTAATAGTCAGCCGTGGTTCTCTTCAGAATGTGCTGCTGCTATTGTGCATAAAACCACTTTTTATTATTGCTTCCAACGCAACAGATGTACTGAGACTAAAGCTGCTCTCAGGACTGGCAACAGCCACTGTAAAAAAGTAATGAAGAACGCGTGAGACCTGTATGCTCAGTCCGTCAAGTCCAATGTAGCTGAGCAGTGACTTGGTTGCCACCGGTTTTGGCAAATAGCAAACATGATCTTGAACAGAAGCGTGTGCTCTATCCAAACTGAAATAATCTCGTCAGCATAAGACAATGACATTCTCTTTGCAGAGAACTTTGCAGCTATTGCAACCAAGGCGGCAAATCCCCCGTATTTCCTCCTGCACCAGACAGAACGCTATGCGAGATACATCTGCATGTGCGTAATGTTGCCCAGCTAATCAAACACCTTGATTCCAGTAAAGCAACTTGGTTTTAGGGAATTCCAATTATAATGCTGAGAAATCATCAACTATAACCTGCTCCCATACTTACAAAGTTATTTAAGCTTTGTCGTAAGGAGAACTGCTTCCTATTACCCTATCAGTACATTATGTAGTTAAGAATTAAGGTGGTCGGTCATCTCCCTCTCAGTACAAAATGATAAGTCTACCGTGCAGCATGTGTAAGTTACTGGAATGTATGTTAAATAGAAAAGTAGTTAACCACTTCAGCAAAAATAGCCTTCCTAGTAGCATGCGATATGGTTTCAGTTCTGCTAGATCTGCAGCAGATGTGCTTACGGTTATATCACATAAGATTGGCGAATCAGACAGAAGTTTATAGAAGCTAGAATGTATTGTAAGAGAGAAATAGGAACAGCTGAGACAGAACACACTGAAACCACCAGAAACCACATAGAAGCACAGAAATGAGGAACCAGTTAATGTTGGAATATCTACATCAGTGTAGTAAATAATGGGCAGTCAACGATACCTCCACTATCAAACAATTATGAGGTTGTTTGCACGGCAACTGAGGAGGCTAACATACTTGCCAGTCGGTTTGCCTCAAACCCCACATAGGACCCGACGAACCACTCTCTACCTGACTTTCTTTTGCAGACAGACGCCACAGAAGATGATCTGAAAATCACCCCTTCTCAATTACATTGTATCATCGAAAATTCAGACAATTCAAAATCATGTGGACCTGATCTCATCACGGTTGTGCTATTAAAAAAATGCGCTAAAGTTACTCCAGTTCTCTCCAAACTTTACAACAAATGCCTTACTGAATCTATCTTTCCTTACTGTGGAAAACCGCTTCTGTGGTATCGGTTTTCAAGGTTTCTCGGTAAAGAACTGACCCATTAAACTATCACCCCATAAACCTCCTTCCGCTTTTCGCCAAAATATTTTAGTCTATAATCAATCAAGCTCTAGTCCATCATCTTACAACAGCTAAACTCCTTACCGACAATCAATATGGATTTAGGCAGGCCCGTTCCACAGCAGATACCCTAACTGTAATCTCTGAACATATATACTGTTCACTGGCAAAAACAGGGAAGGGTAGAGCCGTATCCGTCAATATATATATATATATATATATATATAAATATATATATATATATATATATATATATATATATATATATATATATATATATAAGCCTTTTGACAAGGTATGGGTTGATGGTCTTCTAAGGAAAATTAGATCATATGGTACGACTGGAAGAATACATAATGTAATTACATCCTTTTTAAGTAAAAGAAAACTCCAGGTTGCCATCCACAGTCGTACACTTAAACAGTATGCCATCAATTCAGGAATACCTCAGGGGTCTAACCTGGGACCTTTATTATTCCTGATATTCATAAATGACCTCCCTGAAAAAATTGTTTCTGATATGGGTATATTTGCTGATGACAACACTCTCTATAACAGACACGAGGGGAAAACAAATGGCCACACATCTAATAAAATGGGAGAAATATTAGAGGAGGACCTCCAATCTGTAGTGGAATAGGGGCAAAAGTGGAATGTCACATTCAATGCTGCCAAGACTAAATGTGTTTCCTTCAATAATTATAAGAAACCTTCTCTACCACCAATAGCAATAGCCAAGAACACAATACCTGACAGTACTTCCTTTAAACTCCGTGGCCTAACGTTTACAGGGAACATTACCTAGAATAGAAACATCGACAACATTTCCAAGGTTGCTGCGAAGAAGGTGGATTCTCTCTACCCTGATAGACCACTACTTACGCCTGAAAGTATCCTGTACATCTATAAGGCTACGATTTGCCCATGCATGGAGTACTATTGTCACATTTGAGCTGGTGCATATGATACTTGGCTCTCACAAATGCAAAGAGTTCAAACGAGAGTTGCCAACCTGATAGGTCCTGAACTAAGCTTCAGCCTTTATCCTATCGACGAAATGTTGCATCCCTCTGTCTGTTCTACAAGTACTTTAACGGTGAATCCTCTGATAAAATACAAGCGCTTGTACCCACGCGACATGAATACCCCTGACAAATCTGACAAACAGCTAAATCCTACCTCTTCACAGTAGAGATCCCTAGGTGTCAGAAAGCCTTCTACTCCAATAGTTTCTTCTCCCGAACTGCAAGACTTTGGGATTCCCTTCCGGGATTCTGCTTTCCAACTCTACTGACATGCAGAAGTTCAAGTGTAATGTGAACTGACATTTTGCTACTCATCTTCCTTCATAATATCTCTGCAACTTATGTCCCTGATAGTGGTCACATACTTCAAAGCGTCACTGTGTCTTGTTTGGCGTGAAAATTTAATATTTTTTAAATCACTCGACAGTGGTTTCCTTTGTAGGGCAGTTGCCCTTGACATATCAAAAGCCTTTGATAAAGTATACCATAAAGACCTGCTTCACAAGATTTCCAGCGATGGTATAGCTTGAAATGTCTTCTCTGGTATTATTGTAATTTTTCTCTGATAGGTTTACAAGAGTATTGGTTGATGGACCGAAATCAGAAGCTCATAATTTTAATGCTGGAGTCACTCGGGGGTCCATCCTGGGTTCAACTTCCTGATATAGATCAATGATCTTCCAAATCGCACCTTTACATCATTCGTAGACATTTAAGTTGACGACACTACAATCTCTTGCAGCACACCAAAGCCCGTAAACGACCAAGTCTCTCTGATTTTCTTTCTTCTGATATTAGGGACATGACAAAAGGAAAAGAAAAGTTGCTGGTCACTTTTAATGTATCTAAAACTAAGCTTCTATCTTTACATAATCAATGCACTGATCCTCATCTTGCATCAATTGAAATGAAGTGCTTTCGTCTTGGGAAGGCTACATGTTTAGACAAGCTTCCGGAATTCACATTTACTCCTGATCTGAAATGAAACACGTACATCAAATCTGTTGCCAATGTCGCTGGAAAAATGGTGGGATATTTCTAGCGATCTAGTAGATATCTCATTAATTATGCAATACAACTCCTATATAAGGGCTATATACGTCCAAGCATGGAGTATTTTTGCAACATCTGGGCAGGAACTGCTAGAAAAACAAATCTTGCCGTGACAGAGTTCAAAATAGACTTCGTAGTCTAGTAGGGGATGCAATTTTCTCTTCTCTACAACCTCTTTCTCACAGAAGAAACGTTTATCTGTATTTTCATGGCAAGTGTTCTTTTGTGCTAGAATCTTTGCCCTCCTTCGCCAAATTTTCACTGGAAACTGAAAACACTGTCAACAATTTTCCCCACATTTTATCTGTTCCTTAACCTAAAAGTAGATTCCATGAACAAATGCTTTCTTAGAACTGCACACCTGTTGAACTGCCTTCCGTTTGCCTGCGTTTCAGCTGAATACAATATGGTCGTCTTCAAGTCCAATGCAAAAGGTTTTTGCTGAGCCGTTTCCCTGAAGTAATCCAATTTACACAACTAACGATTACTATGTTACTGTCAAGTTGACTACTGTTCACACTTTAACGCCTATTTTAGAGTGACCTCTATGCCTTGTTAAGTGGTGACTCTTGTGTAATATATATATATATATATATATATATATATATATATATATGTGTGTGTGTGTGTGTGTGTATTATATAAAAGAGAGATAAAACGGTAGAAAAGAGCGAGAGAAAAGGAAGACAAAGAGGGAGAAATAATAAAGTTAAACCGATAAGTCGCATTTGTCAAATAACATTCAATATAAATAACATTGACAGTAACTTATAATAAAAACTAGTCATTTTGCTATATAATTACAAATTCTTACCATAAAAATTCAATTACTGATCTCTACACATAACTCAATATCAAAACTAAGGGAATATTTTAGCTATATTGTGCAGAAAAAATCACTAGATAAGTAAAACTTTATTAACTCAATATAATGATAATTCTTTTATGTTCCAAATACGGTTTCCACTTTTGTGTTTCTTATTATCACTCTTCAAACAGGCATTGAGATTCTTCATGGAGAAGAGAATATTCCTGGTTTCCATTACCTTATCATTTTTCATAAATAGGAAGCACTTAACAATTAACCGTTTCGTCGATGATTGAACAATAAATATTTTAGAAAATAGCTTTGACGTCATATGTAAGGTCTTGAGTTTTGTTAACCATATGTCTCCAATGCGGACGATGATACAACGAACCAAGCGAATATGCCATTTTATTTCATTGCGCTTCTTGTTCTAGTAGAATCAAAGCAAAACAATACTTTTATAACTAAAATAGGGAAAACTAGACCCTGAACAATGGGCTCTTCTAAATAAAACACGGAGACACCAGGTTTAATCTCTTAGATATATGAAAGATATTTACTTCGTTAGTTCTTATTTTTGTAATTGGTTTTTGAAACGCTGCCAATTAAACGACGCACTACACATCAACAGTACCACACAGCACATATAGACATATAAAAAAGATGTGATTACAATGGTAGCAAAAGTCAGAATTCAACAACGTTTTAAGTGCTAGACAACTACTAACACCCGAAAGTATCTTGTACCTCTATAACGCCACCATTCGCCCATGTATGGAGTATTGCTGTCATATTTGGGCTGGTGCATCTGCTACTAGTCTTTCGCTCCTTGACAAGGTTCAAAAGTCGCCAATCTGATAGGCCCTGAACTGGCATCTAAGCTTCAGCCTCTGTCCCATCGACGAAACGTTGCATCCCTCTGCATGCTCTACAAGTATTTTAATGGTAAATGCTCTGACGAACCGCAATCACTTGTGCCCCGACGACGTGAACACCCTCGACAAACCCGACAGGTTGCTAAACTCCACCCCCACACAGTAGAGATCATTAGATGTATCTTTTTACTCCAGTAGTTTCTTCCACAGAACCGCTAGACTTTGGAATTCCATTCCAGGTCCCTGCTTCCCCAACTGTACTGACATGCAGAAGTTCAAGTGCAACGTGAACCGACATCTTGCTGGCCAGATCCCTACATAGTACCCCAGTAGTTGTTGCCCCTGATAGTAGCCCCTTACACCAACGTTGCAATGTGCCTTGTGTGGGGTGAAAATGTAATAAAAAAAAACAAAAATAAAAGTTATAAATAAATTGGGATATATAAACGCGATGTTGGTTTGTTGGATGCGATGCCCTGCTAATTCAGGCAATATTATATTTGAATGAGTTTTAATTGAAAAGAAATTATTCCGATATTTATTATATTTTTTGTATATCAGTTTGGTTAAAAAATAATGTCGTTTTTATTAGATGAATATAGGTAAAAAACCGACATTATTTTTGCACCAATCAAATACTTGACATCATTGCACATTTGTTATATGATTTTTGTTTCAATAAACAAAGATATATTTTAAATATATCTTTAAAATAAAAAAAAACATATCTCATCTATCTGTCACTTGATACGGTTCGCATTTTTTTCTAAACGTTCTTTTGTCTGTCGCCTTATTCTATTTATCACATTTTTACAATTTCACGCAAAGCTATCTTCAAAATCATCACATATTTGTTTATTTGTTTCCTTATATACATCATATATGTTGTACACCGTAAAAGATACTGACAAAAAAAGAAAAATATTCAGAGTATTTCCTTTAAACTTTAACTTGCTACTTAAAAAATCCTAGAAGATCCAAATACTTGATCACGTTTAATTTATTTTTACATGCCCATATAAAATAAATCTCTGGGAGATATTACTTTTGACCCTCTTAAACGTGCTGATAATTAGTATAGCACAAATGTTACTAAAACATGTATATCTATATCTATATCTATCTCTCTCTCTTTATGTATGCATATATATATATATATATATATATATATATATATATATATATACACGTTTTCCTTTGTGTGACGTATGTTAAAAATATACAGAGAAGTTTACAATAAAAACATGCAGCCTCTCGAGACATTGAAAAAATAATCATATCTTATTTTACGTTTTGTGTTTTGCTGAAAGTAATTACAAAAATATATTTTAGCCTCAAGTCTTTTGCAAAAAGAATCCATTTATTTTCAAAGTTTTTTTTCTTTCAAATAAACCAAAAAGCAACAAACATGAAGATGTTTTGTGCCAACAGAAAATATTGTCACTCGCTATCATGTGTTTCATATTGGTAGGAGGCAAATAATATTTTCCTAAAATTAATCTGTCACTTATATATATATATATATATATATATATATATATATATATATATATATATATATATATATATATATATACAAACACAAACACACACATATATATATATGTGTGTGTGTGTGTGTGTGTGCATATATATATATATACATATGTGTGTATATATATAATATATATATATATAAATATATATATGATTGCCTATGAACCAACACCTTTAAGACATGAACCAAACTAATTATTCCTTTAGCACACGCCAAGTGCATCCTAGACTATATGAAAAAAGAAACACAAAACACTGTTGAACAACAACTAGACCGACTTGACACACCTTGTTTTATATGAGGCGGAAGATAATCATTATTTTAAATTGCTTATTCTTTGCTTTGGATGGCTTCAAAACGTATTTTGACATACGTGTTCTATTTTGATTATATATCTCTATATCTATAAAAGTGAAAGTGACTGTTTGTATGTCCGTGTGTCTGTATGTCTGTCTGTGCACATTGCCCTACACACTCGAAATTTAATATACAGGGTACTGAGATTTGAGAAAATCTTTGTAATCCGTTTTCGGCAAGAAAAATAACTGTTTAGAGGTCAAAGTTCAACGATTTGACCTTTGAGAACTCTGCCAAACTCCTCTGTCAATTTTGGGTATAAACAGTTTACATTTTAGATATATGTTCCTTGGACATGGATCTAACTTAATAACTTGATTGAGTCTAAAGCAATAAATGTTAAGGGGTCATAATAGGGGTCAACGTTAAAAATAAATTGACCTCTGCGGTCTCAAACAAATTACTCAGACAATTTCTGGTCTTAACATTTGAAATTTTACATAAAGGGTATTCAGAGATATGGAAGCATTTAATCGGTTTGGGTAAAAAAATTTGAGCTACCAATATATAAATGTATGTATGTTTTCATGTCTGCCTAAAACTTTCGATAGAGGCGACGGATTTTCACAAGATCAGTATCATTTTGAAGCTCGACCTTTCAGACCACAAATACGGAAAAATGGCTAAAAACGTTGTTCTTCACCCTCAACCGGGCATTTTTCAACAGGGAGGGGGTTGCTTTTTTCGAAAGTCATCCCCTCTTTTCAATTGACTAGCCTTAATTTAAACCTACGTCACTTCTGGTTTGGCGGTGGTCGTAAAAGCAAATACGTCATGTTTATTCCGTTCTTTTCCTCCTTCGCGGTACGGGTTCCATCCTTCCTTTCCAGTACCACCTTTTTTTTTGCTCAACACACACCTCCAAACACCCGGGCAACGCCGGTCTGAAATGCTAGTATGTATATTCTTTTTGTTTAATAAATTTTGCCTACCAAACTCCTAGACTTTTTGGTCTACGCACATGAAACTTCATATATAAGGTATTTGAATTCATGCAACATTTATATTTGCGTTTTTGCCCGGAAAAATTAGTGCAAAAGTGTGAAAATTAAAAAAAAAGAATGAAATTTGCCAGGTGAAGGTGGAACGCCAGCATTACGAATGCATAACGTAGTAGCTATTGGTTTATGTTTTAATTTTTAACCTTGCCGTAAACATGTTTTCATAGCCCAGTCATTGACGGCAGAGGCCAAATAGGTCGTAAGCTGAACGTTTTGGTTTCGATTCTCGGTGGTGGCGCACGGGTCTTTTTGTTTATATATTTTAAATCATTACTCTATATGGCATCCAATCTATCTAATATCCTATCTATCTATATATCTATAAAAGTGAAAATGTCTGTCTTTTCTCTATGGTAGTTAAGGAAGACTATTATACAGAAAGGCATTGCTTTACATGTTTTCACTTTTTAATATATACATATGCACATAACCTTACGAACAGTACATAGGGCCTGAGCAAAGCCGGGCGGAACTGCTCGTATATATATATATATATATATACATATATATATATATATATATATATATATATATACTTCATTTAATCACATAAATTTATATACGAAATTATAAATTTATGCGTAAACTTCAAGTATTTACTTAAACACTGCTCAATACGTAGGTAGAGCTACGTAGTAAGTTATCAAATATATATGGCGATTAAGCTACACAGAATATTCTGCGTTTAATCCACGTGGATAAAACGCGGAATATTCTGTGTAGCTTAATCGCCATACATATTTTATAACTTTATATATATATATATATATATATATATATATATATATATATATATATTTCCCGATAAAAATGGTCGTCCCCAAAGGACAACCTCCTATTTGAAGTTAAGCAGCTACGATGGCGACAGCTTACCATTTAAACGATTAATTAAAGGTGTTTAATTGAAAGTCATTTTTAATTTTATAAGAGTTTCCAAATGTATACAAGTCTTGGAGATGAAACCGAGTTTTCAGTGGATAACTAATCTGTAGAAGTTTTGAAATGTAAAAGTTTGCTGACAATATATCAATATCTAATTTAATACACATTACCAAATCCGTTTTGCGCACAAACCATAATGATTTTTATTTTTTACAGTTTCCGTTGGGTAACTAATCTATACAATACTTGAAATGAAAATGAGTTTTAAGTAAGGAGTTAATCTGTATACGGCTGTCAATAAGGCATGGCATAAAGCCCCACTTAACAAGATTTCCAGTTACGGAATAACTGGAAATATTCTCTCAATATTTTTTTTTCTATGATAAGCTCATGAGAGTAGGGGTTGATGGGCAGAAATCAGAGGCCTACAGTATTAAGGCTGGAGTCCCTCAAGATCTATCCTTGGGCAAACTCTCTCAGATCTACATCAATGATCCCCCAAACCACATACATCATTCGTTAACATCTATGCTGATGCCACGACCATCTATAGCAACACTTCAAAGGCCGTAAATGATAAAGTTCTCTCTGATTCCCTCTCTCTTATCTTGAGCGCGTGGTCCAGTGGGGGAAAGAGGTGGCTGGTTACTTTTAATGCATCTAAAACCAAGCTCCTATCTTTACATCATCAACGCTCTGATCCCCATTTGGCATCAATTGAAATGAATGTCTCTCGTCTTGGGGAGGCTCCATGTTTGATAAGCTTCTTGGATTGACTTTACTGAAATGGAACACGTACATCAAGCCTGTTGCCAAGGTCTCTAGCAAAATGGTAGGACTTCTACTACTCCAGAAGATATCTCACTGGTGCAATTCTCTATCTGTATAAAAGCCAAGTACGTCCAAGGATGGAGTACTGCTGCCACATATGGGCAGGAGCTTCTAAAAACAACCTATCCTGCCTTGACAGAGTACAAAATCGACTTCGTGGACTAGTGGGGATGGCCTTTTCTCTTCCATGCAACCTCTCTCCCACAGAAGAGATGTTGCGAGCCTGTCTTTATTTCATCGTTATTTCCATGGCAAGTGCTCGTCTGAGCTCCAATCTCTGGTCCCCCCTCGCCAATCTTTCACGAAAAACACGCATCTACCTGAAACCACTGTAAATCAATTTCCCCATTCTTTATCTGTGCCTAAATCAAAACGTAGATTCCATGAGCAAAGCTTATTTATGAGAAGTGCACGCATGTGGAACTCTCTTTCACTTGCCTGTTTCCCACCTGACTACAAATTCGGTGTCTTCCAGTCCAACATAAACAGATTCCTGATAAACTTGCCCCTTAAGTAAGACATTTTATCAAATCTACATTACTAACGATTACTACGATATTATCACATTAATTACTGTACACGCAATAACCATTATCCCCGAGTGGATTCTGGGCCTTGATAAATGGTGACTACCATGTAAAAAAAAATTCTTGGGGTGAAAATTTGTTTTCGATGGGTAGCTAATCTGCATGAGTCTTGAACTTTAATGTTGTCAGAAAATGTATAATTGTATGTAATTTCATAGATATTACCCGACTCATTTTTACACAAATGCTGGCCTGTCAGCATGTAACGTAATCTAAATGCAAGTATTTGTATTCCTCACAAATTCGACGTTCGTTTTCAAATTTATAAATATATCAAATAAATTTTCATCAAATAAGAAATATCATACTGTAACGATTTCAAAAATAATTATCTATAATAAGATAACCTTCAAAATGGTGGTTACTATTTTTATATAGGCCTATTATAATAAAGCCATTATTTTCCGATTTCCAAAAGATTTAATTAATAAAAATTATATTCCCCTGATACGTCTCATGTAATTGTTTCAGCACAGAAGCAATACTAAATGATACTGAATCGTTTCTCTTTCAGATGCGCGCATGAATCCTGAGCTGATATTCTGCTTTTATATCGGTCCGCTATTTCCTCTGTAAATTAATGTATACATCTAACATCGCCTGGCTTAACACTGCATTTTTATCGGTAAATGCGTCTTTTAGAGTAATGGACGCGACTCTGTCCAGTTTTGACGGCCGTTCGATTATACGAATATGCAATTGATAAATGCAGATATTAAAGTTTTAGAACAAAATGAGTAAATTAAAAAAAAAATTAAATATATTTTTTAGCTTGCATTTGTTTCGAAAGTGATACATTTTCACTGTCAATAATGAAACATTAAAATGAAAGTCGATTATACAAAAGATAATCGATAATATAGAGTTAATTAGTTTCTCTTTAGAAATGAAAAGAAAAAAAATAAACAACGCCATCATAATTGTTTTTTGTTTATTCCTCCCACAAAACACATTTTTTTCTAATAAAAAAAATATGAATAAACAGAAAATTAGTGGTAGCCTTTGAAGATCAATTTACCCAATTTTTATAAATATTGATGTTCATAATTATCCCCAGACCTTCCTGAATTAAATTGTTCTTTCTTATGGTTTTGATCACGACATGAACGTGATGCAGCTGTTAAAATCAAGAAATATACATTGCATATATTAAATATGTATGAAGTAAATTATCCAATGATCAAGGATGAAAGGAATGCATTATTTTACGATGGAACAATATACAGCGACATAAAACAATTCCTTGTTTCAAAGAATAAACTAAGATATATCTTTTTAAAATTTTATCTCAGTCTGTTCAACAGTAATACTATATATCGATTCTATCATAGAAATGAGAATTTTCGTTTCTTTTAGCATTGGAATCATTAGCAAATAATTGTTCAAATAGTTACGCGTTTAGTAGAGAAGCAGGTATTCTAAGTTAGAACTTATCGGACTAATTGTGCAGGGTAGATACATGAACGTTATTGGAAACTTCATTAACTCATAATATCCTGATGGAAATTAGTTCATACGAACGTATGTTTAATTACGCACTTTTTTATTCTTTAATATATAATTTTTACTTGATAACCGCCTATCAAGTACAAGGAATAAAGAGATCGACAGTTGTTCGATACTATCAGATAACTGGAGGCACTTGCTGGAATAGGGTAAATATAGCCTAAAAAATATCTACTATCAAGGGAAACAGCCTACGATATTGTTTTAATTAAAATTTAAGAAAACTATGCTGTAGTTAACAAACGGACTAATTTAATTGTATTTCACAAATAGAACTTCCTAGACCAGAAAATTTGTTACTGAAATTTCATCTGCTTTTTTAGAAAGAATAAAGAAAATTAAATTTGTTTTAATTTTTATCAACGGGTTAAAGCGGTAAATGTTACAAACTAGGAAACACAAGTTGAATCTTAGTCGGTCATCGAATCTAAGCATATGCATACAGTATCATTTCTCTATATTTATGAGGTTGTAGGATTTAAAGGATGTCATTACGCTATTAGACTGCAAATTTAATTTTGTACAAAAACGAGTTCTTCTGACGGAGTATACACATAGATATTAGTCATAATATATTTAAAGTATACTCGTGTTACAAGTCATAACTATCTGAAGGTATCAGCAAAATGGCAACACATCCGATGTTAGTCTCTCATTCTTACCTAAGCTAAACATAAGACGTAGAAATTGTAAAACCAAACGGAATTCCTCGACTAGGACGAAGATATGATACCAAGCTTTACGGTAAAATGAAAGACCATGGATTTAGCGACATTATAATAACCGCGAATTTCCCTATTGATTAATGTTTCGAATATTGTAAGAAATTTCTTCCCTACACACAAAATTTCCTCCCTGCAGATAGCAAAGGAAACTCCACAAACACTAACCTTTAAAACTCAAATTTTATTCAAGATGTATAAGTAAATGAAAGTTCTTTTGTTCACGCTAAGTCTCTTGCAAAAACAGTGGCTGAATTTGCTATCCATTGCAATGGAGCCTTTAGTTAAGATTCCTCTGTGGGAATGTTAGTTCATGTTTACTTTTAGAAGGATCCATGTTGTACATGGTTAATCACGGTGATAATGTTGTCGCCCAATATGGCATATTTTGGGACCTCGTGGTCTTTGGAAGAAAATGGAATAATTTCCCATAATCAAATATATCAAGCCGAACACTGTAGGCTATCCTCATTGGGTAAAATAAGTTCAGCAATTATGTTGTCTCTGTATTTAGAGAAATGTCCTTCGTCCACCCACTGCATGGTGTCCAATGAAGGTAAACTCCTAACACTCTATGACGGAGCACCGCTGTTTGAGTCTTTACTATTTCGTGTTCATTAGTCACTGAAAAATAACGCAAATGTAAATTTGGCGCCTAATGTTCTTGCCCGTTTTATTTTTTGACCATATAAGCTTACAACGAAATTTTTTCAGTTAATATATTAGGAAGATTCAATACAATATTGCTTTGACCTCAACAATGCATTTAAAAAAAAATATAGCAGAAATATGATTCGACGCACATGTGTTCAAGCAATACAGAACATTGGTTATGACCATAAAACGAGGCGTTTATCTCTATTAGAAAATTTGTGTAAAATTTAGAAAAGATGGTCTGCCTGGAGAGAAGTTCAATTGGTTTTTATTCTATAAAGTTGGTCTATTGTAACTGATCAATGGTGATGTGTGTGTGTGTGTGTGCGTGTGTGTGTGTGTATAAAGCGAGAGAGAGAGTGGGAAGGAGAAAGCTAAACAGAAAATTTAAAGATATATACTAATGCATAATGATTCAATCGTTCATTCAATAGGAATGATATATAAATTAGGAGAAGGGGTATATAGGACCTTTATACTTAAGTATTTCAAAGCCTGATGGATCTCATCAGAAAGAAGGAGAACTGCAAAGTAACTTTGATTTGATTGATATATTACCTCGCAAGTCTACCGACGACTACATTAAACAATGAAATACTTTTATTATCCCGCTAAGTCTCATGTAAAGAATTTCTCTAGTTTTTCTTAGTTTCCCCTACACACACACTTAACCCCCCATATATATATATATATATATATATATATACATACATGTATATATATATGTATATATATACACATATATACCCTTTCATATATATATATTGAATATATATGGTATATAACTTCAGGATTGTATAATAGTTAATATATAGGAAATAATAAAATACACAGATACATGTCTTATTTGTTATTTCATGTTTAATCACAATCACTATTTTATTATCATATTGGTATATTGTGAGAAAATAGGGATAAAAATAAAAAATAAAAAAGAAGATTGCTTACTTGGTGGCGCCGGCCTCGAGGGCGGAATTCTAATCTGAGTGGTTGAGAGAACGAGTCTCTTATAGACTTGGAGGAGTAGGGGGAGGCATTATTCTTCTGTTATAAAAGAATTGTGTCTCTGACTAGTACCAGTTCTGTTAATGACTTACTGGTGAACGGTTGGCACAAATTAGTTACTCGCTGCTCGCCGTACTACAAAACTTGTTACTCGACCCAGTAGGGGGGTCGCATAGGGCATCCTTTGCAACCCCTCGGAGCTTACGCTATCACCGGGTAATCTACTTTACCCTCTAAATAGTTTTTTTCCACATCTTGCAAAGGCTTTGCTGCTTACTCTTTCGTCGGTTAACTACTGTCATGAACGTCACGAAAGAGCAGCTCCTACGCAGAAGGGAGTCATTGACTCAGAAGATTCAGGGACGTGTCGTGATGGAGTTAGGCCATCGGCGTACTCATTCTTAAGGACGGAGATTCGACAATTCATTGTCGAGTTAGAGACTTGTATCACACAGCTGGAGTTAGGCTCCTTTGATGAGAGTACACCTGTCGAGAATGAGGGTGCTTGGCTGCCTCAACTAAAGGATTATTATGAAGACTTGGGCGATTTGGATCAAGCATACCGACAGCCAGAGCCCAGCCCTTACTCGGAATCTGCCTTTGAGTTCTCAAGGGCTTCTGCAACTACCGGGAGAGGTTCTTCCTTCATTGTTAAACCCCCACGTATACAGATCACAGGGCCTACATTTAGTGGACAAGAAATGGAGTCCGACCGCATGAGTTTCAGAAACTTCTTGACTAGGTTTGAGAACTGCGTGATCGGCATGGCCAATGATGCCGAGAGGTTGAACTTCTTGAAGTGTTCACTCTCAGACAGAGCCTTGAGGCTGGTAAATCACCTGAGTTGCACTGACACCAATTACCAGCAAGCCATGGCTATACTGAAGAGGGAGTATCTGGAGCTGGATGAAATCATTGACCAAATATTCCAGGATATTCTGGACTATGTACCAAAGAAAGGTGGACCCCTTTTTGAGCTGGGGGACTTCGTTTCTAGGACAGCATTGCTGTTGGAAGAGCTGGGGAATTCCTTTTCGTGTGACTTTTCTGTGGACGATTCTGGCGGAGCCAGACTGATGGCTAAGATTCTATTTAGGAAATTTCCTCTCGAACTGAAAGGGGAGATAATAGCGCTGACAAATAGACGGGTGCCACCTTTGTCCTCCATATTGAAACTAACTGGAGAAGCAATAAAGAGATTGCAGATTAAGGGCGGTGTCTCCACTGCATTTACATCAACAGTAAGACAGAATACGTCTCAAAAGTTTGGTAGGGGGAACGCTATTACTCCTTCTTTTCATGTGGATGTGAACAATGCAACTTCAACCGGGTATTCCCGCACGTTGCCACCCATTCTCTCAGTTACATTCTCTTGTGGACCAAAGACAGTGTCAGTGAATTGCCTACTGGACACGGGTAGCGGGCGGACATATCTGGCGGCAGATGTACTGAGAACTTTGTGCCCAATCGAAACCCTTGGTGTCAATTGTCAGCTGAGATTGTCTACCTTTCTAGGTGAGTGTCAGCGTGGGTTCACAGAGGTAGTCCTGGGAGTTGACTTGGGTTCTGGAAGGACTGTGACATCTCCTGTCTTGGTAGCCGATGGTATGGACTTGTCGGTTCGAGTGGCCAACCTGGAATTTCTATTGCGTGTCTTTCAGGATGCAAAATATGCTTTGGCCGGCCAGTTTGAGACCGGAAAGGATTTAATACCGATCAAGGGAATAATTAGGTTAGACCTGATTGAACACCTGGACTCATTGAAGCTGATCCCGTGTTCGAATGGATGGGCCTTTGCAACCTCGCCTGGATTGGTCCCGTTTGGAGCAGTGGACTCTTTTTTCTTGGAAGATAAGCCCCTCTCTGAGGTTACTCACCTCTCGTTTAATTCGGTAATGGAACATACCCCCCGGGTCGATTCATCACATTTATGTTTTGTCCTTGAAACACAATCAACATACCTGGATCCCATGGCGGAGTGCTTTCCTGACAGTATGGTATAAAGAGGACTAGAACAAATGTTTACGTTGGAATCTCTGGGGCTTCCCAGTCAGGAGGACTTTTCTGATTACGATAAAGTGCAGATGAAGCGATTTGAGGAAACGGTAGAGCTTCGGGATGGAAGCGATTATGTGGAGCTCCACTGGCATCACGATAGATTAGCCAGAGTCCCCTCTAATCATGCAACTTCCTTGCATGTTTTAGACCGGGTAGCAGCAAACTTGACTAAAAGAAAAATATATGATGAATATTTGGAGGTGTTTCGTCAGCAACAGGAGGACGGTATAATTGAAGAGATTTTTGTCTCCCCTCAGGAGTTCGACAAATATGTGTGGATACCACATAGACCAGTTTTCAAGTCGGACCCTACGGCAACTTCCAGGATCAGACCAGTGTTCAACTGTAGTTTGAAGACAGGAGATGGATTATCGCTGAACGAAGCAGCATATTCTGGCGTTAACTTAACAGGGGACATTTTAAAGTTGTTGCTGGCCTTTAGAGCCAACAATTATGTGCTAATGATTCGGCTTATGCTGGAGGCGGATAGGAACCGGTTTTGCTTTTTTCTTAAACAGGGAGATTGTTTGCGCTGCTTCCGCTATACCACCTTGATATTCGGGTTTACCTCCAGCCCATTTGTGTTGGGGTGCATCTTAAAATTGCATGCGGCAAAATACCCTCAGGGTGCTTGCCGCAGAATGATGGAGGACCTGTTTTTTGTGGATAACCTTGTGGCATCCGTGGCAGACGCGAGTGAGCTTACTACATTGTATTCCCTTGTTAGAGAGCGTTTGCTGGAAGGGGGCTTTATTATCCAGTCATGCAACTCAAACAGTCAGGCGCTCCGCACTAGGATGAGGGAGGATGGTACTCTAAGTATCCATGAAGAGGAGTGATTGAGAGTACTGGGCTACCGATACTCCCCACATTCGGGGGAGTTGTATGTCGCTCCGGTAAAGTGCAATTCTGATGTGACAACTAAGAGAGGTGTTCTTTCAGAGTCAGCTAAGGTCTTCGATCCGTTGTCCCTATGTCTCCCGGTTACTATCCGCAGTAGAGTGCTAATCAGGTCATGTGGAAGAATGGTGCAGGTTGGGATGATCCACTCCAGCCAGCGATCTTGAGCGATTGGAGAGAACTAGCCAGGGACCTTTCAGGGTTGAGTGATTTCCGTTTTTTGCGCAAGGCACTTATGGCAGGGCTGCCTGGAGATATGTACCTGTTTTGCGACGCGTCCAAGGAAGCATATGGGTTTGCCGTGTATATCGTACAAAATGGTCGGTCATCCTTATTATTTGCGAAAGCTAAGGTGGCACCTATGAAGGACAAGGCTTTGCCTGTGTTGGAACTAATGGCCGTTTTCCTCGCCTTCAAGTGTCTCCCCACAATCCTGGACAATTGTGAAGGATTTGTTCCCGAGAATTTGTGTATAGCCACGGATGCACAGGTGGTCTTGTCCTGGATTTTATCTCAAAACATGGCTAGCAAAAATGTTTTTGCAAAAAATAGACTTAAAGACATTCTGCAGATGAAAGTGGAGTTGGAGTCTCGCTATGGCTTGAAGACTCTCTTCAGATATGTTGATAGTACACTCAACCCGGCGGATTTGTTAACAAGAGGATTAACATTGAGAAAGTTCCAATCCAAGATGGAATTTTGGTGTTCAGGCCCTTCCTGGCTATGCGAAGGAATATCTCAATGGCCAGGACAGGATATGCCCTGTTTGAGTGAGATATGCCAGCGAATGACCCGCAGTTCAGCAAATTGTTCTTTGATCCATGATCAAGAGTACACTTTGGCCATACCTTTTCAGAGGTTTTCCTCATTCTCTGGTTTACTGACTGTTACTGCCTTGGTGTTTAAGTTCCTAGCCATCCGATTTAATCGACAATGGGACTACAACTCTAAGGCAGCGATCTACCTTATGAAGACAGTGCAACGGCAATAATTTTCCACAATATAAAATACATTATCTATTAAATTGAATTTTTTCTCAAAGAATTCAAATTACGTAAGTAGTGCTTAATAACGCTAGTATGAAAATAAAATAAAGCTTCACAGAGGCGTCTATAAGTTATCACACACAGAGGTTTTTTTTTCAGTCACGGTAACCAGGCGTTTGTTATTGATTTATAGAAAATAACTACGCATTTTACTATTGTATACTAACCATATGATTCTTTGTTTTTACCTCTTACGTGGGCCTGGATATGACTTTAAACTATATCCAGTGGTGAGGCCCCAGCTTGCAGGCTTCGAGGAGTGTGGAGCCACCATTTAATTGCCATTGCTCCCAGGTCGACTCTGACCCGGAATGCTAGTACCTGTTAGGGTTCCAACTGTGGGTTAAATAGGAATCGACTTTATAACAACAAACATATTCTATTAAAAAATGTTTCTTCAAAATCTTTGAATTCGGCATAAAATAACCTGAAAAGGGTTGATATGCCGTAAAAAACGACCAACCAACCTCTTACGTGCTAATGTTAAAATGTTCAATTTAAATAAATGTCTAGTAAAACTATTTAGTTAAATTCATCTCATTGCTTTCTTTTGACGGTTTTTGAAAGTGTACAAGTATAACAACCATAAATGCAAGTATAAAACAAAACGCCAATTATAATCATCATAAATATCTTCACAAAGATAGATAATCAAATCAAATATGGCGTATATTTAATACGTTGCTGTTTATTGAACGCGCTGCCAGTATATTGATTGATGCAGCTACAACTTTCCCACTTTTTGATCTCGCGGCGAAAAACATTTATCAAAAACGTTCAAATGTTAATCTATTGACCCCAGAAATATTTGTCTTTATAGCCTGCAGTCTTGGAAAAAATTCTAAATATTAACCATCCAGCTTTCTTTTGCTACTGTTTTCAATTACCTTATAAGCGTGTTTATTCTGGCGATAGATCATCCTAATGTATGCCATACATTCACTCAATATATCATATATTCCAACTGATATATTTTTAAAAATTTTCACTGACCCTTAAACTGCAATTTTTATTAATTTAAAAAAATATATATATATTTTCACCCCAAACAAGGCATATTGCCACTTTGATGTAGGACCTAGGTTCCAATGGTACTATGTAGGGAGTTTAGCAGAAAGGTATCTGTTCACATTACACTTGAACTCCTACATGTCAGTACAGTTGGAGAAGCAGTAAACCGGAAGAGAATTCCAAAGTCCTGCAGTTCTGGGGAAGAAGCTATTAGAGTAAAAAGCTATCTTACATCTGGGGATCTCAACTGTGTAGGGGTGGGACTTTGATGTTGTCGGGTTTGTCGGGGGTATTTTCGTCAAGGAAGTACAGGTGTGTGTAGTTAGTCAGAGCATCCACCATAAAATACTTGTAAAACAGACAGGGGCTGCAGTTTAGAGGACAGTTCAGGACCTATCAGGTTGGCGACTCTCTTTTGGACACTGCCTAGGAGTGAGTGACTAGTAGCAGATGAAGCAGCCCAAATCTGACAGCAGTACTCCATACATGGGCGAATGGTGGCTTTGTAGAGGTGCATGATACATTCAGGCGTATGCAGCAGCCTTAGCAATGATCTCAATGTATATATTTCAACTCATGTTTCCTGCGAACTTTGAGCCAAGGAGCTTGAACGGAGTTCTCTCAGGTAAAATATCTCTAGCCATAGCTATTGGTGGTTGGTAATGTTTAATGTAATTATTAAAGGAAACTAGCTTTGTCTTGGCAGCGTTGAACGTTACCATCGATTTATAACCCCATTCCACTATAGATTGAAGATCTTCCTCTAGGGGTTTGGTCATTACCTTAGATATGTGCTCATTCGTTTTCCTCACGTACGTGCTATAGAGCGGTGTGTCGTTGGCAAATATAACCATTACAGAGACAATTTTATCAGATAAGTGATTTATGAATATCAGAATAATAAAGGTCCAAAAATCAATCTCTGAGGTACAGCCAAATTTATATCAAATGTTTTGGACGTACGCCCATCGAGGATAACTTGGATTCTTTTCTCATTTAAGAAGGATCTAATTATGCTAAGCATTCGTCCAGTAATACCATAGGATTTTATTTTCATGAGAAGACCATCGTGCCATACTCTGTCAAAAGCTTCAGATATATCTAGGGCTACTACTTTAAATGTTCTATTTAAGATTTTTATTTCATCAACTGTAAACAAGAATTATATTGATAATATATTTAATGGGATTTATTTGGAATTATTAATTCCGACATCAATTTTTTATGAAACGGGTAGAGTTATTTCCCCTTATAATTTTTATTACGTTCCGAAGTTTGAAAAAATAATTTCGTGTAGAGAGAAAGATGTTTTGCTTTATTTTTATATATTCGATACTCTTGCATAATTTGACTCATATCCTCGTGAATTTCCGTCAAGCATGGATCGGGCGAGATCGGCAATCATCTGTTTAAGCCGAGAATTATAACATATGCTTTAGAAACAAACAAACCGGAAAAATACAAATGTAAATAATCAAAAATAAAAAAAAATACCTTTAAAGGACTGAAAACATTTTTATTTATTTTATTTTATATATTTTATTTTGTTTTGTTTTTGGAAAATATGTACCCCAAAAAAAATGTTTTTTTTTTTCCTTCAAGAAAAGATGAAAGCTTTACTTTTTTCTCTGTAAATTCCTAGGTGTAGATACAAGTTTTTTTAAAGACTTTTTATTCAGTCAAGGTTTTTTTTGGGGGGGATCCACAGAAATTATATATATATATATATATATATATATATATATATATATATATAAATATAAAAGAAAATACGTAAAAATATGTTTACGAAAAGCGTAAATTGTTAGATTAAAGTACAGGAAAAATGTATTTTTTTTTCAAGGAAACATAATATTTTCATTTTATTTAATTTTATTTTACGGCTATTCATTGCCGATGGAAGAACTTTCTCGAGATAAGGATATTTCCTCAGGAATCTTTTACTTCGGTCGACTGTTGAACGGCCATCGACGGCAAAGAGAGAGGAGATAGAGTAAAGGATACGTGTAAGTGTGCTCCGATATTATACCGCAGTCCCCTCGCATATTTTTTCAGGGTAGCTATTTGTGACGCCCATAAATAAATGATTTTTAATATTGTTAGAATCTCACCTGGTGGAGAGGGTATCACGTACTTCTTTTTTGGGTGATTACATTTACATGTTTTTATCTGTTCCTTTATTTTTGAAATTGTTGTGTGTGGGGCGTATCGACGTTACCCATGATGAAAATGATTAATATCCGTAGTATATTAGGTGGGTTCAAAACGGAACTTTATGTCGACGCGGGCAACGCCGGGTACCCATGCATGTATATGAATCATTCTATTATTTCTCGTCAACATAGTCGACCGTGAAAAGGTGTTGAAACGGAAAGCATATCATAAGTTTTAAGCGTCCTAAATGGTATTTCTTTAAGAAACCACTATTCGCCGGCCTAATACTAGTCACGAAAACCTGAAATAACATGTTTTTCTCGCTCATCGACACATTGGTTTTCACATGGAAATGATTTTTCTTTGTCATAGACATTTAGCAAAACTCTCTTAAGCAAGGTATGGTTTTATAAAATATCCATTGCTTTTAAAAATGAATAGGACCACAGATAATTTGACATTTAGAATTACACTGAGCAAAATATTGAAATGCTAATATAGCTATGCATGAATATTACATAATTTATCATCAGCTAATATCTATCACAAAATGATTTTTGTATAAATTATGCTGACTATGCAATTTATATTTATATTTTAATAGGAAATGTCAGCTATTAAGATTAAAAGTCACCATTTTTACATAAAATTGTCATTATTTAAAAAAAATTACACGTTTATTTTATTATGTAATAGAGTAACACATTGATACTTTTATAAAACAACAAAAATATTTTAAGTTTGTTTAACGTAAAATAATTTGTCTACTAAACAAACTTAAATTTAACTAATATTCTATTTAGAAACACATTTAAAATATGCATCGACGAAGTGTGATATTTGTTTTTAAACGCGCCTTTTAAAATAGTTTTCCTTTGCATTGATGAATGTAAATACGAATTTCCGTAACACCTTTATATCTTACAAATATGTATTTTAATAACAACCGCTTAACGCCAGATTTTATATAAAAACAATGAATTATTTACTATAAATAATTAGCAAGATTATTGCGCTTTCCATCCGCTTCATTAAAGCACTGGTCAGTAGTATAGCTACCTGATTGTTATTCGTGAAATAGCTTTAAGCGTTTACTATTATTATCTCATTTTTATAATTTCTGTCACATTTTGCAAAAGAATAAATGAAAAATAACGACAAAATCATAACGGCTTGTAAGAATTGTTTGTGCACAAAACGAGAATTTATCTGACAATAACTGAAATTATATATGCTGTCAGCATTTATACAAACAATATCTACATTCCAAATACAGAAATAACCTGTATGTTATTTTGTTTAAAAATTTTAAGGAACGCATATGCATAATAAGCTATTCTTTTTTCTGTAACAGTAGGTCTGCAAAGTTCCACTTCTAACATACAATTATATATATATATATATATATATATATATATATATATATATATATATATATATATATATATTGTTGTGGGGGAATCGCCCTCCAAGTGGACTGTTCTATCCATTATATAAACCATCGGCCTTTTGATCCCAGGTGTGGATTAAACATCAGAGCGACTGTCGCTTGCTTGGTGACGTTTACTACTCTTTTCATTTGTAACCTTTATATGTTGTTGTTCCAGTAATACAATGTTTAAACTCTATTCCGTTGTTCTGTTTTCTTTGTGGTTTATTGCAAGCCATAACACTGGCGACATTGGATTTGGAGAACATACTCACGTTTAAAAACAGTGTTCTAAAAAACTAAACACTTACAACATTGGATTAAAGGAGCATACTAAAATCGAAACCAGTAACGACATTGAAAAATATATTCGTGTTGAAACAGTATTATAAAAATACTAACAACGTCGGACTCAAATATTATCAAACCTAAGGAAGTGTCTAACATTATACGTGACACTGAAAGGTTCACGGTAACTAAAAAAAAAACAAAAAAATGCAGATCATTACAGAAAAAAAAGTTGAAAAGAACTTCCAAACATAGCGATGTACTTTTTCAAGAATAAAAAGGTTCGTCGCGACTTAGAAAGGTAAATTTTTATACTTTTGGAACCAGAATTTTTCACTTGTGGTTTTCGCTGCTAAAATCGGGCGTTATTTTTTTTTTCTCTGGAGAAAAATATACACTTATTTTTTTATTTAGACAATGAACTTTTTATATATTCATGTTTTTTTCTGTTCTTTTTATTGTCTGGAGGAAGAAATACGAAAGAATAAAACGGTTTTGTAACATTCAGCGAACGTTTTGAAATTGTTCATGGTGACAAAGCAAAATGACGACTTGAAAGTAGCGATGGAACATTTGACCAAGTTGCATAGCGATGCCGCAAAGCGTCAGGCACAATTCGACAAACAGCAAAAGGAATTACAAAAAGAGTTAGCGGCATGTCAAATACGAACCGAGGAACAACAAAAGGAAGTTCAAAAACAGTTAGGCGAACATCAATTACGAACAGAGGAAATGCTTACAGAAATTGATAAGAATAATGCGAACACGGAAAGCAATTCAGCATTTTCTCAGAATACAATATAGACCGCGTTAGACAATTTTAAACATGAGGGAGAGGAAAAATTATTCGTAGCGTATTTTCGGCGTTACGAAAAATTTTTTTTAATATTGACTGCAGCAACTGGTCTGATCAAAAGAAAACCAAACTTCTACTACGAAAATTGGAAACGGCTGAGCATGATAAATTCGTGGATTACATCTTGCCTCGGAAAACAGCAGATTCGTCATTTACTAAGACGGTAAATTTGTTAACAGAACTTTTATCGCCGAAAACGTCTCTTTTCCATAAGCGATGGAGATGTTTGAATGTGGTTAAAGACGATAATGACGATTTTGCGACCTACGCAGCTGTAGTGAACAAACAATGTGATGACTTTAAGTTGTCTGAACTAACAGCAGACAATTTTAAATGTCTTGTGTTGGCGCAAGGGTTAACCTCAGGAAAAGATGCAGAAATCAGGCGCCGAGTCCTTAAAAAATTAGAAAACCGTCGAAATGGCACACAGACACTAACCACCGAAACTCAGAAAAACTAAAAGCACCGAGCGCTTGTTTCAGATGTAGTGGAATACATTGGGTAAGCGATTGCCAATTTTTAACAAAAAGATGCCATTTATGCAATAAGATCGGCCATAAAAGTTCGCACTGTAGGAAAACTCAGAATAGAAGCCGAGTACGTCAAACCACAACTAAGGAGGCCGTTGATGAAAATCTACGCAAATATGTAACGGTTAACATTTTCGACAAGGCTATAAAATTCCAATTAGACAGTGGATCAGGTCTTTCAATAATAACTCTCAAAACGTGGAAAATATTACGAAAGCCGACTATGTTAAAAACTAACAGAACGCCGATGGCCGTTAATGGTAATACATTTCATTTTGAAGGTGAATTAATTACAAACGTCACTTTACGGGGAAAAACAAAAAAAAATAAAAAAATTAAGAGTGTATGTGCTAAGAGATAGTAAGAACCTGTTCGGTTCTGACAGCATGGATGACTTTCGTCTCTGGGATCTTCCTATATCCACATTCTGCAAGAAAATAGATACCCGCCCAGCAAAAACGGAGAAGCTCATAATTTGTGTATAAAAGAATTCACAAACGTATTTACTCCTGGCCTAGAGAAATGTACAAACACAACCGGTGTTTAAAAAGAAACGTAATGTCCCGTTCGCATACCTGAACAAAATAAATCTGGAACTAGACAGGTTAGAAAGCATCGGTGTACTGGCTAAAGTTGAATATAGTGAGTGGGCTGCACCGGCAGTTTACTTGAAGTAAAGGTCCAGGGGAATTCGCGTTTGCGCCGACTTCGCGACCGGACTCAACGGGTCCTTATAAGATTTTCATTATCCATTACCTAGTCCTAGAAGAAGTGTTCACGGAATTAAATGGCGGCAAGTTTTTTTTTTTCTGAGATCGACATAAGCTATGCTTACCCACAGATTCCGGTAAACGACAAAAGCGTTAACCTCCTCTGTATTTACATTGATCGGGGGTTGCACAGATACGAAATACTTGCGGTTGGTATCAAGGTGGAACCCGCAATATTCCAGCAAGTAATGGATACTGAAGTGAATAGTAACAGTAAGTAAAGAATTGCCTTTTAGAAAGGTTTTATTAACTGTAAAATACACGTACGCTCTTGAAAGGATCGAGCGGGAAAATGAAACAGAGGGCGCTTTTATTATGAATGTCAATCCCAAGGGGGATAACTCTTAACAACAAATTAAATCATAACATTTTCCCCGTTCTAAAGTATTCAAGTAAGGGGTAATTAATTATAGACAAATTTTTTTTTTTTTTTTTTTTTTTTTTTTTTTTTTACAATCACATAAGAATCATTTTATTTACAAATAACATATGAACCCAAACTGCAGTTTTTTCAGTATTTAGTCACAAAATCCTTATATTTACTAGGGAATTGTCGAACTCGGGACGACCTCCGCACAGAGTGGCAGGAATGCTGATTTTCAGTTTTTTTTTTTTGTGAAATCTGATTTTCTTCAAGATCAGACGATTGATTTTTGTCTTTCTCATGACCAATGTTTTCATTAGTAGAAGGTTCAAATAAAGTCTCTGAAGTAGTAGGATTATTATTAGAGTTTTCTTCATTTGATGAGTTTGGAGCTAAGTCTCGAACGTTGACAGTGGTTTCAGTACCAGAAGGTAGTTGAACATAAGCGTAGTGGGGGTTGACATCTATTAGGGTGGCAGGCGTTACAGGAGGGTCATGTTTACTTGTTTTAGTGTGGTTTCTAATATATATTGGGCCTGGTTTAACCCAAGAAGGAATTGAAATTCCGGAAGCAGATTTACGACTATATTTAAATAGTCTATCATGGGGAGTCATATTAGTGGCAGTACAAAGTAATGATCTAATTGAATGAAGTGCGTCCGGTAGTATGTCTTCCCAATAAGGTAGTTTCATTTGATTAGAATGTAATGTTGTTTGAATGACCTTCCATAAGGTACCGTTGAGTTTTTCAATCTATCCATTACCTTCAGGATGATACCTACTTGTTTTAGAAGTAGCAATTCCTTTTTTGTGTAAAAAATCCTTTATTTCTCTTGCTAAGAAATCAGAAGCACGGTCAGTATGTATCATGTCAGGCAAACCAAAAATTGAAAAGAGTTTGTTTAGACAGTGGATAATGGTTTTGCTTGTCATATCTCTGCAAGGAAAAGCGAAAGGAAAACGGGAATACTCATCAATTAGAGTAAGTAGATATTTGTTGCCGTGTATAGAAGTAGGTAGAGGGCCTTTAAAATCAAGATTTAATCGTTGAAAAGGTAATATGGCTTGAATGAGAGTCCCTCCATTGGTATTGGCGAATTTGGGTTTCAGTAATTGACAGGATGAGCAAGAGTCAGTAATATTCTTAATTTGATCCAAGGTAAAAGGGAGGTTCCTCGTTCTTATAAAATGGCTTAGTCTTGAAACACCAGGATGACATAATTGTTTATGTAAATCACGAAGATCTTGTAGATTGTAAGTAAGAGCAGAGATGCGAGAGAATGTGTCAGCAGCAATATTTTCAGGTCCAGGTCGATAAACTATAGTGAAATTGTATTGGGATAATTCTATACGCCAACGACATATTTTGTCATTCTTAATTTTTGATTTTCTTTTATTGTCGAATATGAAGCTGATGCTCTTCTGATCTGTGATGACTTTAAAGTGCCTGCCGAGTAGAAAATGTCGCCACTTACGGAGAGCTTCTACAATAGCGGCTGCCTCTTTTTCTACTGCATGGTGCTTAATTTCGTTAGTATTGAGAGTTCTTGAAAAAAATGCAATAGGACGACCTTCTTGATTTAGTGTTGCAGCAATGCAATAGTTACTAGCGTCCGTTTCTACTTCAAATTCTTTATTTGGATCTACCGTTATTAAAGTGGCGTCTTTTAGATCATTTTTCAATGTTTGAAAAGATTTTAATACAGATGGAGGTAGTGGAAATTCTTTGTTTTGAGTTAGTAATAAAATTTTATCAGAAAATTTTTTAATGAATTTGCAGTAATAGGAAAACATTCCAACTATTATTTTTAGAGATTTAAGATTCAGCGGAGGTGGCATTTCGAGTAATGGTTTTAGTCTTTGATAATCGGGAGCTATTTGATTATTTTCTATGGTGTAGCCGAGTAGAGTAATAGAACTAGAAGAAATTATGCTTTTATTTTCATTTAAAGTGATGTTATATTGTTTAGCAATTTTGTAGAATTTTTGAAGATTGTAATCGTGTTCTTCTTGATTTTTTCCGCATATAGTTACGTTATCAACATACACAAAAGTATCGGTTAGATTTTCTTTTTCTATAATATAGTCTATGCTCCTCTGGAAAGCACTTACTCCATTGGTGACGTCAAAAGGAAGACGAGTAAATTGAAAAAGTTTGCCACTTACTTCAAACGCAGTGAATTTACGATCAGCATGATTTATAGGTATTTGGTGATAAGCAGATTTTAGGTCGAGAGTAGAGAAGATGTTATATTGAGCGATGTCGTCTACCATCTTATTGATATTAGGCATTGGGTAAGCGTCTAGTTCCGTGAATCTATTAATGGTATCGCTGTAGTCGACTACCATTCTTTTCTTATGATTCTCATTCGAAGTTACAAGAACTTGCGCTCGCCACGGAGATATCGAAGGTTCAATTATGCCTTCTTTCAACATTCTAGCAGTCTCTTCTTTTATGAATTTGTTGGCGGCAAAAGTGTAACGTCGGGATTTTGTCGCAATATGAGTAGTATGAGGAGAAAGATTAGAAAAGAGAGGAGGGGGTGGAACGTTTATGGTAGGAAAAAAATTATTCGTGTTTATAGCTCCAATTATAAGTTTGTCTCTAGGACCGTCGAATTTAAGTGTTACTTTTTTATATTTTTTAAAAATATCTTTTCCGATTATTAAATCAATGAAAAGGTTTTCAATGATTTCAATTGTTATTCCAGAATGGGTTTTATCTTTCAGTATTAAATCCACGACAGCTTCGCCAGTTATTTTAGCATGTTGATCGGAAGCAGCCAGGGCTATAGTTTTGTTTTGAGGTATTGTGAAGAGTTTAAGTTTTTTAGCAGTATTTTCATTAATGAATGTTTTTACACTGCCGGAGTCCACCATAGCGTTCACGAAGTGCCCGTTAATTTGGCATTGAGTGAATGTGACATCTTTGCAGTTAGTTCCTAGTCAGGATAGAGAGGTGAGGGGTAGTCAGAGTCGTCATAAAGAACAGCAGTATGAGTGTTAGAAATAGAAGATTTACACACTTTAGCCCAATGACCAATTTTTTTGCATTTTTTACATTCGGCGTTTCGTGCAGGACATAAATATCGAGGATGACGTGATTTTCCACCAGAAAAAACAACCCCTTTTGGATGCATATTTTCTTTAGTCACAGCTATACGATTGTAGCCCGAAGGATTATTTGTAGCTGCTACAGTAAAGTTATTTGCGTAGCTTATCGAATGCTTTTCTGCTTGTTCAAGAGATCTGGCCGTGGCATATGTGTCTTGTAAAGTCAGGATGGGTTTTTCTAACAGTCGTTGTCGGATGGACGAAGAAGAAATTCCACCGATGAAAGCTTCCCGAATGTATTGATTTTTGTTTTCTTCAGCAGAAACCGCTTCGAAGTTACATGTTTTGGCAAGCATTTCCAATTGTAGTATGAAGGCATCTATATTTTTGTGTTGTTTGTTGCTTCGTCGTCATCTATCGATATCTATTATAAACAATATTTTCAGGTTTTAAATAAGCGGCGTCCAATGTTCTTAATGCACTATCGTAGTCGGTTTTATCGCTTATTAAATCGAAAACAGAGGCTGAAATACAATTGATCAAGGCAAAGAAATTATCTGAAGTGTTTTCGATTAATCCCGTTATTATGTGAGCGGATATAATTCTGGAGGGTTAATTTCCAATGCCTATAGGATTTTTCGGAATTAGGGCATGTAGGTTCCACCTCGAATCTGTCGGGACGTAAGATTCGATCCATTATTTTTTTTTTTTTTTTTACAGTTAATAAAATTGAAGTGAATAGTAACAGTAAGTAAAGAATTGCCTTTTAGAAAGGTTTTATTAACTGTAAAATACACGTACGCTCTTGAAAGGATCGAGCGGGAAAATGAAACAGAGGGCGCTTTTATTATGAATGTCAATCCCAAGGGGGATAACTCTTAACAACAAATTAAATCATAACAGATACTATGCTCTTTGGATACTATGCGCTTTGACACCGCAATCGCATATCTTGATGACATTATCATAGCGAGCAAAAGCAGGGTGTGTGTGAATGAAAAACATATCTGACGAGTATTCAGTCGAATACAAGATTATGGATTTAAGATTAAAGCAGATAAATGCGAGTTCTTTTTACAATCAATTAAATACCTGGGACAAATAATCGATAAAGATGGCAGACGCTCAGACCCAGATAGGGCGACCGCTATTAATGAATTGCCGACACCAGTAAACATAACTCAATTGCAGATTTTATTTTAGGTTTGGCCAATTATTACCAGGGGTTCATCCGAAATATACACAAATTGCGCGCGCCACTTAATTAATTGCTGAAAAAGGATAAGGCTTGGGCGTGGACATCATTGCCAGACATCATTTCAAGAAATAAAAAGAATCCTGACTTCAAAACTATTCTAAGCGCACTTCAACACACAGTTGGGCATAGTAGTTGCTAGCGACACTAGTCAATATAGCGTCGGGGCGCGCATGCTACATCGAATGCCGGATGGCTCGAAACAGCCTATTGCTTTCGCATCACGGACTCTCTTGTTAGCGGGAAAAATATTCTCAGATCGAGAAAGAGGCCCTAGGGATTATATTTGCAGTTTCAAAATTTCACCGGTACTTGTACGGAATACATTTTTTTTACAAACCGATCATACGCCGTTGATATCAATTTTTGGATAAAAAAAAGAATTCCGACAGTAACTGCGAACCGACTATGAAGATGGAGAAGCATTCTTCTGAACTATAATTTTAAAATTCAATTTCTCCCCTCAAAACAACTAGCCCATGCAGACGGTCTATCGAGACTGATTCCTGCCAAAATGGAACCTCTTGAAGATTCAGTAATCGCGGCACTACGTATTAATAGTGATGTAAAAACGATGGTAAACAATATTATCCGCGAACTGCCGGTTACACTTCAGGAAATTAAGTCAGAATCCCTAAATGACAATTTCATTAAAACCACGAAGCAGAAATAAGCACTGGGTGACACCAGTTCAGATATTTTTTTCTGGTTGTGACGAAATAGTATTATACGGCGAAAGGGGTGTCATTCCCCAAACCCTTCAAAAAAGAATTCTCAAGGATTTTCACATGGGGCATCCAGGAATAAACAGAATGAAAAGCCTAATGAGAAGTTTAGTTTATTGGCCAGCTATGGACCAAGATATTATCGACATAGTAAACAGATGCAAAGGTTGTGCTTTGGCTGCAAAAGCACCACCGATAACATATAAACCTTGGCATAAGGCTGGACAACCATGGGTGAGGATTCACATCTATCATGTGGGACCTGTGGAGGATTTTTACTACCTGATAGTAGTTTACTCTTACTCTAAATGGCCAGAGGTACTAAGGTGCGAAAAACCGACCACGGCAACAACGACACAATTTTAATTGTAATTGTGTGCTCGGTTTGGTTAGCGACAACAGTACACAGTTCACCTCGAGAGAGTTCAAAAAATTCTGCGAGACGTATGAAGTCAAGCATATTACGACACCCCAGTACCACGCAAAAAGCAACGGTCAGGCCGAACGCTTCGTCTTACAAGGACATTAAGAAAGGCGTCCGGTACACCGGCAGAAAATGCCCTTCAGCAATTTCTGCAGGTTTACAGATTTACGAGAATCCGAACAAACCAGATGCGGGATCTCCAGCAGAAATCATATTCTGACGGAAAATAAAATCCGTATTTAGTAAACTGCTATCCAAACACATAGTACACAACAGAAGGTCTACAATGCCAACGAAACAACGGCGATAACGTGTATTTTAGACATTTTAGAAATAACGTTTCTTTTTGGGAACAGGGCACGATCTTACGAAGAATCGGCCATGTTACATAAATCATTCAGGGCCCAAAGTTCCAACATAAGAGGCACCTTTACCAAATCAGGAAACGCTTCTACAAGGATCAAGAAGAACCACCGCAGGACGGCAGTGAGGCGATTGAAACCGTGTATGACTGTTTTGACATAGACCCTCCAAAGGGATGTCAGAACCGGGAGGCTTCGACAAAGAGGAAGCGCACATACCCTTTCGTAGTTTGCCCCAAAAGGAAGAAATATTGATTTTCATAACCGCGAAAATCAACTTGGGAGAGGGTGGTGTGGGGGGATCACCCTCCAAATGGACTGTTCTAACAATTATATAAACCATACACCTTTTGATCTCAGGTCTGGATTAAACACCAGAGCGACCCTCGCCTACTTGAGGACGTTTACTACTCTTTTCAGTTGTAACCTTTTTTACGTTGTTGTTCCAGTGATACATTGTTTAAACTCTATTCTGTTGTTCTGTTTTCTTTGCGGCTTATTGCAAGCCATAACACACAAAAACACACACACACACATATATATATATGCATATATATATATATATATATATATATATATATATATATATACAAACAAATTAAGATTCTGTATCTCTTTGAAAATTCAGAATTTCGCCTATAAAATAGCTGCATTATTTACCCATCTATCTGTTAATTATGAGTTTATATTTGATTCTGTACGAGGTGTGGGATTCTTCCCATATTAAACCTTGAGATAACCAATAATTTTAAGTCGGGCACGCTGGAGATTTTTATGCAATTAGTTTGGGTGCGATATGTGTTTCATTGCTAGACGCAAGATAGTTAAACGTAATTGTGCTAATATCGATGCTGCTAGCGGCTCGTTCGCCTTAAAGCAGGCATTTTTCTCTTAAATAAGCTCTCACGCTTTACCGTAAGGAATTGTTTTCTGATTAAATATCAGGACGAAACATAACAACTGGATATTCTGTGGCTTTCGGGGATTGTTCAAGCTTTCAATACACTACATTTAATAATTTCATTTCGGTATGTTTTTGTTCCGTATACTACTGAGCAAGTTCTTTAGTCATCTTTAGCATTTAATATTTTCATTTATTGTAATATTTCATAATAGGTTTATGTTTCTGGAATCTATATATTTACGAGGTGCCTTAAATATGTTTTTAGACTTTACCCGTCTAGACACTTATATTAAAAAGATTTATGTAAAGGGTGTTTCCAAGAAATTTCTTTATCTTTTCTCTTCGTAAAAAAGTTCTCGTCAATTAATCCGTCGATTACATTTAAGCAGTTAACATAATCTCTCCTTCTAAACATGCGATCGTAATATTCGGTTGTTAAAATATCATTCTGCGTTAAGAAATTATTCGGATTTACGCAGAAATATACGAACAAGTTGAGGAAGCAAATACTATAAACAAGCAGCATAGGAGACGAAACTGGACTTACTCGTTCGTGAATATGGTCGACCACTTCCCTAGATGAGTTCATAATTAAAGGATACTCTAGCTTAACATCTAAACTGACCCCCAAGATCGCCATGCACATGGAATATGCGCCTACATTAAATATGGCTTTCCGTGTGATAGAGATATATCCAGAGTAGATCCGAATCTACCTCATATGTGCTTCGGGGTTGCACTTGCTTAAACCATCGCATTATATATTTGCCCTCTATCACCCGCGCAACAGTGGGGTTACTCTCTTTAAGAGTATATCTGAGAAAATTAACTTCATCCTGTCTGCTCATCCTTCGGCTAACATTCACATTTGCGGTAAATTCAATGTCCATAATGTGGAAAGGCGGCCCACTCAAATAAGACAGATGATGAGTGAAGGTTCTGTTATTATTTTGCCATTGCCTATGCCCTCACTCAGATTGTTCACGAACCCACCCGTGTGCCCGATACTACCGGTTAGTATGCAAGTCTTTTAGACATTTTTCTCAGAACTCCCCTTGAGCTATGTTCATGTTCCGTTCTTCCCCCCTAGGATCCTCCAACCACTCCGCCGTATCAGGAAAGATAAAAATGAAATGTAATAAGTCTTCAGATGTACCTCTCCACCTTACTGTATATCGATACTCTATGGCTGACTAGGATAGCTTCCGTACATTCATATCTGATTTACCACTGCATTCCATGTTTAAAAAAGGATGTGGCCTCTACATTATCAGACCTGACTGAATGGTTAATTGAAGGCATAGACCAATTCATACCATCCAAAAAATTCCAACAAAAACCTAACAGCCAGCCATGGTCCTCACCAGAATGTGCTGCTGCCACTGCGGAAAGAAATCACTTATTCGATAGCTACCAAAGTAATAGATGTACTGAAACTAAAACTGCTTCCAGGAATGCCAGCAACCACTGTAAAACAGTAATAAAAATGCAAGAGATGTATATGCTCAGTCCACTAAATCCAAAAGTAGCTGATCAGCGGCTTGGTTTCAACCAGTTTTGGCAAATAACAAACATGATCCTGAACAAAAGCGTGCGTTCTATCCCAGACATCATCAATAGACCTTAGGTAATCTCATCAGCATCAGACAAGACCAAACTATTTGCCAAGAACTTTGCAGCTAACTCTACCATCTACGATGAAGGTCATCAACTCCCCGTATTTCCTCCTACAACAGACAACACAGTATGCAACATACAAATATTTGTGCGTGATGTCACCAAGCTAATCAACAACAATCATTCCAGTAAACATCTGGGCCTGACGGCATCCCAATTATAGTGTTGAAAAAGCTTCGACCAGAACTTGCCCCCATACTTACAAAATTGTTTAAGCGTTGCCTTAAGGAGAAGTGCTTTCCAATACCTCATCAGTATGACATGTATATAAAAACTCAGGTGAAAAGTCATCTTCCTCTCAGTACAGACTAAAAAGTCTCCTGTGTGTCGTGAGTAAGTTGTTCGGATCCATATAAAATAAAGAAGTAGTCACCCCCCCCAATAGAAATAACCTCCTTGCAATATGGTTTCCGTTCTGCTAGATCTATAGCTGATGTGCTAACGGTTATATATCATAGGATTAGTTAATGTCTCGACAAAGGCTTTCTTTCTAGGGCGATTGTTCTTGACATACCAAATGCCTTCGATAAGGTATGACATAAGGACCTACTTTACAAGATTTCAAGCTACGGTATAACTGGAAAAGTTTTCTCAATAATTAAATCATTTCTCTCTGACAGGCTCATAAGAGTAGTGGTTGATGGGCTGCAATCAGAGGCCCACAGTATTAATGCTGGAGTCTCCCAGGGGTCCATCATGGGCCCAACTCTCTTCCTGATCTACATCAATGATCTTCCAAAACATTTAAACCAATCGTTGATATGTATGCTGATGGCACGACAATCTATGGCAACACATCAAAGGCCGTAAATTACAAAGCTCTCTCTGATTCTCTCTCCTCTGATCTTGAGCGCGTTGTCCAGTGGGAAAGAAGTGGCTGGTTACTTTTAATGCATATAAAACCTACATACTATCCTTACATAATCAACGCTCTGATCCCCATCTGGCATCAATTGAAATGGATGCTCTCGTCTTGAGGAGGCTTCATGTATTGACAAGCTCCTGAGTTTGAATTTTACTCCTGATCTGAAATGGAACACGTATATCAAGTCTGTTGCCCGGGTCCCGGGGAAATTGGTAGGATCCTTCTACCGCGCCAGAAGATATCTCACTACTGATGCAATTCTCTATCTGTGTTAAAGTCAAATACGTCCAAAGATGGATTACTGCTGCCACATCTGGGCTGGAGCTTCTAAAAACAGCGTACCCTAGCGTGACAAATTACAAAATAGACTTCGTGGCTTAGTGGGGGATGCCCTTTTCTCTTCCCTGCAACCTCTCATCCACAGAAGAGATGTTGCGCGCAACAGCAGAGCTGAGGTAGAAACTATTGAAGTATGAAACTTTCTTACATCTAGGGATCTCTACTGCGTAGGCGTGGGATTTTGCTGCTTGTCAGGTTTGTCGGGTTACAAATGCTTGTAGTTCACTGGAGAATTCACCATGAAACATGCAAAAGAATGCAACATTTCATCGATGGGGCAGAGGTTAACGCTTAGATGACAGTTCATGACCTATCATGATAGATACTCTCTTTTGAACACTGTTCAAGGTTGAGAGACTATTAGCAGATGCACCAGCCCAAAGTTCCTAATTTCTGTGCTTCGATGCATTTTCTGATAGTTTCTGTATATTCTCTCTTAGCTGTAGCTATTTCTCTCTAAAAATTACTTCTAGCTTCTACAACTGGACTTATGTCGGTTAAATCTGCGGTACGCATGCTGCGTTTGAGAAATGACAACTGCACAAATAAAACTAAACCACTGAGGAGAGTGGGGCTTGCTATAAAATTTCCGCGTGGGATCATGTGCTTCAATTGTCTTTTTGAACTATTTATTCGTCTGATTTTCGCATTGTTCAGCAGACAGGGAACAGTTATTTTTCTACGAGGCATCCGTGAGAAGATCCCTGATGGCTTTCCAGTCAGCCTTTTTATAATACTTTGTTGGTTTGAGCAATGACTGTTTAATTTTGGCTTGAGAATTTAGGGTAATTTCTACCATTATCACAGCGTGATTCTCATTCCCGGGTGAGCTGTAGGCATCAGGACTGTGGTCAGAAATTGACCTAGAAGTGAGTCATGTTGGTCTTGCTGGTCTGGGAAACATGTTAGAAACGTAATCGTCTGTGATATGGAATGAGATATAGAGGAACTGTGTGTTGTGCTACCAGCTGCGTAGGTATACGTAAAGAATACGAGCCAATTACTGTTGCGGACATCAAAGTCACCAAATACATTTACTTCAGCAATAGTATAGAGAGCGAGTGCTGTATCTATGCTATCAGAAACTGTTTTAATTAGGGCAAAGTCCTGGGTCGTGGGAGAGGGGTACAGGAAATATAAGTAGCTACTGTTTTGTGCTATCTGCAAAGTGGGAGATTGCATGGTATGTTAAAGTGGTTGGAGAGGATGGAGGTGTGTAGGTTAGTTGTACTTAGTGCAAAGATATCCACGGTGTTTGCTAGTAGAAATTATTCAACATAATCTAAATTATTTCTTATTCGGCGGATATTCGTAAAAGACAGCCTCAAGGGAGGAGGCCAATTGGTTTTGAGTTTAGGCCTGGTTGAATCCTAATTTTTATCGGACTGTCATTTTATTTTATTCAAAAGTTTCAGTCAGGGTAAGAGGTACTGGAAAAATGGTTGTACCGAATACTACACACACAACACAAGTAGACAATCAGCCGGCTCTTCATCTGCAGGATTGTAGCGTCGCAAAAGCCCACCGGAGATGGGTGTGTAGTACCTTCCAGTCGCGACATAGCACTACAGTTATCTCGATATTATACAACTTGATGGAGCAGCCGCTCTAAGCGCTACCAAACAGTTAGGTATCGTGTACTCTCAGTCGGAAACAACAGCTAGAAAATGTAAATCCGGTACTCTAAACCCATCAGACACAAGTCAACCCAACTTTAATTGCACTGCCATATATTTCATGCACACCCAAGGGGCCCAGTTTTGGGGTATAGGATGTGGTGGGAAGGTGGGTTCATTTTCATAGTCAGGAAATAAGGTCAACCACTTGGTGTTTCTGTTGAGTCCCTCTGATATCAACTTTGCGTCTTGCAAATAGACAAACAGGAGTATGAAAGCCACGGGATAGACAGTGCCTATCTACTCCTTACGAAGTTTAGGTTTGCAAACCGGTAATTTGTTTGAGTTGTTTGTGGTCCATGTTTATCTTCAGAGTTTTCCTTCTCCTAGACGGATGACTTGGGAAAATCTACGGATCCATCAGCACCTAGAGGGTTTGCCCTAAGCCTAGGTCCTTAACCAGGTATGTCTGCGACCCCGCATGGGTAATTAATGTTAGTGTGTTAGTTGGTAAAGTTATCTAGGGATAAGTTACATTTATGAAAATGATAAAATATCCGTATAAATAAAAGATTTGATAATAAGTTATGTGTGCGTAAATAGTCAGACAATCAGACTCGACAAAAATACAGAAGGAGCTAACAACAACATGATGAACATGATGAATATTATTATTAACATTACATTGTATTTATTATTATTATTATTATTATTATTATTATTATTATTATGTTATCATTATCATACTCACCATTACAGTCATGACTTTTCGACAGACTTATAATTAGTAATAAGCTAAGATTTTGCCACCCTTAAACTTTTTAATTCTCACTCTCCACACTTTTTATATTGCAACACATTGCAGAAAGAATTGTTTCGATCTGGCTAAACAATGTTCGATTAGAGTAATACAAACATTCACGCGCTGACCTTTTTTAGCCTGATGTTTATTATTGTAAAACTAATCGGAAATTACCTATTCAAATTAAGCTAGCGGTGAAAGATGACATGCTGTTTATCTGTATTTTTTATTTTTCAACTCCACTTGACTAGAGATCAACATTTATTTGGACTACTGCACTGTCCGAAAAAAAGCAATTTCCATTATTTCAGCTGCTTTAAAAACTTTCCAACCGGACTATCACTATTTACATCACACCGGATTTAATTTTGGACTTCATTCTCTCTAAAGAATGATTTTCCCCTTTCGGATACCTTGAGGGAATCTTTATGCAAGCTGAAATATTTTGCGCGGTTTGTTTTAATATTTATTTATATATATATTTTTTTACATATCTAAAATGTTTCAATTGTTTTTCTTGGCAATTTATTACTACAATAAATTCCGATTGCACTTAATACTATAACCAGCAAATTCTATCATTGCTACAAATATAATATGCTGATTTCTTTCTGTCTTCTAATGAGAAGAATAGCGAAAATAGCATTCTTTGACAATCCGCGGAATAAAACGTTATCATTTTTTTTTTGGAGTACTCAGTCGAACAATAAATTTGGATTGTAAATTTCAACTTACAGTTTTAATTTTCTATATATATATATATATATATATATATATATATATATATATATATATATATATATATATATAGATAAGAGTATGAAATGAAGTCAATACACTATATATTGATAGATATACAGTGGATCATTTATTGAATAATGGAATACAAGCATAATTTGGGGAATAGAAGGGACTCTTTATGCCAGGCCATTTCGAAGCATAATGCTTCTCATCAGAAGAGTAGATAAGGTACTTGGTAGCATGGGGAAGATGCGGCGCCTAGCGTAGAGTTCATTAGGGACGAAGATCAAGAGGAATTATAGAATGTTGGGGGAAGCTTTATTGAATTCTAAATAAAAAGGAGAAGCTTGTTATATATAGTACTATATGTATATTGTCTTTAACATAGTGTTGAGAGTACGGGGTATATGTATTAGGATAAAATTAGAGGGGCATTGTTGCTGCGTTGTAATTTAGTTTAACGGTTTGTGGGGTGTCTATTTTCTATGGAGTGGTATTTTTGACTGGTGCAACCTAACCGACAAATGGCGGCTATAAAATCGCTTATAATATGGAGGGGGTGTTTATGTCAGGTTGTAAAATTGAAAGGTAATATGCGGCAATATTTTAAAGTTTCTTCTGTTAATATGTAGGGAGTATAATTATAAGGGGGCGCCCGAAGATTGCCATTATGAATACACTCAGTGTTAAATAATCTTTATACACTGTGAAATTTGCGTTATGTGTGAAAACCAAAGAGGGGAGACGTAACATATGAGACATATTTAGGATCAAGTCTTCCCTTGCTGTTATTTCAGATCATTTGAAACTGCAGCAACACGTTTTAGTATCCCCTCTATGAACGCCAGAAGTTTTGGGGAAACATCAGATATTTTATAATTCATATGCAAAACTCGGAAAATAAATGCCTATGATTGAAATATCGGTACAGGTGCCAAACCATTCCCCTCATAAAACTCATTTAGACTTACTACTGTCATAGGTTTTCGAACGTGCTGGAAACGAAAACAATAGTTAAAATCCCAGAAATAGAGTAATTCAATGATATGAATAAAATGTAGTTTTAATAAAGGGGGGTCACTTTTCTATATTTATTTAAAGTAAAATTGACACTCACTTAATAACAAAATGGGCATAAAGTGGGTGCTAATTTTTCGTTAAATAAAGGTAGAGAACTGAACCCTTATTGTTTAAACACTAATTTGCGACCATAAGACAACTGACACATAGCCAACTACCTAAGTCAGCTCATTAGCTTTTCGATGGACTTTCATTTGTTAAATTCTGATAAATAGTTGCCGAGATGTCGAATTTACAAAATTGCCAAAAATACCTATACTCCTATAAATTCGTTTTTATTTTGTGTGTATTGATATTCATATTAAAAAAAAACATTTTCTATTTATTTCAAAAGAAAAGACAATTTTCTCATATATGGGTTGTGGAATTTCAATCACTAGCAAAAGATCTAGCTAATTTGCATATTCTTTTAAACATTCATTTTAATTAATTCCATATTATTTGCTTCGGTTTTCTCATGGGCTAATCATCTTTAGTTTACATGTAATTATATTCGTGCAGATATTCTACATGATTTATAATTGCATAATATTTGCGCAAAAAGTTTATAGTAAACACAAAATTGTTTCCATATATATATTTATGTATACGTATATATTTTTGTTTAACAACTTTTGCCTACCAAAATTCTCCTAGAGTTTTTGGTCTACAGGCACGAAACTTCATATATAAGGTATTTGAATCCATGCAAAATTTATATTTGGGTTTTGCCCGGAAAAAAACCGGGCAAAAGTGTGAAAATTAAACAAAAAGAAATTTGCCAGGTGGAGGTCGAACGCCGGCATTACGAATCCGTTACGTAGTAGCTATTAGTTCATGTTTTAATTTTTAGCCTTGCAGAAAACATGTTTTCATAGCCCTGTCATTGAGGGCAGAGGCAAAATAAATCGTGTGCTCAACGTTTTGGTTTCGATTATCGGTGGTTGTGCTTGAGTATTTTTTTGTACTTTTAAAATTATTACTATATATTGCATCCAGTTTATCTATCTATCTATATATCTATCTATATATCTATCTATATATCTATAAAAGTGAACGTGTCTGGGTATGTGGGAAAAATCATCGTAATCCGTTTTCGGCTAGAAATTCGGCTATCAACGGGTCAAAGTTCGACGATTTGTTCTTTGAGAACTCTATCAAACTCCTCTGATAATTTTGGGTCTAAACACTTCAAATTTTAGATATAGGTTCCTTGGACATGGATCTAACTTAATAACTTGATTTGGGCCACAAACAATAAAGTTTAAGGGGTCATAATAGGGGTCAAATTTTAAAATAATTGACCTCTGCGGTCTCTACCAAATTACTCAAACAATTTCTGGTCTAAACGTTTGAAACTTTTCATAAATGGTATTCCCAGATAGGGAAAGCTATTTTTTTAGCTTTTATATATATATATATATATATATATATATATATATATATATATATATATATATATATATGTTTGCATGTCTGCTTAAAACTTTCGACAGAAGCGGCAGATTTTCACAAGATCAGTATCTTTTAAAGCTCGACACTTCAGACGAAAAATACTGAAAAAATTGTTAAGAACAATTTTTCAGTATCCCGCAATATCTTCGCCTACAACTGGGCACTTTTCTACAGGGAGGTATCGCCGATGTTTTCAAAAGACATCCCCGTTTGTTGATTGCCTAGCCTTAATTTTAATCTATGTCAATCCTGATTTGACAGTGGTCGTACCAACAAAGACGTTACGTTTTTCCCCGTTCTTTTCCTCCTTCACGGTACGAGTTCGAGCCTGCTTTCCTTCTACTACTTTTGTTTTTACTCAACATACATCTCCAAACACCCGGGCAACGCCGGGCTGCGATGCTAGTATATATATATAATCATATAATATAATATATAATTTGTAGTTTTACAGTATTTATTTTATAGCTTGTTTCTTTTATTTATAAGTAAATTCGTCCTGGACTAGTTACATATAGAATCAATGCACCATTGAGTAATTTAAGATACATTAATTCTTAGGCAAAACACCATGCCACCTACATTAACTTATTAGTGCAATCATTACACTAATTATTATATGTATCATGCTGTAGTTCTTGTTTATATCGTGCATATCTTACGCTTATCACAAATTGCACTTGAATTCAACGGTTGCGGCTATATTCATCTTTTAAAATAGAAATCCATTGTCAGGACACCTTGTATACTTGTTCATGTGTACATATATATGCATATTTTCCTGCTCGTGTGTCTGCCTGTTTACCCTTGGATGCTTTGTAGATTTTTTTATTTGAAATCTATGGCGATGCAGACATGGAAATGTAATGTTGTATTCCAGGTAATTTCCGCTGATAATGGGAGTTTATCCGTTTCTAATTTGGAAGTACGTTTCTGCAAATTTGAGAAGATTGATTTCCCAATGCTTACAATTGGACACGAGCAGAAAAAATAACCTGATAAAACTGAATATGTTGAACATAAGCTATTATCTTTAAACATTTTCTGACATAGATACTATTTCAAATTTTAAGTGAAAACATACCATTTTAACTAAATCTGATATTGCAATATATGTTGCCTAACATACAAATATCAATGCGTGCCTGTTTTTTCTCACGTGAATACTCCGTTAACCTAGGAACGTTCACTAAAGTATATGTGAGCACCTGCTTCTTATTTAAATATATTGATCTACGTTGGTATTTAAGCAATATATAAAAGATGCCATTAAGTTTAAGACATTGTTATATTTAAAGAATGTATAATAAAAAGAAATGACACATGGAATCACATGAGAAAAATAATGTTAATGCCATAATGCCGTTTATGTTTTTTTTCTATCCAAACTTGTACGAATTGTATTAGTCTGGGTTTATGAATGTAAACTTCACACAAAAATCGATCTTTAAAAACATTTGATTGGCAAAGACCACAATTATATACGTGAAATAGAGAATTGCTACAATGCCAGGTATTAGCACTTATAAACACACACAAACACACAAAAACACACACAAAAACAAACACACACTCACAAACACACTCACACACATATATTAATTTACAGAAAAAGTTGAATTTCGCTTACGAAAATCTAAACTTCTTACACAACAATACATAGAGCTTGTTCATGTCCAGGGTTGTTAAAAATATATTATGCCATTTTGCAATTAATATTTCTAAAACGAGTTATCTGCATATTCACTTTTTTAAATTCTTAAAAGAAAATTAATTTAAAAACTTTGGAAACTGATCATTTTTTTATTAAGATTTTGCTATTAAAATTTTCTCCAACAGTAATGCCATTTTATCTGCTATATTGAGTTCAGTACATTTTAAAAACAGTTTATTTATTTCTTTACATTTTTGTTATCAGAAATATTCTGATAGACATATTAACTCAGTTGTTTGTTCTATTCGAAGATCATATGTTAACATAGAATTTTGAAAACTGAAATATCATTCCTATTGAAACTTTTCTCTATTTAACAATGAATAAAATTAAATCTCTTAGGGATATATTATTAAAATATGATTAATTTGGATATATATATATATATATATATATATATATATAAATATATATATGTATATATACATATATATGTGCGTGTGTGTGTGAGTGTGTGTATGGTTGTATGTATATATATATATATATTTATAGATAGATAGATTTACTCAATTACTTGTATAAATATGTCATGCATATATATACATGTATAAGTTTCAATTAACGTGTTGCACCTAAAAATATAACGATCATAACTGATTCTTCAGTCATTGATTTAGCGTAACCCATTATAATTTTCGTCATTCAGATTAAACTTATATTCATGCATTTTTATGTTCATGTTTGATTAACTCATCTATAAATATAAAGGCGAAAATGTATGTATGTATGTATGGGTGTTCGCTTTTCTGTATGTCTACAAAAGGCTTTTTTTCAGAGAAGCGTTCGGTCGGTTCACAACTTTTTAAATCTTTTTATATCAAATATAACTCGTAATATCTCACAGTTTACAACGAAGCTCGCCTGTCTATTTAATTTGCTCGATTTCGGGAAGATAAATATTCAACAGTTATCGCTCGCCGCATGTGGGTTAGTCTTTTTCCTATAACATCTTGGGAAAAATAAAAAAAAGCGTTCCGCAGTAAATTAAATACTATCCCGCAGTCAGACTTGGCCTCATTAACTCATTAAAACGGACACCAGCCAAATGCAAGTAATTAAATAAATTCAAACGTGTTTTCGTTAGCATCTCGCGGTGGGTAAATCGTTAACGTTGCACTTTTTTTTCTCAAATTTAATTTACAACTTTGCCTCAACGGTTCGGATTCAGTCCTCATATTTACTTTTTTAACCCCCCCACCCTCGGAGTCTCCACACACACCTCCAAGCACTCGCGCAACGCTGGATACCTCTCGCTAGTTATGTCTAAAAATAAAAATGAAATATGATACGAATAAAAAATCAGATTAATTAAAAATAACGAATCTTGCATTTCTGACTGCTGGAAACCCGCTTCTGTGGTACCAGTCTTCAAGAATTCTGGTGAAAGAACTGACCAACTAACTTATCGCCCATTTGCCTCCTTCCGCTTTTCGACAAAATATTTGAGTCCTTAGTTAATACACCCCTAGTCCAAAAACTAACAGTTGCTAAATTTCTGACCGAAAAACAATATAGATTCAGCCAAGCCCGTTCAACAGCAGATATTTTAACTGTAATCTCTGAACATATATACCGTTCACTGGAGAAAACAGGAGAGGAGAGAGAGGTAGCCCTTGTTGTATTTAAGGCTTTTGACAGGGTATGACACGATAGTCTTCTAAAGAAAAGTAGATCATATGGTATCACTGGAAGAATACATAATGTAATTAAATCCTTCTTAATTAAGAGAAAAATCAAAATCATCCTCGAGGCTCGTACATCTAAACATTATGATATAAGTGCGGGAGCAATTCAGGTGTCTATCCTTGGGCCTTTATTATTCCTGATATTCATAAATGGTCTCCGTGATAAAATTGTTTCGGAGATGGGTATATTTGCCGATTACACCACTATCTATAACAGGCATGAGGGGAAAACAAATGACCACATATCTAAGAAAATGGCAAGAAACACTAGAGGATGACTTCCAATCTGTACTGGAACGGGGACAAAATTGGATGGTCACATTCAATGCTTCCAAGACTAAGCTTGTTTCCTTCAATAACTACAAGAAACCTTCTCTACCACCAATAGCAATGGCCAAGAACACATTGCCTGAAAGTACTATGTTAAACACCTCGGCCTCACGTTTACTGTGAACATGAACTGGAATAGATACATTGAGAGCATTGCCAAGGCTGCTGCAAAGAAGGTGGTCTTTTCCGACCGTGTTAAGAAATTACTTACGCCTAAAAGTATCCTGTAACTCTATAAGGTAACCATTCGCCCCTGTATGGAGTACTGTTATCATATTTGGCTCGTGCATCTGCTGTTTATCTCTCACTCCTGGACAGAGTTCAAAAAAGGGTCATAAACCTCATACGTCCTGAACTGTCATCCAGGCTTCAGCCTCTATCCTATCGACGAGATGTCGCATCCCTTTGTCTGTTCTACAAATATTTCAATAGTGAATGTTCTGACGAACTGCAAGCACTTGTACCTCGTCGACCTGACTACCCCTGACAAAGCTTACAAACAACTAAGTCCCACCCCTTTACAGTAGAGATCCCTAGGTGCAAGAAAGCCGTTTACTCCAATAGTTTCATCCCCAGAACTGCAGGTCTTTTGAACTCGCTTCCGAGATTCTGCTTTCCCAACTGTATTGATATGCAGAAGTTCAAGTGTAATGTGATCAAACATCTTTCTACTCATCTCCCTTCATAATTCCCCCGCAAATGATGTCCCCGATAGTAGCCCCCTACTTCAAAGTGGCACTTGCCTTGATTGGGGTGAAAATTGAAAGAATAAAAATATATATAACCCAAATTATCTGAGAATATATTAGAAAAAATATATAAATCCAAACCAAACGATCGACTTGCAATACATTTTATTTGGGATTAATTTCAACGATGTAATAAAATGTGCGTCTATTTTCGCATGTAAAGTTTTTTAAACAATTATACATGTTCATATTTATATTTGCTTGATTTGTATTTACTATCGTCTTTTCGTAGGCGGTATGGTATAATGGCATTTTATAACTGTATTCTTAGGTTATCCTGGTAGACTTTTTATTCCACATGAAAATTATACAAATAGTATTGTTTACTTTGTGTAATATACAGAGAATTATAATGATAAAGTGATTAATCTGAGATCCATGCCTAGTGCTTTTCTGTTATTACTCTCGCTTACATCATTGTTTTCGCTTTGTTTACTAAGTAAAAGAACACAATAATACAATTCTGCAGTCTTTGAGAGACTTAGTAGCATATCAGTACAGAAAACAAGCTTGCAATTAGAAATAAAATAAACGCTGCAAAGGTATATAAATAAACAAAGATGGACACATACACGTATATATATATATATATATGTGTGTGTGTGTTTGTGTGTGTGTGTGTGTTTGTGTGTGTGTGTGTGTGTATCCATCTTTGTTTATTTATATCCAGTGTTTTCAGGTATGAAAGGTTCTATGTAGGAGAGTTTGGCACTGAGTAAAGATAATGTGTTACTTTACTCTTTAGTAATAGAAATTTTCGAAGCAACTAACTTTGCAATTAAAATTGTTTCTTTGGGTTTCAACCAAGTTCTATTAAGTTTCATCAGATTTCATTCGCGTGTTTTCTTTTCTCTCTTACTTTCATCCTAATACCATTAGTAGATGCACAGGCTTATTTTCGATTATGTAAAAATAGAAAAAAGTGGACGATTTATCGTTTAGAAATACGATGCTCATGAAAAGAGATAGAGAGGATGAAAAACAGGAAACATGTGGATATAGTAATAGCAAAAATATTTCAAGTAAGCATTTCTTCTCATATATTAGCGTAATAAAAAAAGTGTAATCTTGATTCGAAGGGAAAGAAGATAAGTGAGGCAGATAGAGATTAACTCGTAAATTCTACAATAGTAGTAATTCAAACTTTGGTGACTCGGGCTCTCTTGTTTGTATTGATATTAAATAGCAAGTGTAACTTAAAATGCTGTGGAAATCAAACCTAATATATATTAATGACTCAACAGTATAGGTTTTTTCCCTGTTTAAATTCGAATTAAATAAATGACGAATTATAATGTTGTTGCGCTAGAAATAATCCGTTTCTTAAATAGATTCGCAATGATAAAATTATGAAAAATAAACATTAAAAACGAACTAATATTTCATGAAAGGCGTACATTTACTAGTTGTATATAAACAAAATTATGTAATGTTATTGTTATTTTTTTGTCATTATTTCAATTGAATTTTTTACAAAAAATAAAGGAATGTTTATTTTGAGTTGCTTGTATGATTGCCCAGATGTAGGAAAATTAGTAATTCTGAGGGAAGTTGTGTGTGCTGATATGAGCCTTCTATTATTTCGGTAATTAAATAGATAAACAATAAAGGATTACGTGACAGATATGTTTATAATATAATAAATATACTTAATCTTTTAAAATAATCAATCTGCCCGTCCTTTTCACATAAGCACTAATGCAAAGCTTCTAAGGGGAAACAGAACCTGATTTGAGTCAACGTGTGGATTAAAAAAAGACCAAGGTACAAATTATAATGTATAAATTTAAATATTTTGAAACATATGCGTTTATTTTTTTATTTGTTTGAGCGGAAACATAATAAACGTAGAAGGCAAATAAATGACATATTTCATTAACCACAGCATTAAAGATAATTCCCTAAGACGAAAAAAGTCATATGAGAGTTAATATTTCATTTGCTTTTGTTTTTTGAACTATGTGCAAAAATAGAGTTATGAATTTATGTTTTGTCGTTTGTGCGAAAGTTTCAAGTCGATGCAACATCCGACATTTCTCAGGAAGATGGACTGCGAACTCATTAACCTTTTACGTGGACGTCAATGTCGGCGATGACATTCTGGGAAACGCGCTGCGTAGAAAAAATACAGGTAAAAATAAAAATGGTAGATTCATTAAAACGATTGCGAAATCCATATGATCGTTTTCTGTAATTTGTTAAATAAGACATTGCAAGCATAAAAAGTAATTAAACATTAAAAAAGGATATTTTCCAATTATCTTGAAAATCGTTATATCGTTAAAGTTTAAAAAGTGAAAAGCTAACACGAAAATGTTTTTGTTGTAAATGTTAGCAATTCAAGAAGAATATATAAATAGAATAAAATGAATTCTTGTGTTTTCACCATAATGCAGAAGCGTTCAAAAGCAAGTAAAATATAATATAATATATAATTTTGAATTCTTTTACATAATTTATAGTATAATTTTGAATTCTTTTACATAATTTATAGTATACTATTCTGCACAGCCACTTGTCTAGCAACCCTCACTCACACACCCTAACTGAAACTTTAAATTAAATAAAATTAAATGCTACCTCAAGCAAAAAATGCTTAAACCAGGAACAAACTCCAAGAAAACCAACCTTCCTCCTCCCTTGAAGCTTGCATTTACGAATATTCGCGGGCTTAGAACCAACTTGGATAATGTTTAATAGTTTCTCCTTGTAAACACCGCGTGTATCTTTGCATTAAGTGAAAATAACCTTTTTTTTATTACATTTTCACCCCAGACAAGGCACATTGCCACTTTGGTGTAGGAGGCTACTATCAGGGGTAGCAACTGCTGGGGCACTATGTTGGGATTTGGGCAGCAAGATGTCGGTTCACGTTACACTTGAATTTCTGCATGTCAGTACACTTAGAGAAGAAGGGACCTGAGATGGAATTCCAGAGTCTAGCGGTTCTGGAGAAGAAACTACTGGAGTAAAAAGATCTTTTTACATCTAGGGATATCTACTGTGTGGGGGTGGGATTTAGCTGCCTGTCGGGTTAGTCGAGGTTGTCTACGTCGTGAGGGCACAAGTATCTCCAGTTCGTCAGAGCATTCACCATTAAAATACTTGTAGAACAGGCAGAGAGATACAATGTTTCGTCGATGGGACAGAGGCTGAAGCTTAGATGCCAGTTCAGGGCCTATCAGATTGGCGACTCTCTTTTGAAACTTGTCTAGGAGCGAGAGACTAGCAGCAGACGCACCAGCCGAAATGTGACAACAATACACCATACATGGGCGAATGGTGGCCTTATAGAGGTACACGATACTTTCAGGTGTCAATAATTTTCTAGCACGGTAGAGAGAGCCTACCTTTTTCGCAGCTGTCCTGGCAATGTTTTCAATATAATTGTTCCAACTCATGTTTCCTGTGAATGTTAGGCCAAGCAGTTTGAAAGATGTACTCTCAGACAGGGAGTCACTGGCCATTGCTATTAGTGGCAGAGAAGGTTTCTTGTACTTATTGAAGGAAACAAGCTTAGTCTTGGCAGCATTGATTGTGACCATACATTTATGTCCCCATTCCACTACAGATTGGAGGTCATCCTCTAGTGTTTTTGCCATTTCTTTAGATATGTGTTCATTTGTTTTCCTGTCATGCCTGTTATAGAGTGTGGTGTCATAAGCATATATACCCATCTCAGACACGGTTTTGTCGGAGAGGCCAATTAATAAATATTAGGAACAATAGAGGCCCAGGCATAGACCCCTTAGGCACTCCCGCATTTATATAACACTGTTTAGATGTACGACCGTCGAGGACAACCTGGATTTTTCTCTTATCTAAGAAGGATTTAATTATGTTAAGTATTCTATCAGTGATACCGTATGATTTAATTTTCCTGAGGAGACCCTTATGCCATACGAAGGCTTAGATATATCGAGAGCTACCGCTCTGTCCTTCCCCACTTTGTCCAGTTAATGGTATATACGTTCAGAGATTACACTGAGGATGTCTGCTGTGGAACGGGGTTGTATAAATCCATATTGTTGTCAGTCAGAAGTTTAGCATCTGTAAGGTGATGGACTAAGACTTTAAGTAAGTATGTTGGCTTAGGAATAGGATAACGCGTTACAGAATGGTTTTATATTAAGCGTGTGTAATGTATGAGTATTAGTATCAGCTTGGGTAGTAGTGTAGATTTAGTGTTTAGGAGAGGATTAGCTTACAGAATGCAGTACAATTAGCTTTTAGAATTTATAGTCACGTAAAATCTAGTTATAAAGACAACAAAAAATTCATTTTTTTCTTTTTATTTACTTAACATGCAAATCAGACAATGGCAGTCGTCTTGGAGGAAAGGAGTATATTGAATATACGTAGCACGCAAGACAGGTGTGTTTCTACCGTAATAAGACTGCGTGGCGCGTCGGAATTCGTAGTTAATGACAGTTAATTAAGCCAGACACAAAACATTGTTTATCTATTCAGAAAGTCATAGTTACGTATCTAAGATCACTGTATATTTCACGTACATATATAATTGAATGTAAGGCAAACTATATTCCGTGGTTTGTGATAGATAGCAAGGAAGCAACATATTCAATACAAGCGAGTTTATAGTGATCATATATATTACGTATATTATAAAGTCGTATCTTTTAGTGTGGAAAAAATAAGTCCAGGTTTCTGAAACTTCTGAGATTTGTTTTGCAAAGGGTTTTTCCCTTAGTTGTCTTGGAATATAAGAGTGAAACAGTATTTTGCCTATGAGGATGGGGGATAACGAATTTCAGCTTTAGTTAAGATAAGGTTGGAAAAAAAGAAAAAAATACACAAATAAAGAGGATAAAAATACATATAAAACAAAACCAAAGAAAAACAAATAAACGAGCATGTATACATTTCTTAGAAGCAAAATTAATTTTAAAAAAATAGTACTTAACATTTCTTTAGGCACACACATACATATATTTTTTTTCAATAAATATATACATATAAATTTATATATATATATATATATAAAGTGAACGCGTCTGTGTATGTGTTTCTGTGTCTGTCTGTGTGTCTCTGTACATATCCCTAACTCTGTCAATTATTACTCTACAGACTCGAAATTTGATATACAGAGTACTGAGATTTTGGAAAATATATGTGATCGGTTTTCGGCCAGAAATTTGGGTGTTAACGAGTCAAAGTTAAACTATTTGACCTTTGAGACCTCTATCAAACTCCTCCAACAATTGTTGGGTCTAAACACCTGAAACTTTAGATATAGGTTCCTTGGACATTGATCTAACTTAATAACTTGATTTCAGCTCAAAAGAATAAATTTTAAGGGGTTATAATAGGGGTCAAAATTTTAAAAAAATGACCCCTGCTGTCTCTACCAAACTACCCAGACAATTTCTGGTCTAAATATTTTAAATTTTACATAAAGGGTATTCAGAGATAGGGAAAGTTTTTAATCGGTTTACGTCGAAAATTTTTAGTTACCAATATATAACTGTATATGTACGTATGTATGTTTGCATGTCTGCCTAAAACTCTCGACAGAGGGAACGGATTTTACCAAGATAAGTATCGTCTTGAAGATCGGCCTTTCAGACGACAAATATCGAAAAATTGGCTAAGATCATTGATATCTTCACCTTTAACTGGGTACTTTTTTTACAGGCGTAGTCGCTTTTTTCGCCGACATTTTTTAAAGTCATCCTCTACTTTCGAATATCTAGCCTTAATTTAAACATGTAACTTATGGCTTGGCGGTAGTTTGTAAATTATAAAATATACATGGCGATTAAGCTGCACTGAATATTCCGCGTTTCATCCACTATTTAGCTAAGGTAATTGATGCTGGAAAACTTTATGTTAAAATCGATCCGCTTGCCTTCCCAATTCATGGTCTTACTTGTTGTTTTTATTCTTGTAACAGCGTACAGAAAGTTAATCGTACTGCTTCTCAGTTCTCCAGTAAATGTGCACTTCTCTCTTTTTCTCTCTCTCTCGTTCTCTCTTTCTCTCTCTCGTTCTCTCTTTCTCTCTCTCTCTCTCGTTCTCTCTCTCTTTATACATATATATATATATATATATATATATATTTGTGTGTACGAGGGGCGTGCAGTAAGTAATGCCTATTACCCACTTCCCATAGAAGTAGAGCAACGAAACTTAGCACAGTTATTAATTTTAACTCTACATAGAAAAAACCCAGTTATGCATTTCTCCCATCGTTTGATGCAGGTCTTTTTTGTAGAACACCCCAGGTTGGTCTTCCGATAACGAGGTGACTTCAGAAATCAAGGCTGAATCATCTGGGTAACGCTTTCCTTTCAAAAACAATTTCATGGCTGGGAAAAGGTGAAAGTCAGAGGATGCAAGGTCAGGTGAGCAGGCAGGATGCGGAAGGATTTCATAACCAGACGCCCGTGCTTCTGATCTGGTGACATGCGAGTTGTGAACCGGAGCGTTGTCCTGCAGGAGGAGGATCGCTGTTCTTGCCATCGCTGATCTTGCCTCGCCTCTTGATTTTGATAGCTTCCCTTAATTAGCTCAAAAGTAAAGCATAATAGATTCCTGTAATTGCGGTACCCTTTACCAGAAAACCTGTCATCATATTTTCGTCCTGGTCCTAGAAGACTGTGAGCATGACCTTGCCAGCGGAGGGCTGCACCCTTGCCTCCTTCTGAGGTGGTGAGTCCAAGTGCTCCAACTGCATTGAATGGGTTTTAGTCTCTGGATCATAGTTATGGACCCAGGTTTAATCCGCTCTAATCAGTCTTTTGAAAAACTTTGACTCATCTTCTTGGCGCATCTCCAAATTCATCCTCGACCACTCGACGCTTTCTCGCTTCTGGAATTGTGTGAGCAACCTTGGAATCCATCTGGAAGACACCTTATGCATAAGCAAATAGTCATGAATGATAGTTTCCACAGACCCTGTACTAATCTTGATATTGGGCTATTTGGCGAATTGTAATGCGCCGATCTTCCAAAATGGCAGCCTCAACTTGACGGACAGATGACTCATCAATGGCAGAAAGGGGGAGCGACAACCTCTGGGAGCTGTTTCCACATACATCCGGCCATGTTTAAATTCACGATGGCAGTGTTGTACAAGGTCATATGATGGGGCATTATCACCATAGGTTTCTTTCATTTCATTAAAAGTGTCCTGTGGTGTGCGTCCTTTCCAACACAAAAACCGGATCACTGCTCGACATTCAACAGGCTCCATTTCACACCTGATTCAGTTCAAACACCTGTAAAACAGAAACCACATTTAGTTCAGAGCTGTGATTTGCCACATACCCCGTAGAGATATAGATCATTGTACATGCAAACTTTCAGCTAGATCAGACAACTGAAAGTAGGCCAGGGGCATTACTTATTGCACGCCACTCGTATATATATATATATATATATATATATATATATATATATATATATATATATATATATATATATATAATCATTTATCACGAAAGCTACATCCGGATTGACCGATAATTGACCGACATCTATGAAATCCGAAATTATTTATAGTTAGATTAATACTATGCCTTCTGTTTTACTAAATTTTTCAGTTTTACGTTGGTAATTTTTGGCGTGATTTTTTTTATACTAGATAAAATGATTTTCATAACATAATATATATAAGAACTAGTAGTTAACTTAACTTAAAATAATGCATTAATTTTTTCTGTGCTCTCAAAGTTTTGTTACAGAATTTGTATCAGGTGTCTCTTACAATACATTATTTTTACAAATCCTAAAATGAATGACGAATTTCTAAGAAAATGTGCTTCTGTGTGATAAATTAAAGATTAGTATGAATTTATCGCTTTAGAATTTATAGCCAGTTCAGTGTTTTTATGTTGGGTAAAATTAAAAGTAACTAAACCGTAAACCTTAATTAAATAACAGTTCCATAGTTTTTATTGCTTTGTTTTCAAAACCAAAATCTAAAATGATTTTGACGTTACTTGTATCATCCTGAAACTCATTTATCTACAGAGATATTTTAGGGCCACTACTTAATTTTAAATTTTTAGCATAATCGACGTATAAAAAAAACTGAGATTTTAAGTACAAAACCTCTAAAACGACTACACGAAATTTCGATTAGCATATAATACTTACAAAAATGGTTGTTAATCTTTTAAGTTTACTTAAAATCAAAGCAAACCTTATAAATGTACCTTTTCTTCGAATGTAAATATCTATGAAATAACTGTGACAAGGCCGGAATTATTTATCTGCAGAATTTATTAAGAATAATTAAAGCCATATTTCTGAATACTTAAATCGCGACTTGTGGCAACATAAAGTCATAATTAGGGTGTTATATTCAATAATAATCGCAGATGTCGTTCTATATTCCATAATAGTTAACAATATTTAATTACCGGTTTATATTTGTTTTGTTTATTTTTATGAAATCATCGAATAACGAATTTGCAGCTCATATCTTCGCTGTTTTTTAATTTTTTTTATAATTAATATCCAATAAGCATCAGCAGAATTTCTCTAAAAGTATTATAAATGTAAAGTGTAATAGTATATTCGATTGAGTCATATACAACTCAAAATGTAATTTCATTTGAAATTGCGTTCGACAACTTTTGAATCAGCAGTATTATTAAATGAAAAAAAATATTGTGTATCTATCGAAGTATTTACAGACAAAGATGTTATAGTTTCCGTATCACATATAATACATAACAGCGATGACGTTTAAACAGTCCGTTTTTACGCACTTTCACCCAAAAAAGGCATGTTGTCACTTGGACGTAAGGGGCTACTAATTGGGACTATGCCTAACAAAGATTAATATGGTTTACGTTGCATGTAGACTTCTGCATATCAGTTTACGTTGCATTTAGACTTCTGCATATCAGTTTACGTTGCATTTAGACTTCTGCATATCAGTACAGTTTGAAAACCATGCAGCGGGAACAGAATTACAATGTCTAGCTGTTCTAAGGAAGAAGCTATCTGAGTAGAAAACTTTCTGACGTTTAGGGACCTTAACAGTGAAGGGGTGCGATTTTGTTGCGAAGTGGGTTTTTTCGGGGATAAGTACATGGAGGGGCAAAGGTGCAATGAGTTCATCACAGTACATTTAATAAAAAAATATATATATAAGAACTAGTTGTTAATAAAACATGTTAAAACACTTTGAAAAAGAGTTAAAAACATATTAAATTTTAAAAAGGAAACACTTAATAAGTGGATAGTCCTTAATCTGCGGAGTTTCCAAGAAATACTTATTATAAGCTCTGTCTCCCATTTGGTTTTATTGAGCATTTAAATCTGGTTGAGATTATTTATACATATTAATTCTTTATTAATTATAATTTACTTTAGTTTTGCCATCTTGGATCATTTTGTAAACTTAAATGTAATTCTAATTATATATATATATATATATATATATATATATATATATATATATATATATATATATATATATATATATATATATATATATTCTCATTCATCTCGCATGCTACGTGCAGTTTAGATATTGGGCCTGAATATATTAGCAACTATTATAAAATATATTTTTTTTTAATGTTTGATATACAAAAACAAAAAAAAAAAAACATAAAACAACATATATAAAGAGCAACCGTCAGGGTAAATACTGCCAAGATGGCGGGCTACGAAAGTACTTGTTCTTTTTTTAATAGGAAAATATCTACATATTCACGAAGGATTCCCGCCTTTATTTTAATCACTGTCTGAAAACTTTAGCAAACGAAATATACTCCATTTTTATCTATGAATTTGTAAGTTACCTTCAGAATTCACACTGATATTTTTATTTTTGTGGGCGTGGATACTACACATACAATAATATAAGCATTTAAATTCGTTTCATTATTTACAACTTCATAATATTAAAGATGTGTGTTTATCAAAATTTATATTTGCTTAGGGCGTCAGTAGAGACTGACATAATCGTATAAACTAATGCATTTATTTCAGCTTCGCAAATGCTTAAATATTCATAGACTGTCTACTTGCTCGAATATAAGTCATGATTAAAAGCGTGTAAGCCATTCACTCGCATAGCAATCACAATCAATATCTTATTTTTCGACTATTTCAGAAATTCTAACAGCAAGTAATGTGCGTTCCAGACAGTATTGGGCAACTCAGCACCTTAAGAAAAATATTTATAATGACATTGATCAGACAAACTCGTTTTCCTCTCATAACTATATATATATATATATATATATATATATATATATATATATATATATATATACATATATATATACATATATACATATATACATATATATATATATATATATATATATATATATATATATATATATATATATAAAGTAGTAGCGTCCATGTACAACTCCCCATGGCCAAAGAAATGCATAAATCCGTTATAGGATATTTCTATCAAAGAAGAACACACACTGAACCATTAAAGGAACCCTATTTTAATAATGAGCTCGATCTTCTTAAGTATTTCCTGTAATAGAATCGTTTTACTTGTACTATTTTACAATATTATTTGTCATTTATTGTGGTTATTTTTTTAATTCAATTTATATTTGATTTTATTTATTTTTAGTTATTTATAAACTGTCACGTTTAAAACATAAGCTCATATATTAAACCATGGGTGTAATTTCGCTTTTTAGCCAATGATTTAAAAGGGAATACCTTTCATAGTTTAATTGTTTTAAATTCGGAAACAGTGTTCTTTTTTTACATGGGTGTCATCACTTATCAAGGCCCAGAGGCCACTCAAGGATAAGGGTTAATAGGTATACATTAGTCATTGTGATTTTAGCATAGTAAACAGTGGGAATTTTGTAACTTGGATTACTTAGGGGGACGATTCAATTAGAACTTGTTCACATTGGACTTTTTCTTTTTTTTTCATAGGTATCACCACATTATCAAGGCCAATAGGCCACTCAAGGATAAGGGTTAAAGAGTGTACAGTAGAAGTTGGACAATATAATAATCATTAGTAATGAAAATTTGTTAAATTTGATAACTTATATGGAACGGCTCATCAAGAACTTATTTACGTTAGACTTGAAGACAACCATATTGTAGTCAGCCGGAAAGCAGGAAAACGGAAGACAATTCCACAGGCGTGCAGTTCTAAGAAAAAAGCTTTGTTCATGGAATCTACGTTTAGGTTTAGGCACAGATAAAGAGTGGGGGGAATTATTGATAGTGTTTACAGCTAGACGAGTGTTTCTTGTGAAAGTTTGGCGAGGGGGGACCATAGATTGAAGCTCAGTCGAACACTTTCTATGAAAATAACGATACATCAGAGACAAACTCGCAACATCTCTTCTGTGAGATAGAGGTTGCAAGGAAGAGAAAAGGACATCTCCTCCGAGGCTACGAAGTCTATTTTGAACTCTATCAAGGCAGGACAAGTCCTTTCTAGCAGCTCCTGCCCAGATGTGGCAACAGTATTCCATCCTTGGACGTACCTGGCTCTTATAAAAATAGAGAATTGCATCAGCAGTGAGATATCTACTGGATCGATAGAAAGATCCCACCATTTTTCCAGCGGCCTTGGCAACAGATTTGATATACGTGTCCATTTAAGATCAGGAGTAATGGTCAAGCCCAGAAGCTTGTCAAAACTTGAGGCCTCCTGAAGACGAGAGCCATTCATTTCAATTGATGCCAGATGTGGATCAGAATGTTGATGATGTAAAGAGAGAAGCTTGGTTTTAGATGCATTAAAAGTAACCAGCCACTCCTTTCCCCATTGTACTACATGCTCAAGATCAGAGGAGAGAGAATTGGAGAGAACTTGGTCGTTTACTGTCTAAGATGCGCTACCATAAATGGTAGTGTCGTCAGCATAAATGTCTACAAATGATGTAAGGATGTGATTTGGAATATCATTAATGTAGATCAGGAAAAGAGTTGGGCCCAGGATGGACCCCTGAGGGACACCGGCATTAATACTGTGGGCTTCTGATTTTTGCCCCTCAACTACTACTCTTATGAACCTATCAGAAAGAAATGATTTAATAATTGAGAAGACATTTCCAGCTATACCATAGCTAGAGATCTTATGAAGTAAACCTTTATGCCATACCCTATCAAAGGCCTTAGATATGTAAAGAGCAATTGCCCTAGAAAGGTTGCCTCCGTCGAGAGAGTTGCTAATCCTATGAGATATAACTGTAAGCACATCTGCTGTAGATCTAGCAGAATGGAAACCATATTGAGTGTCACTAAGAAGGTTATTTCTGTTGAGATGGTTGATTACTTCTGTATTTAACACAGATTCCAGCAACTTACTCATGACGCACAGGAGACTTATTGGCCTGTACTGAGAGGGAGATGAGCGATCACCTGTATTCTTAAATACAGGGCATACTGATGAAATTTTCCAGTGAGATGGGAAGCAATTCTCCTTAAGACAACGTTTAAACAGTTTTGTAAGTATGGGCGCTAGTTCAGGTTGAAGTTGTTTGAGTACTATAATTGGAATACCGTCCGGGCCAGTTGCTTTACTGGAATCAAGGTTTTTGATTAGCTTGGCAACATCACGTACAGATATACGTATATAACATAGTGTGTTTTCAGATACAGGAGGAAATATTGTATAGTGTTGCCAATTTAGCAGTTTTCACGCTAGATCTTGACATTTCGTTTGTAATTAAGGGAGAAAAATTTGCATTTCGCGGGTTTTTCTAGAAAATCTTGAGATATTTGACACCCACGCACTCGCAATTTTAGTTAAAAACTTCCAAAAAGTGCTTGAGAATACTTTAAAACATAAATTAAACACATTCATGTAGGCAGAAAAGTAGAATTTGTTGCTTTTGGTAACAATTATTTATTTAGTATTTATTTTGTTTTTCACCATTTTTTTTTAGGTTAATTATTTTGAAAAGGCCACATAAATTCGATTTTCTAAGTACATTTGAGGGGCATTCCAGCCTTTGTAGTTAAAAAACAATCAAAGTATAGCCCTTAATTTAAAAGTAGTTATTTATTTTATCAGAGGGACCTGTGTAAATTCCACAGGGACTCATTCATATGTAATATATTGATGAGGACATTCAGTAGATGTTTAGTGTAAATGGAGACGCTCTGATATTATTTTGTAAAAACTGCGAAAATGTGTATCTAAGTTAACACAAATGCCCGGCAAAACCGGTCACAATGTACACTTAAATATGATATTTGAATTCTTGCATATATGGTATATATTACTTAGTCATAATGTTCTGTCGATTTTTATAGATTTGGAAGTTGCGATTCGATTGAATCCAAACCGAAATAATACCTTATATATATATATATATATATATATATATATATATATATATATATATATATATATATATATATATATATATTATATATATATATAAGGGAGTAGTCACCAACAATGTGTATTTTTTAACATTATTTTATTATTCCGTGTCTTGGTTTTTCATTGAGAATTATCTTTGGATCATTATAATAATGTTTTTAAGTCATTGAAATCGTTTTTACGCGCGTTTCAGACGTTCTGTCAAGCGTCCTCGTCAGAAATTATTTTCAAATGTGTTGGAGATATAAAAATGGCAATTTTTGCTGTTCATTTGAAGTGTTTTCAAAGGGGTGGAGGCTTGTAAGTGTTTATTATTCATTGGCATGTTCAATTTTATTACTCTTTTATTGGGCTTGTCGAGGCCGCTGACTTAGCTGTAGTCACTCTCTCCTTCTGCTAGTGTTTTTTTCTTTTCCTTTAGGGTTAAGTAGGTTGTGTGTGTGTGTTTCTGTGTGTATGTGCGCATGTGTGTGCGTGTGTGTTTGCTTTTATTGGTTTGAGAATGTGCATACTGTTTTATAGTATTATGAGGTTATTTGCTTCCTTAGGAAGTTGACTGTGATATATATATATATATATATATATATATATATATATATATATATATATATATATATATATATATATATATATATATATATAACTAGAGTTCCTTCAGCCATAATAAAATTATAAATAATAGATTAATGGAGTTGTATCGGTTATAATCAAAACCGAAACTTATGCAGAATTCTTGATAATTTTTTTTCATAAAAAATAGCTGACGTAAATGCTATCAGGTATAATCGAGTTCTAAACGATTCCTCTGGTTTCGTCCTGATGAAGGCTAGAGGAATAGTTGGTCGAAACGTCGCTAATCCACGAGGAAAAATATGAAGATAATAGTCCGCAATAAATAGAAAATAATAATAAATAATACTCATCTCAATAATGAATTCCAATTAAATAATATATCAGAAGTTTAGTATCAGAACAGATATTACACTGTCCAAGATACGACCTGTTTACAAACATAGGCAAGAAGTTAAGGATCCAGATTTTAATGATGACATGTACAACAAAACTCTCTGCCTAATTGAAAGAAAAAGTACTTATGTGCGGCTAACCATTTGCAAACTATGTATCACATTCACCGTGGACAGGAAAAGATGTAAAAACTTACAAGATAATATCAATGTGAAGAAATTTACAATATTGAAGAATTTTCCCTAAAGCAGAAAATATGTGAGAAAAACTGACACATTATCAAAGAGAAGTTCATAATTCAATATTGGGAGCACAAGGTATTCATAAATACATATATCCATACATACTATATTCCCACATACATATATTATACATACATTTTAACAGACTGGTGACATTTATATAATCTATAACTTTCTTGTAAGGAACATAGATAACGATATATAATTTTTGTTAACTTCCCGAAACTCCCGAAATTTTACTACCGCACGTCTTAAGATTATTCCATAAAAGCAGTAGAAATAGCAAAAAAAACATATAGTAAACAATTCATAAATGATTATCTAACTAAAGTGTCTAACATTGAAACAGTATAATGGAGTCAAATGTCAACACACTCAATCAATCTAAAATATTAATATTTACAACATATCACACTGCTTAGATCATAGAAAGCTATTCATTACAATATGAAAAGATACACTAAAAATCATGAAAAAGAATAACGTTGCCGATTCATTTATTTGTGTTTTCTCAAAGATATATTTATTCTGAATATAATACTGACAGCAGCAAGTATGTATTACCTAATTAAGGCAATAAAATATTCCTGATAAAAAACACAATGCTTAAAATATGATGCGACATAGCGGAGATTTTAAATTGCTGGTAGGCGTTTAAATATTTGGAAATCCGTGTGAGTTAGGAAAATAAGAGGATTAAAGAAAAGTTATTATACGAATGGAGTTTTAAAAGATAAGCTGTTTTGTTTTAACCATTACACGATGAAACAGTCAGATGTGGATGCTGCTTGTTTGCTGCCATTACTTACAATAGTTTACGTAATGGAGACAAGTAGCGTGACATTCTTCTCAAAGCTAGGAGTATATTTAAAACAAGTGATGACGCATTCTTGCAAATTGCATCTTAGAATACAAATGAAAAACTGAAAGAAATAATTACTGGCAGGTAAAAATCCGCCCGAGAACTAAATTCACTGATTGAATGACGAAAGAAGTTGCTTACTGAGTAATAACAGAATAGATTGTCTGAATAGCCGAAAGTTTACTTTTCACTTAATATAATTTGCTACTTCGAAAATTTGATTAGTGAAGAATTTATTTAATCGGGAGCTCCGGAATAAGGGTTTGGATCTTAATGTGTTATGTTAATGAAATTACTTCAGCCCTGGATACTTTCGAATCATTTCGACACGGCGAGTCAAAAGAGTTTCAAAGACTATAATGTCTTGAATGTCGAACTTAAAATAAGTCCTGAAGCACAGATATGTACACATCACGACCATATAAACGCTTTTCCTATTGTAACTACAAATATCCGTCTCCTATATAATATTTTGATAGCAGAAATCCCACTAGAGACTAAAGTACTAAAGGTTTGTAACAACAAATGCAAAATAAATATTTATTATGTCTGGACTGTTAACCACTATCTGATGCAAATTTAGAACGACAATAAACACACATTTATTTGTTATAATTAAGTTATACTTTCTTTCCTCGGAACAACACCATCACAATCGCAGTATCTATAGACTTCCGATTTTTCCCTCTAAATCAAAAGCCCTCTTTCCGCCCACAGACATCATCAGGAGGAAATACACATATTATGCATATATTTTCATGGCCCATTAATCACTCTATAAACTCATAAACATAAAATAACTTTCCATTTTCCAATTAAAAAATAATAAATTCTACTGCAAATAATTTTACAGGATTACACGTCTAATTTCATATACGAACACCTAGCACTTTTTTAAATATGACGTCTTGCTATAGGAGGCAATCGTTTAATAAATATAAAATGCAATTGTTGTTTTGTTTTTCATTTTACTTTGTTTTATAAATAAACTCCCCCTTTTTTTTAATTTTATGCACATCTTAACTTCGCGCAGGTATTCCGCCGCAAGAAAAAACGACACCAATGCTATTTCTTGCGTTTTATTTTACTTTTTTTTAATAACAGACTCTTTCCTTTTTTGTTTGTTTTAAAATATTTTTTCTTTAACCTACGCACACCTAAATATCGCGCAGCCATCTCCCCACAAACAAAGAAAAAAAACCCTAGAAACATAACAGTAATATTAACGTATAACATTCTAAACGAACCGACGACGAAGCTATTTTTTGTATTTTCTTTTATTTTTTCTTTTATAATGTGATTTTTCCTTTTTTGTTCTTTTAATTCAATTTTTCCTATTACGACACATATTAACACCGTGCATATAAGCCCCTCCCCTATATAAAACAAAACAAAATACTCGTAAACATAACATTAATATTTACGGGTGGCTTTGTTTTTTGTTTGTTTAAGCGCATAGTTGACGCCCTAATATTGTTTCTATTAAACTACATCATTTTCCTATTACATCACTTATTTATTATGTGTTATCTTAGACTAATTGATCGTTTTTAAAAATACACTTTACCTTAGCTTCACTTACACCCTTTTTTATATTACGGCGTTTAAAGTTTTTCCGCTATGCTTATTAAAAAAAAAACCCAACTCATTTACATTTTATGAATGCAATTACTTTACACGATATAAGACCCTTTATTATGCATTTTAAAACACTGATCACCAGATTGTACGAAGAACAGACTTAATTATATCCGATCTCCCACCCCACAATCTCCTTTTGTTTAAAATATTTGCGCGTGGAGATCCTGCCAGCGATTATCAAGGTTAAATTTGGAGCCAATATTTTAGCACCCTCCCACTGGCAAAATCAGGTACCTATTCCAAAAGCCGTTCTTAGCATAAGGAGGTTGTGGGTTGGCAACAGCAACAATTGGACTATATTTTTTTTTATTACGAGTGAGGTCATGCTTCCACCGGACAACGCCGGTTAACGGGTCCTTCTAGTTAAGGATAATTTCGACTTCTTTAAACTTTTCTTATCTGTATATCTCATCCCTCACTTGACAAATACCTTACTAATTTCGACTTTTCTTTTTCAACCTGATTATTTTACCAATGGTTAACGTTGCGCGCCTTGGTAAGAAAATACAATTTTTCCTAATTACTCATTTTTGTAGAGATTTCGTCATCGCTGTCGTATAGAAATTACAGACAGTTATAAGCGATGTTAGTTCAACGAACACTAAAGATATTAGCCCGTGACAGACGCGCATTGCAGCAAATGAGTGTGACGCTAGAGATATTTGCTACTGCGAACATTTGACAAGCTCTGAATACAACTAAAACTGAGGAAGATACTTATTTTGGATGAGAATAAACAAAATCTAATATTCCGTTATTTCAACTAGTAATCCCGATGTATGTGACTTTATCAGTGTAATATTTAAAAGGTTTCTAATCGTTGTTAGCTATACACCTTTATTCTTACGTAATATAAAGATTCACGCATAATGTTTCATTATTGGTAATTTATTGTATGCCCATACTTAAAATATCATGGAATCATCAGCAAATATCACAATTTCACCAGATATTCTATCATAAAACACTGTAATAATACAGGGGTATATTCTTTTTGCTGGCACACACTTGTTCCTCAAATATATTGCAATAAAAACGAGCTTCAATATAATTAATTATTTGATAACATAACACATAGATTGAGAAATTTATTTTAATTTGGCTTACCACAAACAAGGATCATTGGACCTGATGTGTAATGGGCTACAGATAATAAGGGTAACATCTTTAGGGAAAATCCGAATTAATTGTTTGCGTGGTAAAGTATTCCTTACCAGGTCTTAAACATACCTATCTGTTGCTACAAAAAGGAGCCAACAAAATCCAAGTCAAGCAGTTCCAGGATTATATATGTTTGGATAGCATGTTATCTAGCACCTCGGTTCTCTAGAGTAAATGAGTAACATCATAATAAAATAGCAAGTTAAATATCGTCGTGTATATACAACAATTCAAATACGGGTTCATTAAAATAACTAGAAAGCTGAGGAAAATTAACTCAGCAGGTTTTAGTGTTTATTTAATTAAACAAGCTTTCCACATTATTACTTTATAAATAAGGCTAATTATTAGTCTACCATTGAAATATCCCAAGAAATACTTAATACGACTTTGATATTTCTCTTTGACCCAATATAAATAATGACGGTGGTTATTGCATTTGTATTTCTAGATAAATGTATAATAAAAAAAGAATACGACTAGAAATTGAATACAAATCTAAATAGAAGATAATAGTTACAGCAAAATGACAAAAATAATTATCTATCTGTGTAAGGAAATAGCGAAACGGTCCGACGAAGAAGATACTATTTTAATTAATTCTGGCATTGGCATCGTGTATAAACTGTTTCTCACATATCAAAAAGCGAGAATTCTCAGAAAAATTAAATTGTATTTATTTGGAATCTCATTATCTGTCCCCTTTTTCCTCTGATGTTAATATAACAATTTTTTAGTTGATTACACTGGGGAACACTATTTTGTAACTTTCTGTTACATTTGATTTTTTAACTGATTCTGCAGGATTTTTAGGCGCTGATTTCAAATCTGAAATTAGTTTTTCTCCATAAGCTCTAGTTTCCATGCAATTTGAGCTGAAATAGTCTAAATATGAACTTACGTAACCCAAATCTTAGCATTTTGAGATTATATACATAGATAGATTCTAATATTTTTATTTGCTTTCTTTTGTCCAGATCAAACATGGCTTCCTCATCAAGACATCACTGTACAAACAGGCCTGATGCCTTCTGTTACATCTGTGGTTGCTACACACTCCATCATCAGAGACATAGCATATCCTTGTTTGTGAAGCGAGCCTACAAGACTTATTTTGAAGTTCATCTTGGTGACCAAGACAAGCAATGGGCTTCTCATTTTGTGTGCCACAATTGTGAGGAAATGGACCAAAGCTGGACCAAAGGAAAAGGTAATGGTCTGCCTTTTGGAGTTCCAATGATTTGGCGAGAACCCGCCAACCACGTAACTTCTGCATAGTAAACACAGAGGGTGTGGGCAAGAAAAACAGACATAAGATCGTATATCCGAACATTTCCTCAGCTATTCGGCCTACTCCGCACTCTGAAGAAGTTCCTGTTCCAGTTTTGAAAGGTTTGCCTTCATTAAACGATAAAGACCTTGGACATGACACGGCTGAGGAAGACAGTTGTGACAATGAATTACCAGAAACTGAGTGGGAACAACCCAAGGAATGTTCTTCAGAGATTGAATCTCCCCCAGTCCCCAAGCCTCTTCACCAGACTGAACTGAATGACTTAGTTCGGAATTTAGGTCTTTCAAAGAAAGCAGCTGAGATTTTGACATCAAGATTACAAGGAAAAAATCGTGTTGATCACACTGTTAAAGTATCATTTTACAGAAAGCGTGACCAGCTTTTTGTGACCTTCTTTTCAGAAGACATACAGTTTGTTTACTACCATGATATTCCAGGTCTTCTCAGAGAACTGGGTGTTCCCCACTATGATCCAAGTGAATGGCGGCTCTTTTTAGACAGTCCTAAGCGCAGTCTCAAAAATGTTCTTTTGCATGATGACAATGTTTACGGGGCAGTGCCTGTCGGTCATTCAGTTCATCTGCGGGAAGACTATGATGACATCAGAATGGTCAATGACTTCTTAAAATATCGTGAGCAAAACTGGATCATTTGTATAGACTTGAAAATGGTAAACTTCCTTCTTGGTCAACAGAAAGGTTTCACCAAGTTTCCATGTTACCTCTGCATGTGGGACAGTCGAGCACGAGACATACACTGGGTCCAGAAGGACTGGCCTGTTCCTGAACCCTTGAAGCAGGCATGCAAAGTATCACACATGATCTAATTGTTAACCGAGATAGGATTATCTTTCCTCCTCTGCACATCAAATTAGGTTTGATGAAACAATTTGTCAAGGCACTGGATACTGAAGGTGAATGTTTCCAACACATCATCATAGCTATACCAGGGTTGTCGTTCGAGAAGATCAAAGCAGGTGTGTTTATGACCCACAGATTCGAACCCTCATTCGTGAAGATCAGTTTGTTGCCAAGATGACCGCCTTGGAGAAGGCAGCATGGTTATCCTTTGTGGCAGTCGTTCAGAACTTCCTTGGAAACAACAAGTCAGATAACTACAATGAACTTGTGAACAGAATGCTCCTCGCTTTTCGCGCTCTCAGGTGCAACATGAGCATCAAGCTTCATTTTTGAACAGCCATCTTGACCAGTTCCCTGAAAACCTGGGGGCTGTGAGTGACGAACAAGGAGAGTGGTTCCACCAAGACCTAAAGATCATGGAAGAACGCTACCAAGGTCGCTGGGACAAAAATATAATTGCCGACTACTGCTGGAGTATTAAACGAGATTGCCGAGATGAAGTGTACAAATGCAAAAGTTACAAACGCAAATTCGTGCCTGACTAAAATACTGTTCAGACAGAAAGTGATAAGCGTTATTAGATGTGATTGACACTTATCTGAAGAACGTTGTAAATTACGCTTATCTCACGTTGCGAAAAAGACTGTTTTCTGAGAAACCTTTCCAGAAAAACATATGGCACTTCTAACAATGGTGTACTTTAATCTAAAATCACATTTTATTGTTCTGTTTCTTTTGCCTTGTTAAATATACTGTTCTGTGGCTGATATTGCAATATCCTATAATAATGTTCATTTTTTTTTCTTTTTTAATAAAAATCAAAGATTGCATAAAATCTGTAGCTTGCAGAATAACACTAACGCCAGATCTGAACTTAGCACACGTAAATTGACAAAAAACAAGTTTTTTTTTAAATGCGACATATTGAGTGTTCCCTTGTGTTATTTTAAAAACTAACACACGTGTACACCCTTATCGGAAATTGATTTTCTAAAATTAATCTTCCCGAAGGCAAACTGCTTTCAACCCAACAATAATAAATCCAGCTATTTCGATATGAAAGTCTTAACCATTTTTACATCTGCCGTGTAATATGCATCCCAAATTAAACTTCATAACGAATTTGGTATTAATAGTTAACTTAAAAGGCGCATTATACTACTACTACTACTACTACTACTACTACTACTACTACTAACGATTATCGAATGATAGAAGATGTATCGAGACATACGAATGGGTATGCTTGATCTGGCAGAACGGTGGTTCATTAAAATTGTGGGGTCTGCGTTCGCACCTGGTCAACAAAGTATGGAAATAAAAAAATTAAAAATAAAAAAAAAACGTTTACAAGTGTTTGTGATATAGATGTACATAATAATACTTTGATAAGTATGTTTTAACTTACAAAAATATGGTATTATAAAATTGTGGGGTCTGCGTTCGCGCCTGACCTCCATAGAATGGAAATAGGCACAAACTTTAACAAATACTTTTCATATCTAGCTGTGTAAGTATACTTTGATAATTATGTTTCAGTTTGAGGAAATATGGTATAATAAAAGTATGGGGTGTCCGTTCGCACCTGACCTCCATAGAATGAAAATATTTCACAAAGTTTAACAAGGTTTTTTTAAAATAGATCCACAGAATACTGTGATAAGTGTTTCAGTGTGAACAGGTATGGTATAATAAATTATGGGGTTTATCTATTTTATTTTTACTTTCATCATATTTTGCTTTGGTTTTGATACCTCCAAATTCGAAGCTATCTCTTTACAACCCTTCCTTTTCATAACCTATCATACTATCATAAACCAGAGTCCATTTTGTGTAGGCTGTTTTTGAACCTAGTCAACGACGGGTACTTTTGCTAGTATATATATATATATATATATATATATATATATATATATATGTGTGTGTGTGTGTGTGTGTGTGTGTGTGTGTGTGTGTGTGTTCTCAGAACAGTCATCTTCAGTTACACATAAGCCATATTACGTCGGCTGACGAGGACCTTTATTTTTTTCCAACCAATTGTCCGAAACATTAGCACGTTCAGTGTTGCGAATATTCAATATTTGTCTATATAGATAAAAATATTATATTTTGCTTTTTTTATTGAGCACTCTAAATAACCTATTTTTAATTCCTGAGTTCTTGAACGCCTTTAACTTCATATATATATATATATATATATATATATATATATTTATATATATATATTTATATATATATATATATATATATATATATATATATATATATATACATCAGAATATCATTTTTGTTTAGAAATTTCTGCTAGTCCCATAGTTGTAAGACAAGAGTAATTCAATACTGCTCACAAGTACTTGACCATAAATAGGAACTAAAATATGGATTATGTATTGCATTCACATAATTATTTTTCAACACGGTAAGAAAAATAATACGGAAATCTAAACATTCTTGGAATTTTTCTCAGACTCGGCTTTTCCTTCCTCCTGAACGTAGGAAACCCTGTTAGCACGATCTATGAAGGAATCCGTATTTTTTATCGACGAAACTGTCTGTTTCTCGCCGAGATGCTTTTTTTCTTTCTTACAAAAGCAGAACTAATTTCATTGTTTCCTAAAATGTGTATTTCCTTTTCAGTTAATTGCAAATATTTTCTCAGTATTTTTCTGCTTTCTTCAAATTCTTTCGCGTTTTATTCTGAATCTGAGTATCCTGTTTTACAAAATATGCAACATGACATCTGAATATTTTTATCTCTTGATTGTGATAATAGCCATGGGATTACACGATTGAAACCATACATATATGTGAACAAAGGTAGTAATCAAAGTCTGGACTTGGACACAATTACAAAAATAACCACTTATATTAATCTGCATGAAGTCAGATTCCGTTATATCACTATTCGACTATGTTTCTGAGCTGATATTCGTAACATCATGAACGTTGTTACGTTATTCTAAGCATAACAGCCAATCCATGTTGATCGTAGTTATAAATCAGTTTTTAAAGTAAACACTTAAAATATATAGCGTTCAAACTACATAAAAACAAATAAAACTTGTATCTGTCTGATGAAAAGTGTATTTTCCATATTTAGATAAAACAAATGTACGTACAATGCTATAATGAAATACGTTATAGTTATTAATAACATACACCATATTTAATGAAGCATGCCTTATCTAAGGCGGTTAACACGTTTGGATTAACATATATCACTACATATAAAGCGTTCTGTAACTATTAATCTGGATACCGGGCGATTCCGATCTCTTACTGGTATATTACACTACACCAAAGTACATGTTATTTATTGTAACATTTGGTCTGAAAACACTGCTATACCCGAGGTACTTTTTGAATTAAAACATAGCCCTTACTTAACATAATACTTTTATTGTAATGAGCGTTAAACGTATTGTAATAAGCTGTCAAATATACACAATTATAATACTGCATATTGAAGATGTTGCAGAAAGTTAAGACGAAACATTTGTGAGTTATTGCTACTATAAAATCTCACGTTTTAGTATATATTTCCTTGTCTTCTATGATTACAATATGAACGAAAATTATGTTGCTGAAGATTATATTTTATAGAAAACACTAACGCATAGTGAGTCATTTAAAAATACATTGAGATATGAGTTTTAAATTATTTTCCAAATTATTGCATGATAGAACTCATTTTAAGCATTGACTCCATATAATCTGTTTTTCTATCCTAATAATTCATATTTCAAATCTCCCTATTAAGTTCTCGAGAGTACGGAAAGAACAGTTTTGTTTTCATATTTCCTCTTAATCCATTTAAAGTTGGGGTTAAATTAGAATAAAAAGTTTATTTTTTATTTTTAATATTGTGCCCATCGATATGAACACTCTAAAGAAAACACATTTTTGCATTTACAAAGATATTTATCATTCGTTGCATTGATTCTTTGTGGTATTTTATGTGTTTGCAGATTTGGAGAGTTTTTACGTCTATTTCTTCTGAGAAAGTCAATAAAATGGTTAGTCTCGGAGCTGCTGTAAGCGGTTTCACATCATTTAACTGTTGACGTAAATTGCAAGTAGATGGCGATTATTAAGATATAATGTCATGAAAGATACTCATGTCTCGGATATGTTTTAAGATTTGGTAACACACATTATTAATAAGGATTTGAAAAAAACTAAAATTTTACCTTCAGTGTAAAAATAGACTAAATATCTATTGCCTCATGGTTCTAGAATAACAGTTAAGTATTTAATAGGCTGCTCTACCCATCGTTACCTTCGTTACCCTTGAATCTTATTAAATAATTTATTAATTTATACTTAGTATTCGTCGATACACCTTATAAAACCTGAATTGTACAAAGCCGTACTAAGTGTTAATCTATCGTAAAACCTTATATATGAAATTACATTAATTAACCGCAGTACGGGCCTTAAACTTGCCAGCTGTATTTAAGAAATCGAAATTCTCGTATTGTTTGTGTTCCCAAATTCATAAAGATCATTGAATCACTGCATAAGCCAAATACGCACAGGCAAATAAATAAGCTTATATTCAGGCCTTACGTAGTTTACACCTGGATAATATTGCTTCTGTCATAATAATTTTTTATAGTATACAAGATGCTTAACACGTTTCTTTTCAATTAAAAGTGGTTCATTCTTGTATACGTATATTTCTCTATTGGCATTTAATTATTTTAATATTACACCCGTAAAAATATCTTAATTACTTGACTGGTTAAAGTCTGATTGATAAAATCACTAAACTAATGCACGGTTTATATCCTCGAAGGCATTTATGAAGACGAATCCCAAACTTTCATGGGTGTTAATAGTACACCAAATGGTAATAATAATTATTATAATAATTTGTTTCGATATTTTAATTAGAAATTAAGCGTTTAATTGATCTTTTATAATAATACAAACTATTACATACGGCCTCGTATATATCCAACCAAAAAGGGGGTTCAATTATACAAATCAAGTCTCTAAACTTATTTAGCGGACATGAATCACTGCCTCGCCTTCAGTTATTATCTGGCTCAAATTACACTGTTACCCGGCACAATAAGTCACATTTCTAAAACTTGTATTTTACGGACAGAATAAATGTTTATGATCATTACACATCAAAGACTATATCAAAGTTGTGGGAAAATAATAGATCACAGATACGCGTTCATTATTCAGGAAATCAGACATCATTAGTTGCGAGTGACCCTTATAATCTCTTGGCGTGTAAGTTCACTCAGTTCAACTAAGCAGTAAATAAGCCTATTAAGACGTACCTAATCAGATTCGACAATGTAATATACTTATAACATTACTTTCATATGTTATCAGTTTATACTTGGTTCTATTATCGCCTTATATATATATATATATATATATATACATACATATATATATATATATATATATATATATATATATATACATATATATATATATATATGTATAATAATTTTCCACAGCCGAACCAATGTCGCCGCCAACAAGAGCTAAGAAAGTCAACAAACCGGAAATCCAAGACTCGAGTTTCGCCCTCATTTGAGCTCATCAGTTAGACATATCTGCGCTCTGATGAGCCCAAATGGACGATAATATATAAAAATCAGTTGCCACTAATACGAAACTAAAACTCACCGTAACATCTTTAGAAGGCTGTTGCGACCATAATATAAATATAGATTCCAAATTAAAAAAATTCTTTTTAGAAAAAATCAATCATTGGGAAATAAAGGAATTTAGGAACCCAACAAACGGGATATACTTTCATTTTTTTTTTAATGGCTTAGGGCTACCCGTAAAACCTTCACATAACTCTGTTCTTTAATAAGGATACCAAAATAAGGCGATGCATTAATATTTAAATTTCCGTAACCACAACCAAGGTAAATGTTCCTCGCATGCTTTTCCCGTTAGGGATCCCCCTCACCTTTTTTCTTTCTATTCAAAAAATGCTACATTGCCTAAAGTGTGTTTATTCATAAAGTCTGAGGAAATGCTGGGTTTTTAAAATTTTCAAACGATATAATGCTTGAAATTGTCGAAATAGACATTGAAACAATTGTAACGTAAAATGAAATACACTTGTTGTTGTCACCAACATCTTGTCTTGAAGTCCTGATTTTGCACACACAATATATTAATGCTCAATTTTGAAATGTGATAATTTTGTAGATTAATCCTTGGGTCAACCATTTTGGGCTTACAACCTATTGGTATATGAAAATATACTGAATTACACGAACTCAGTATATTAATATAAGTCTATGTATATGTATATATATATATATATTAGTTATATCGTCCTAGTTTTGTAGTTTAAATAAAAATCGCAAGAGGCAAGGCATAACTACACTTTATATAAGATAACAAGAAGAAATTATGTATCTTGTCAAGATATAAGATGCATAATGGTTTTACTATTGCATGTTTAGGCGGAAAACACTGAAGGGAAAGAAAATAACCCGACTTTGTAGTTCTTCGGAAAGAAAATTGATTAAGAAGCTATGTTGACCTGAACTGTAAAAAAGAGACCATTAGAACTAGACTAGATTAGAGTCAAACACGCTAGAATAATGGATAAACTCTGATGAAACAATTCTGAATAAAACATGACTTTATTCCATTTATAAACTGAAGTGCGATCAGCAACATCACGTATGTAAGAGAGATGTTCTATTGAACAAAGGAGAGACGAATTTAATTGCAGATACATTATTTTAAATTTGTCAAAAACTCCTAAATGCAATAGAAATTGATCAACCTAATTATCCCATCAGTAGTTCATACGAGGGTGAAAAACTGAAGTATGGGAAAATGTTTACAGCGATCAAAAAACCCGACTTTACGAACACGAAATAAGCAGTGAATTTAAATAAGAAATAAGATCAAGTGGGGAATACGAATAACCAGTTTTAGAGTCGATTTAACATCAAGAGCATAACCATCCATACGAATCAACACGCTTACGACTGAAAGGCACTAGCTTGGTCTTAACAGGTTTACATGAAACAAGCAACTTCTTTTCACAATTAATATCTGAAACATGGTTAATTCCTTAAGCAGTTTCATATCTGACGAAGATGCAAGAGGAAAATATCAGAATAGACAGATTTGTCATCAGCATAATTGTAAATTTACTAAATAATATCCCATGGACGGTTATCTATAAAGAAAAGAAACAGTACGTGACCAAGAGTGTACCCTTAAAGACTGACCCTATAGATGCATACCTGTAATAGATGTTATCTCTTTTCGCAGGTGGGTCTCCATTTCTCGAGGATGACTTCTTCCTGTTGGGTGCTGGCTGAGAAGGGTGGCAGACCTGGTCTCAATGTTTAAATCAGATTTAACAACACGCAACAAAAAATCTTAACTATTTATTTTTCTAAAAAATATTCACAACATTTTACAATTAAAAGAATAATTCATAACAATTAATTTAAACCATTAAACTTCTTAACTAACTAACCTTTACTAACTGCTGGAGAGGGGGTGGGATCATTTTTGGCGTGCTCACCCCAGGTTTCCTTGCGACGAATGAGAATGACTTCTGGTGAATGGTCTTGTTGATTCCTTTCCCCGTATCCATCCGCTGGTGACCAAATCGCACCCCATCTATGGGGGCAGTGACAACACAGTGGCACTTACGTTATATAGAAAAACATTCTACCCTTTTCATTCTGAAATTCATCATAATTGAAAGGGGATAAAAACAAAATTTATTATCATAAGATACTGGCAAACTTCTCTAAAAAAGAGCCTAGAAATATCTATAAATTTATTACGAATACCATAAAATAGGAGTTTATGTAGAGGATCACAATGTCAGCGACTGTTACACGGATTTGGAATCTGAAGCACAATGGTCCTATGCCCTCCTATATCATCCATAATTTAACAGAGACGTTTTGTTAAGCGAAACCTATTGGCTTTTTGCATGTTTGGATTATTTAATATTTCCATGTATGCAGATATAATACGTCAGAGTCTAATATTAACTTGATATGTATTTGCACGATTTTAGTTGCATGTATGTTTTATTCTGTCTATCTGTTCGTGCATTCTTGTTGATTGGAACCGAGTTTTATTTATTCGTTCTGTAACGTGAACTGTTATGCCCCAAATTTATTACAAGACAGGTTTTAAACTCGTATACCTAATATTTTACTGAAATAAAGAGCTCAATAACGGCAGTAAATGCTGGTCATAACTTTTCTTAATTTTTATTATGATGAATTTTGTCTGTAAGCAAGTTATAAAAAACATCGCTTGACTTAAAAGATGTAATGTGCCTCCTGACGTATCACACTTATATGAGAAATGTCTGACTCTTCAATATTAATTGCGTCTTGTTATATATATATATATATATATATATATATATATATATGTGTGTGTGTGTGTGTGTGTGTGTGTGTGTGTGTGTGTGTAACGTTGCGCAGCTACAGCTAGGTACTACAGCGTTATCTTTTATTTTCCTTTATAATTTGGTCGTTTTTATCGGATGCTAGTCTGCAGAAATGTTTAACATTTAAAATTATTCGGAGTAAGTTCTGTTAATACTTGATGTGAAAATTGGGTATTCTTTGTTTTCCTTTAAAACAATTGCTGATATTTCTACTTGTTTTGGAAGGTTTTCAGCCTAATAGTCCTAATAGAAGTCAAACAGTATTAGCAAACGTCAAGTCTTCAGTTTTTCGCAATGAAATTAACCCTAGCTAATCTATGTTCGTTGGTCCATAGTTTCCAGTTTCTGTTTTATTATTAGCTGAATTCATACGATAACCTTTTCATATAGATCGTCATATCTCTTGAAATATGAAGCTAAAGTATTTAATACTCGTCCGATGAGTAATTAAATTTTAATTTGTATTCAAGATCACATTTAAAGCAAAACATTTTTTCCGATATTTGGTCCATAATAGATAATGTTTATAATAAATATTCGATGTATAAGGCGACCTTCAGTATAGAGGAGGTACTAAATGTAAGCCAGTTTTAATATATTTATCGGTTGTATAAAACGACTGCTACATCATGAAACCACGTTTGTTTAGCCTATACTAGAGGTTGCAACAACTGTATCCATTTTAAAAGATGATTTTTGAAATTTAAGGGTCGTATTATACGCCGAAATATATGCTATTTAATTTGCGTCTAAGTCGTGCTATTGCATTAGTACTTACTCAATTAATTGCTGTCTTTCTTCGTTTTTCTTTCGTTTGTAGAATTTATTGTCTTCGATTTATTTTGTTATAAAGGAGTTTTGAAAGTTTCGTCATAGTCACTATCTTTTCTCTAAGATTTTTTTCGCTGTTATTCTTGTTCAGTTGGATATTTAACCAGACATACTACAATGTATTAGAAGTATTTTATATTCAAATGTTTAATGTACAGCTCCAAATATTTCAATTTTACGCTGCTTCCATAACCGATCAATTAAAATATAAAACCATTTTTTCTATAAAACCTAGTTTTTTTATTAACCTCCACTACAAATAAGGCTTATTTCCACTTTCCAGATTAAGGTGTGTTTGCATTGTTTTTAACCTACTGAACGCCAGTACAGTTTGGAAAACAGGTAGCAGGAAGAGAATTCTTAAGTCTAGCCGTTTTTGTGAAAATGCCATTACAGTAGAAAACTATCTGCAATTAGAGACATAAACACTTAAAGGGTAAGCTTTTGTTGCCAAGTGGGTCTGTTGGGGATATATACGTCGAGGAGAAACAAGTCCAAAGATTTTATCAGAGCACATTCCATTAAAATACTTGTAAAACAGGCACAGGGATGCAAAATTACGGCGATGGGGTTGGAGCCTAGTTGACAAAGTGGGGCCTATTAGATTGGAGACACATTTTGGACGCTGTCCAAGAGGGATGGACTAGTGATAGATGCACCAGCCAGCTGTGGCAACAATACTCCATGCATGGAAGAATGGTAGCCGTTTAGAGGTACACGATATTTTCAGATGTGAGTAGTTTTCTCGCACGATAGAGGGAGCCACCCTTCCTTGCAGCAGCATTCGTCATTCAATTTAATGACACATACGCTAAGGATATAATAAAGTAATTAATTATAATTTGTGATGTGAATGCAATACGTTTCCATTGCCGTATTATACGTTCACATATTAAACATTCAGTGCGCAATAGTTCTCCAACCACAGAAAACACCTTTTTCATTATAAACTGTATTTTGCTACTATAAGTTAAACATATCCGTCACTCTACACAGAAATACTGGATATTGGTTGCTTATGAATATTATATCAGATATGTATACTGGCGAATAAAATATCGGGGAAAATAACGTTTCATTATAAATTACATTTTTTAATATAAGTTCCGCATAGACACAGGAAACAGAATAATAGCAAACCCATTTCTTGCAAGAGGACAACATGGCAGTGGCGTATGTAAACGAAGAAATTGTATAGTAAATAATGTAGCGTTTATTCCCAAATATTTCATGATATAAGAATTGACAAAATCAATTATCATACGATTTAAATCATAGAAAAAACCGTGTATGAACAGAAATATTTAATACAATTTATAAAACTTTTCAGTGTTTTTAAGTTGAATATAATGATATTACTAGTAACAAGAACATATGTAATTAAAGTATATTTACTTAATTTTTACGTATGT